>NC_139962.1:13006624-13257817 GCF_963454915.1 Gymnoscopelus microlampas
TACTACTACTAACACTACTACAGTACTACAACTGCTGCTGCTGCTAATAATACTACTACTACTACTACTACTTACTACTACTACTACTACTACTACTACTACTTACTACTACTCAGAGGAGGATTACCCAACGGGCCGACTGGGCCCAGGCCCAGGGGCCCCTGAGCTAGGGGGGCCCCTGAGCTTGAGCCTTTTTTTTTTTTATGAAAAAAAATGTTAACATATTTTTTTAACAATTTTAACATAAAAAAAAACTAATAATTTCCCTTATTAACCGCAATATAACCGAACAATTTCTTTGTATTTAAGTTATAGGTAAAACATGCATTATATTAGCCTATCTGCCGCCGTGCACAGACGTTTTTAACCGAAAAAAACCCTATTAATTTCCATTATTAACCGAGATTTAACCGCAAAAAAATTCGCTTCGCGCGCGCGGGGGTGGGTGCGTGCACGCGCGCTGCGCGTGCGTGCACCCACGGAAGGGGGCGGGGGGGCCTTTTGCGTGTCTCGGCCCAGGGGCCCGTTTCTTCCTAATCCGCCTATGCTACTACTACTACTACTACTACTACTACTTACTACTACTACTTACTACTACTTACTACTACTACTACTACTACTACTACTACTACTACTACTACTACTACTAATACTACTACTACTACTACTCAGGGACGCAGAGAGGGGGGGGGTTTGGACATACTCAGTTCCATAGACCATATTCACACGGCGGCCATATTGGAATTTAACATTGAAAGTGCCGCCACCCGGGGTGTCTACTTTCATTGACTTCATAGAAACATGGCCGCCGTGTGAATATGGTCTATTGGGGAGAGGGATATCTCCCCCACTTTTGGGATGAAGAAAAAGGAAAAAAAAGAAACCTCCGACAATCTGCACTTCATGGAGTACAGAATTAACCGAATTAACCGAATTAATGTAACAAAAACACCCAAAAAAGTAACAAACCCGGTAAAAAAAATGCTCTCTGCGTCCCTGCTACTACTACTACTAACACTGCTACTACTACTACTACTACTACTATTACTACTACTACTAACACTGCTACTACTACTACTACTACTACTACTATGACACCTTAGAGTTAGCATGCTAAGCTAAGATGCTAATATGCTACAATTAGCATCTTAGCTTAGCATGCTAACCCTAAGGTGTCCTTATATACTACTTACTACTACTACTATACTACTACTGTTATTACCACTAATACGGCAGGGGCACCGGGGTGAGGTGTCCAGACCAGACTGACCCGTCCTCCTCTTCCTCCCCTTTACCTGCCCTCCATCCTTCCCCACACACACACACACACACACACACACACACACACACACACACACACACACACACACACACACACACACACACACACACACACACACACACACACACACACACACACACACACGCCTCCTCTCCTGCCTGGTGACCTGGATGAGAGACTAATCTTCCCCTCGGTTCCTGTCCTCCATTCCCTCCAGCGTGGACAGACTGCCGAGGTGGAACCACCCCCCCCAAGGTTCTTTTTTGTACCCCGTTACCATGACACAGATTATTCCACAACCCTCAACCAGGGTTCTTTGTTCTGACAGGAAAAAAAAGATATATATATACATGTGTGTGTGTCAATTAAATGACACTGACTGCACTTGCAATATTAGACTCAGTGTAGCCGCTCTCGGCGGAGTTAAGTGTGCGTGCGTGTGTATGCGTGTGTACGCCATTGTTATGGGCGTATATTTTTTCGTGCATAGAGAAAATGAAGCATCTCGGCGGGAAGGAAATGCAGGAAAACTAAATAAGAGAAAACGGATTGAGGAGACCGAGAAATTCTCATTTTTGGGGGGACCTGTGGTGGATCCCGTTTGTATACAAAATCACATAGGCAATACACATAATACCTACTGCCTGGGAGAACAAAAAAAAACTAAAACAAAGAAATGCAGTATGCATTATCACGTTATCACGTTTTGTTCCTGTCCGATGATATATATGCAGTATATTTATTCACACTACGCTACTGTGCTGTCTCTCTTGCTTTGTCATAGATACAGTAGATTACAAGATCTGCAAAGTGTGCCTCCTGCTCCCCCGACCCCCCCCCCCCCCATTGGGTAAACAATACATCCTACTTTTCCTCGCTACATCTTGGCCTGCGATGACTTTGCAATACTAAGTCTATTTCCTTCTCTGAAACCGAGGGGACAATTTGTAACACCCTTGCTACTTCTCTGTTTACAAATTCTAATTGCTATCCTGTCTATTGTATTATAATGGAATGTAGCCCATTCCTAATGTCCCTTAGTGTAGTCTAACCTTTCATTTTAGCTGCTAGCTTATAACGTGCCATTCAAAGTTAGAAAAAAACTTCTTCCAAGTGTCCAAAATGGTCCAATTTCTGTTTCTCTGTGCATATTAATATTAGTGTGTATGTTTATTGCTATAGAATATGTGTCGTGATCTTGTCCTGCCATCTGTGAAAGCCATTGTTCGTCAATATACACAAACTCTGTACGATACCAGTACAATATTTACACTATTAGGTATATTATCGTACAACAGGGGGAAGAGAGAGAGAGAGAGAGAGAGGATGTATGTTTCGTATGTTTATGTCTGTGCGTATTAGTTACTCCAATGTTGCTAGCTGCGTAGGTCTAGCTATATCTTGTACAAAAAAGTAAAATTTACAAAAAGAAATGTGCTGATGTAGCAAGGGTGTGCAAGGACGTCATATATATATATATACATACATATATATGTTTGTTTGTAGATACTTATTAGAAATTTGGCTAGAATATGGCCTCTTTCTTTCCTGGAAGTGTACTTGTCTCTTGTGTGTGGTAGAACTGGGGACCACTTTGCCATTTAATGTCTCCTCTTCTCAGTGTGTCCTCATGAAACAGGGTCTCAGGTATACTTGATTCCATTGGCCTACTGCTGCACTCCTAGGAATAATGGCATCCAACCAGGAAGAAACACTGTAAAGTCCTGCGTACTAATTTAACCGAGAGTGTGCAAGTGTAACCACATTTGGTTACATTTTGTACACACTTGGAGTAAAAGAAAAAGGATAAATTAACACTGATGATTTTACTGTGAAGAAGTAGCAGAGCTGCCGCAATGCTAAGTCATGAACAAAAGAACGACGTGAAGTAACGTATCAAAGCCAGTGGCCAAAATCAAAGCGTTTTTCTTAATGGCCTTTGACGGTGTGCCTGTTCTCAGCTTTATGCTCACTGGAATTTCTTTGGCATATAGCATCATGCGAGTGTCTGCTCAGAAATGCCTTGTAAAGACTGAGTTCTCATTCATGCCGGTACAGTAGAGTCAATCAAAGTATGGTTATGAATCGAGCACATATTTCCCTTTAAGCTGTGCTGAACACACACAACGGCAACGGTGCGACCAACTGTGAGGGAAGTTTAGAAGGTCAGAGTCTTCATGCAGCTGTCACTCTGCTACAGACGGATGGAACATGATTGTCCAGTCCTGTCCTGCAAGCAATATGAACACCTCCCTAATTGCTTTGCGTTTTACATGCCAGGCAACCAATCTGCCTTTTGTTAGTGTGCTGCCAACCAATTACCTTCAAAGTAGCACCTTACATCCTCTTGAAAAGCAATCAGTCTTTTCCACTCTTCTCACAGCTTGATATATACGTTTTCATATTGACTCAACAGCTTGATTGGCTCTATTATGCGTTTAACACTGCAGGCATCTAACGGCTGACTAGCGTGTGCTTTAGGTGCGGGGGGCTGGAGGCAGCGTGGATGCGTTATGACAATTGCATCACGTAGTAGGGTGTAACGGTTTTGCCTAAAGGTTTCTTAAGGTCTTTTCATTACCATGACATGAATTAATGAAATTAAAATAATACATTAATAAACAGGTCATGAGATAACAAAACAGTATAAACTAAATCAGTTAATGAGCACAAATGCCCTGTCTTTAGGTAGCTTGCTTGTCGTGCTAGAGCGTCGTTTTTGTTAAGATCCAGTGCATATCCGAAATCTATTTGTTTGTGTGATAATACAGTATGTCTTCTTCGTGTGTGTGTGTGTGTGTGTGTGTGTGTGTGTGTGTGTGTGTGTGTGTGTGTGTGTGTGCGTGCGCGAGTGCGTGCGCGTGTGCGTGTGCGTGTGTGTCTCTGTGTGTGCGCCTGTGTCTGTGTCAGTCTCTATTTTCAATTTAGCTTGCAGTCTGTGTCAATCAGTTGTTTGCGTGGTCTGTGTCAGGGTAAGTGACTGAAAGAAGCAGAATATGTGGGTCAGCTCTTGGCCAGATGTTCTTCCCTATGGTGACTGATGCTAAGATCCTAGACCACCTTTATCAACACAGATTCAGCACAAACAAATGAGATTTTAAACACTTGATGATGCAGTTATTTGGCAAATGCTTGCTGGGAGGCAAGGATGATTGTAAGAGCTTTAGTAAGCTTTTTAGCCTAATGCCTAACGTAGCCATATGCCTCTGACCGTCTTCTTGTGTGTTCCACGGCTTTCTGCCGGATACATAAACTTTGTAGTGAGACATGAAGGAATAAGCCTTTCATGCCCTGAGATAGATTTGAATGTTTTTTTTTCTTTTCTTTTCTAAGTGTCTTCTTAGTGCTGTTTGATATTGAGAGTTTTATGTGTCTCCATGTATGCTTCCATCTTCACTGGGTTCCTCTTTTTTTGGGCTTAGGATCCAGTTTTGAGACATTTCCGAATCACGAGATTTTACGGTGAAGCGCTTGCATGTGTGATTTGTGTTGCTGTACTTTTTGATGTCCATGTATAGTAATTGCCCTGCCCCCCTCCTATTTCAATATTGTGCGTCCTTGCATGTTTACTTTAGAGAACTTTTAATTTACACCCAACTAACAATGTGTGAGGGTTGCTTTTCCTTTTCTTCTTTAAGAAGGAAAAAAAAGAAGAAGAATAAAATAACTTTCCATTTGCAATGCCTGCAGGTCAACTTTGGGCAGTATATAGGTAACCAAAGAAAGAAGAGATCTTTATAAGGGGTTGTAGTGAGAAAAAACGAAAACAAAAAAAACGAGAACAAAAAAAAACAACTAAGATTGTAGGAGAGAAAAAGGGAACTTGCTGTCTGTGTTTAGGAGATCGAGATACTGCCATCCACATCCCATCTAGTGTTCCTTGATGTTTGCCAATATGTTACAAAACATCTTCAGGTAACCATTGGCCTTATAGATGTCCTCGAACAGTAGAATATTGTATGTATTTGAAAATGAACAACACAAGAGTAGCTTATTGTCTGTCTCATTATGCTACCAGTATATTCCTATTGTTAATGTATTTTGTGTCATTTTGGCACTTTATTGTGTGACCTATGGATGCATAGGTTAAATTTCTAATTACTTGGGTAATGTCATATATTTCTGTGTGTCCTATGTGAGGTACTGCTGCCTATGGATATAGATATGTGCCTCCAATCGCTCATCACATCTTTTGGTTTGAACATAGAGAGTAGATATATATATATAATAGATATATATGTTTTCAATTCAATGTGTGATATAAAAAATATAGATGTATATACTATATATATGTGAAATGCATTATTTATTTTGAATGTCATCAATCCTTGAGGACCTACCTCAGATTTTGTATTTATGTATAGAAATGCAATTGGATTATAGTATCTTTGCCAATAATAATATCGCTATTCTATCATGAAATGTATAACCTATAAATCAATAAATAAATGTCATTGTTTTCATTGTTTTTTTCCCCTTTCATTGTTTTCACTGACAAACGTGTTGTGCTACAGTATTCGTATACACCACTTGGTGGAGCTTTTATTAATTAGATCAAAGCATAAAAATGTAATCATATGATTAAAGATAATAGAATTTAATAGGGATTGTTTGAGGCCTCAACCAGTCAACCATACTATTTCATTGTGGCTTGAGATATAGGCTATGTTGTAAGACTCCTCCTCTCTTTTATGGAGCGCCATTTGTATTTATCATGTGCAAAATAACAGCACATGTTTAACTGATAAATGTTTCATTAGCAACATTTAAAGCTTTCAAATTGTGATAGGATATACAGTACTGCACAGTTTCAACTGTAATCTTCCTGACATTTACCTTAATGTGAGAAGAAGTGACTAAAAGTGTTGTGCTGTTTTTTTAGAAGATGCATTATCATGGATTTATCCCTGTTCTGACCAAATAAAGCATAAAATTCTGTTTGAATATTATTTAAGAAAGAATCCTCTCTCTTAAGAGTGTCTGCTAAATACTTCAATTGTAAATGATCCTAAATAGTTTTTCTATACTCCCTTCTGTCTGTCTATCTTACACCAGCATTAAATATTGTTAGCCCTATCTTAAATAACAAAATCCATCATGCTGGCATCAAAGCATTAACATATTCTTAGCTATTTATGAGGGAACTGATCATTATTATTCGATAATTTGAATACACAGGGACCCCAATGGAAACAAGCCATAGTGCTTTCTTGCGTTTCATCCTTTTAGCATCCTTTTGTATCGAACTGTAGTTTCTGTGCTTTTTTTTCAAACTGTTAATATAGTATTCAATCAATCAATCAATCAAAGGCCAAGAGATTCTGAAAAGACATGCAATTTGATTGCTCTTCAAGGCATATTGCTTGTTTGCACATGCCAAGATTTGTCACTAAACACCTCACTTCACTCTAGCGTGGAAGTGTGTGGATATTCGTATCCACTGGGTACGAATTTCACATGGTGAAATTTGCAGCAATTCCAGTTAGATGTTCTAGTAATACGCCCACTGACAAGACACAGAAAGCAGAAATACACAGTTTTATCTACTTTGGCTTGCTCCATTTTCTCAAAATGTTTGATCGGTTGTTTATTAATACAGGGAAAAGGATTGTGTTGGTGATAACAATGTAGTCTCTAACTCTAGAGCACAGGGAATAAGAAGTAGAGACCACACTATATTGTTCATCTGCAAACTAGGCTAAGTGCTGTGAACAATACCACAGATAATATATTTCAGTCTCCTGTGGGAGGTCTCTGAATAATACAGACTTAATTTATCTGAGGCGCATGAGGCCTCTTTACAAACCATTTAGACCTGAAAGGCTGTGCTGAGGTGAGGTTCACCCCACCTGTAAATTAACTTCTGACATTTCTATAAGCTTTGATGAGTACAAGCTGGTTCTGTCTCCTCTGTTTAGCCAGTGTGGCAGCAGTGACACTCAAGTGTTCAACATTCTGACCACGGCGGCCTGCTTTCTTCCACCCAGTCTTTCTACTCAGACAGAGAGTTTATTTGCATTAGCATCAGTTAAAGTCCCCCAACCAAAGGCTTGAAAACACTATAGGCTCAGTGTGCAGACTGCTGCCAGACTACAGAATATGCTATGTGGACATTCTTCACATCAGCTTAAATGAAGTTGAATTAACCTTGACCTGGCCACAACCCCGCCCTGCGGTGAAATCAATCAATTACATTTTATATTTGACCATGCAATGATGATAATTTGGTATAGATTTGATATCAGTACCTCTTAAAACATTTGGTTTGTTTTTAACAGGCGTGTTGTAGGCATAGGTTGTAGGCCTACATAATGGCCAATAGAGGGCTCACACAGGCAGGTTGTGTGTGCCCCCTGCTGCCCACTCTGTGATCTATAAATGTTTTTCACAAATGTCTTGTCTTGCATTTGTAACTCAGTAAAAAGAAAAGAAAATGCATCAGTCTAAATAAAGAGTTCATAATACATACGTTTAAGATGACGTTTGAGACACATTATCATGTGCGTGGGGTGGAGGGAGGGAAAACTTGTTTTACTCAAAAAACAAAACAGATTTATATTCTATATTTATTCAAAATATAGAGTATTTCATGTTTAAAAACGTTGTTGTATGTTGCAGAAACAATTGAAATCATTGATGTGGATTAAAAACATGTGTATGAATAATTCATTGTTATATGGTAGAGTGGGTTAGCCCCCCTGGCTGTATTTCTCAAAATAAGAAAGAAAGGATTTAACACATTTTATTTCTCTTGCTCAATGCAAAATTAATGATCTTATTTGATCAAAGGTCTAGTTATTCCAAAACAATATTGAGGTAAATTGATTTGACTTCTTCACTTAAGGGCTTAAGATAAATAATGCTCTTGTTTAGAGAAAAGAATAATCAACAGTTTAACATTCATTTCATTTGTAGCTTCTTAAAAAACGTATTAGTTGGCCAGCACCACCTACAGATGTGCTATTATTGCATCTCTGGACTTTTAATGTTCATTTTAATGTTCATATAAAAAACGAATTCATGGACTGTCAACTCAACATTCTGTGATGCGATTAGGTCTGCCTGTTTTGTGACTACTACTAGTATACTTAATCAGAACATGACAAGTTGCAGCATGGCTCAACTCAACCATACCAGTACTTACACAGAGCTAGCGAATCAACATGATTTGTTATTATTCATTATTGTTTAAATAAACCGTCTAAAAGACATTTAGAAATTCTTCATTCTCTCACTAAATATTTAAGTAAATATTTAATTTCCACAACACCCTTAAAAACGATGTCCAGCCATTTCCATACAGTTAGTGTTTATTTCCCCCCCCCCCCAAACAGAGTTGTCCGTCCTCCTTAGGCTATAACTTGAGCACAACAAATATTAGGCTAGGCTAATACTACAGCCAAAAAACGTAATGAGAACTGTGAACAGAGCACCTAGCACAGGACTGTTTACTCCAGGAACACACACCTGCTCTTGATCGGCATCTCATTAGCTGCCAGCCTTGGCCTTCACCATACCCTCTGAAGACAGAGTAAAAACAGATATCAGTGCATGGTACATTCACATTTATTAGCATAGATAGTGGATGGACAATAATCAACATATTAGCTAAAGCTAAGAAAGTGGAATCATACCATGTTTTCAACAAGGAAACACTGGGGGAAACCAGATAGAGATCTGAGTCTGAGTAGGTCAGACTGTCAGAGTACGTCTGGCCACATGGAGGAAGGTAGCCATGGTTCACATAGCCATGGTTCACATGACGCTTGTATACGACAGTCATGTTTCAGGGCTCGGAGGAAGGGACATCTTCTTGGTCCATGAGGGAATTCCTTCAACACGCATCCACATCAACTCTTCAAACATGATACAACCACAGAAGTGCACCAGCTACCAGGTACGTGTTATGTAAATGTATTTCTCAATAATTGCATGAAATATCCATTTAAACTCAACTCAACTCAGGGACGGCTTAAGACTCGTGGTGGCCCCTGGACCAATTTGTGGGGAAAAAAAGATGTACCTGTAGACTTTTTATTTTATTCTAAAAAGGGTCCTTCTCCAATAGGGTCTGGACGCTTCTCTCCTATACGGCAGTGGTTGTCAACCAGTGGTCCGGGGACCACCAGTGGTCCTTGAGGGGGCACCAGGGGTCCCCAGCTAAATGTGTTAACATGTCACAATCATTTTATCCACTTAGCTTTGGCTATTCAAAAATAGCAGATATACAAGCTCATAGCGCAGCACCGAGTGCCGCTATGAGCTTGTAGATCTGCTATTTTTGAAAATTTGTGATCTTTGAATTTAAATAAAAAAAATTTAAGCGAACATTTTTAACTAAAATCTTTGCTTCTGGGAGTCCCTGGCACACAACATTTTCAGATGGGGGTCTGCGGCCAAATTTATATCAATTTAAGGGTCCTTGGCATGAAAAAGGTTGAAAACCACTGCTATAGGGGGGTAGGGTCCGTGTTACGGCCATATAGGAGGTGCTTTGTACTGTATAAGCTGAGGGGCCCACGGATTTGTGCATTAATATATATTTTAGTAAATAGGGGGAGGGGTTAGGCTTAATGGACATAATTCACCATCATTTGGTGTAAATTCTATACAGGCAATTACATATTGTCTTTGGGTGTTTGGTAAACACGGCCCTTTTCTTGGTAACGTTAACACTAGGTAATATGTTGCAGCACCTTCCTGAGTTGAGTTGTTGTTCAATGAATAAATAAATCACACGCGTTTGTCAGGTCAATGAGAGAAATTGTCCTCTGTACTTCCCTGCAATTCATACACTGTTTCCTTTAGCTGAGGACATTACTCAACATAAACACTGAAAACTGCTTTAATTTTTTCCACTGAAAAAGAGGCATCCTAATAGGCCTAATCAGTTAGCTTCCACCAAACTGTCATTTGTTTTTTCAAATCCACTTTTTTTTGGCACAGAGGAAAATTAGCAGTTAAAGAAAGCAAGCAAGAAAAAATAAAACTCTTGTGATGTAAATGACAGTTCTCTCTACAGATACGCCAGGGGGTATTTATGCAGGGTTTGTGAATTTTTGCCATAACCCAAATTAACGTTTCAGATAGGTGGATGAACTTGTGGAAAGGTTTCATGGGGGAGGCTGACGCATAACCAGAAGGTGTTGGTGGTTGAGGTTGTAGTGCAGAAAATTAATTAGGCATCATCATGTGGGATGAATTTTCAGATGAGTAAAACACAGCTGAAGGTATAATAACATTAATTGTGGTTATGCTTCCAGTATGGAAAGCACCTTAATGAAACTTACATATAATTGGGCAATTGGGTACCAACCTGCTTACCAGGGGCAGTAATATCTTGAAGTGCATATAATCAATTAACCAGCTGAGTCGCAAACTAAGTCACTTGGCCGAGGTCAGAAGACCCCAAACTATTTATATCACAAAGACTGCTTTGATGTCTTGTACTGCAGGATACAACATAAACGTCTCAGACGTATATTCATCCATGGTTGAGCGCAGCCCATTTGATACATTTGTCACAGCCTTCAGATCGGATGGCCAAATGCTATAACGTATATATATATACCATATATATACCATAACGTATATAATAGTAATTCAAGTCCTTGAAAAAGTGGTCCTATAGACGGGTTTCCGCGCGACGTCATCACAGAGTAGAATGCGCAATCTGCACATGCCCGGGTAGAACGAACCGGAAGCGCCCTTCACTCTGTTGTTGTGTTCGGGATTTAGATAGGCATAATGCTGCTATTATATACAAACAGATCCAACTTCCGACAAATCATTTTTATTGAGTAAACAAGATATTACAAACTGCATAATTTAATCTACTTTCATTAAACCCGGTGAAGACCATTTTTTTATGAATGGACATTTGACCAGAGCTGCTGCGGGTAATGGCGCCCTCTATAGGCTCACTTTAGAAATTGCTTGCAAATCCCTCTATTGCGCGCGCAGCATCCTCTCATGTTTACTAACAGGAAACCCGTCTATATGCCCTCACCTATTCCGGCACCACTGGCCCAGTCTTATACAGTGTTTGCTTGCAGGACACTACTTTGCAATTATCTCTGGTACATTTTGCTTTGCATTTTGATTTTTGTTTTCGTTGTCATTCTTTGTCCCACATCATGCAACCTGTGTGTAATCCACAGTGTGTAAAAGAAGAGATTCTGGAATGGGGACACTTTCATTGGTGTGGTTGCCCGAAAGGACAACACACTATAGTACCTGGGTGACTTTATTAGTACACTAATAAATAGTATTATAGTACTTGGTACTTGGGCGACTTTATTTTTGTATATTTATTTCTAGAGCAACCCCAAAGGTTTGGCACGCTACTCCTCCCACATTTTTGTCGGCATACACTCGTCTCGAGCCATATGTCAAATCGACCGGCTTCATTGTGCATTGTGTACTTCCATTTTGCTAAGCGATATGTTTTAATTTATATCAATGTATTAGTCAATACATTTTTCCTAGTTGACTTGAACGGGAAAATGCGAAAACTCCCATTCAAGTAGTTTTCTCTCGTTAACTGTAAGGGCTGCAGTTGCAACATTTGGAGGGGATGTTCATAGTCCAGTGGCCTAAATAGGAAATAATAATTATACCAGTCTGCCTCATGGTGGCGCTATAACAGCCCACTTTACGTTTTGGCTTGAACCGGAGGTCGTACAATCAAAACGTGTTTTCCCCTGGATTCCTTGGATCATGACCCAACTCCCTAATTAGGCCACGTCCATTTGTCAGTATAGATTTTCAGCCATTTTGAAATTTCTTCAAAACACACTTTTTGCTCCCCCTCCTACAAATTTTGTCCAAATCTCACAAAAATCGGTACACATGATCTTTGGACCCATGTGATAAATATATATACAATAAGTATATTTAGTCCATGATAGTCCATACCGTTCGTCCGTTATAAGCTTCCAAAGTTAGTAGGAGCCAGGGACTATTTTACAAATAATGCCAACAATCACGAACAAAATATCCAGTCAAGCCCAAATTTCAATCACATGTCAAGGGTTGTGTACATCTCAACGAAGCGACAAAACCAAATGTTGAAGTAAAAACATGATTTTGGGTGGGATCAATCCCCTCAAAATGGAATACACATGATCTCAGGAGTGAGGTGAAAATGTAATTGGCTTGCAAAATTAGTGGGAGCTTCCGACACTATTCCTCCCAGCGGATTCCTCGTGTCCCGGAGGCCGCAAACCACAACTCGCGTTGGTGGAGTAGAATTATGACCTGTGTAATGGATAAAATGCAGCATGTATAGATGGAAACATCTGCACCTCAATTGTTGTTGCTAAAATTGAAGACCCCTGTCAACAGAACAGGTGCAGTGTGTTGATGTGAGGGGCAAGACTACACATTGAGGAAATAACAAGTGATGGGCTAGTCGAGATATCCATCTTGTTATACACTTGGGTAAAAAACGTTTTTTTGATAAGGTTTCTGAATCAATTTTTTCTTCAAGTCTGTTTCATTGGCTACAAGTGTAAGAAAATCAGTTTGATCATTATCAGTCCCTGGTTGGAATTTTGCAAACGTCTCAGAAGTATTCTTTCTTGTCCTTACAAACACAGGATATATATCTTTATGGCTCTCTCTTTTTCAGCTGCCTTCAGTTCATTGTAATTTATCCCAAGTTTGAAGAAACGGAAGCATATTTTCTTTGGTCATTATTATAATCTGCTCCTGGCAAAATGGAATAAACATGGATAAATAACACTTCTTTAAATTTATTTGTTGCCAATAGGCGCAGCAACAACGCATTACCTGAAGTAATTGCAAATTTACAAAAGATGAAATCTTTGACATAATATGATATTGTCTCCGCCAGGCCGAAAGATATGGCGAGAGAGTATGTTTTGCACCCTGTCCGTCCGTCCGTCCGTCCGTCCGTCAGTCTGTGAGCAGCTAATCTCCGGCACCGTTGGCTTGATCGCAGCGAAACTGTGCACACACACTCCCTGAATGCCAATTCAGAACCTCTGCCCCAAATTTTTCACATGGGCCTGCGCCACCAGGAGGCCGCTTTTTGCAAACTCATTTGTCCAAACATCATGCAAATCGGTACACAGTATCTCTATGGTCATTTCAGATTTTTCATATTCCATCCTGATTGGCTAAGAATGGCTTCCAAAGTTTGCAGGCGTGCTCCGCTTTGAGCAAAATGCCTCAAATCATGAACACAGCGTGCAATTTCCACTCAATTTTGCACGTACTAGGCTGAGAAAGAAATGGCCCTCAAATCAGCCTCATGGTGGCGCTATAACAGGCCGATTTGTGTTTTTGCCTATAACTGCACCGATCTGTGTAAAACTTTGTTTGTGCACTCCCTAGAGGCCCAGTGGGTTGTTTCAAAGGCTGTTTGAAAGCACATTCCTTTCGGATTTGCAAAAATTCAGTTTTGCACAAAAACGTTTTTTTCCCCTATTCACACGAGTTAGATGTCGATCGGTTGGGCCGTTCTTGGGATACGCTGGTGACACACGCAATTATGTTTGCAGAGATTTTGCGCATTCATGGAAGGTAAAATTACGTTAAGACGTTTGTCATTCGCCTACCATGCCTCCCCCTGTGAGTGAGCCTGGTTGCAGCTGCCGCCGGGCAACGATAAGGCTGCTAGGCCTATACAAAAACACCTTGAGAGTTGGAAAGTGATGGATCTACAGCCTCTAAAGCCTGTGCATTAAGCTGGGCCTGTGGATCTAGGGCTGGAACTATGGATTATCTGCTTGATGATTATTCTATCAATTCATTTTTCGATTAGTCAAATAATCAATCAAGAAGCGTGTTTCTTTGGATAATCTTTTAAAATGTGTTTTATCAACACATTTGATTTTTAGCGGTGCCAACCGCTCTAAGCTTGACTTTGTCCGTATGTCCGTCCGTATCAGCACGGGATGATGAGCACGGGATTTGAAACAGCTATAACTCTAGTTTGCAGCATGCCACCAAGTCCACATTTGGTATGTGCACTTAGACCACCAATAGGGACGAGCATGAATTGCTGAAGTTAGCAAAGCGGGGTCCAGGGACCCCCAGCGTCTGTTATGTCCGTCCGCCCGTTTAGGGCACGGGATTTGAAACAGCTATAACTCCAGTTTGCAGCATGCCACCAAGTCCACATTTGGTATGTGCACTTAGACCACCAATAGGGACGAGCATGAATTGCTGAAGTTATCAAAGCGGGGTCCAGGGACCCCCAGCGTCTGTTATGTCCGTCCGCCCGTTTAGGGCACGGGATTTGAAACAGCTATAACTCCAGTTTGCAGCATGCCACCAAGTCCAAATTTGGTATGTGCACTTAGACCACCAATAGGGACGAGCATGAATTGCTGAAGTTATCAAAGCGGGGTCCAGGGACCCCCAGCGTCTGTTATGTCCGTCCGCCCGTTTAGGGCACGGGACTTTAAACAGCTATAACTCCAGTTTGCAGCATGCCACCAAGTCCAAATTTGGTATGTGGACTTAGACCACCAATAGGGACAAGCATGAATTACTGCAGCCCCGCCCCCTCTGTCTTCCCATTGGCTGGCCTTTAAACAGCCATAACTCAAGTTCGCAGCATGCTACGGAGTACAAATTTTGTACATGCACTAAAACCACCAATAGGGACGAACTGTAATTACCTAAGCCCCGCCCCCTCTGTCTGCCCATTGGCTGGGCTTTAAACAGCCATCATTCCAGTTTGCAGCATGCTACCAAGTACAAATTTGGTAAGTGGACTCAGACCACCAATAGGGACGAACTGAAATGAGTTAAGCCCCGCCCCAAAGGCACCGCTTCCTTCACACAGGGTGTGATTTTTTTATAATCGACCAAATCGATTAGTCCGATGAATCACTTAAGCCTTATTTAATATTTATTTTAAACATATCGCTGTCACCCTCCAGGGTAATTCCAGCCAACGTCTCTCCAATAATTCCACTGCGTTCATCCATTGTGTACAACTTGGCCGAACTCTGACATCCTCCGGTGGGTGGATTGATTGATATTTATGAATATACACACAGGGATAAGAACAAAAAACAAACAGAATTTGAAGAAATCTACATTGTGAGGACCGTTTTCCTGGTCCTCACAAGACAAATGGTTGTTTTATAGTTAAACATTTTTTTTTAGAGATACGTTTACAATTAGAAAAACATTCAGGTTAGGATTAGACATTTAGAGGTTAGGTTTAGGGATTGGAATTAGAGTTAAACATGATTTATACTTAGTTGCGCGCCAGTGTCAAGCACTGCGACGCGTTATGTGCTTATAGATCTGCTGTTTTTCGGCTAATAATATATATTTTTTTAAATGACATTCATAAAATGGCTGTCCTAAAGCGTTGATGTCCTCACAAGTATAGTAATACAAACCTGCGTGTGTGTGCGCGTGCTCGTGCGTGTGTGTGCGTGCGCGTGCGTGCGAGAGAGATATGCCCTATGGTGATCAATAGGAGACTTCACTGATGGATGAGCTGAGGAACTTACAGCAGGGCAACTGGGAGACTAATTAGCTGTCTTACAGTCTTTGCTATAAACGCTCAAGCACACTCCGCTCTAAAACAAAGATGTTTAGTATGTGCATCAGTGTTGTTCTGTTCTGATGCTCCGTGTTCATCTTCAATTTCCATGATACTTTATCATTTTCCAAACTGCAGTGTAAAATTCTATAACACCTTTGAAATGGATGTTCTCCTTAATTGAGGAAACAATTAGGTGACAGTAAACACCACACATTCAAAATTATAATTGAACACAAGCAATTTGCGCTCTCTCCTTTGTTCATTAATAGAGTGATGCTGACAGACAGATTAAGGATGAAAATATCTGGTTATTGATGGGCAAAGTACATACACTAGGGCTGGGGCAATATTCAAATCAATTTCACGATTATCACGAAAACATTCTACTATAAATGCGAGAAATGTCTGTCCGTGTGTCTGTAGTTCACGTCTTGAGAACCGTCTGACTAACAGACTTCAAACTTGTATTTTTTTGTTCTATATGGACATATTGTGTCTAAAACACATTCTATGGATCTATCAATGAAAATGGCCGATCTACAAGCACCACGTGTCACATCGCGACACGTTGTGAGCTTTTACAGTAGATCAGCTATTTTCACTACTTTTGTACGCCACCATTGTACAATGAAGTATAATACAGGGCTAAGTGGTTCATGAGACAAATCGATTTAGTTGATTATACTAAATCCATTACAACTTGTTCATGTCCATTCGTTAATATATAAGAAATTATTGCCCTAACATAATGCTCATACTCTAACATACTGTTACATCTGAACATAATCTTTTGTTTGTCATAGCTTGGTCCAGCGCTGGGTATAGGAGATAACATCCAATGTCTAATCCCCTCTGGGCTTTACTGCTGAGTGTGTCCTTCCCTGTTATTAGGATCTGGCGGTGGGCAGGAACAACAGAAAAGGGGAAATCAATGACCATATCCCCATCAGGAGAGTGGAGGATGGAGAGGGGGCCCGGGGACACATTTATATAGGGTGATGCATCAGATCATGTACTGTTGTAGGCGGATCAACTGGAATTACAGCCAAGCCGTAGAATTTGTTGGTTTTCCTGGAGGCCCTGTTACTACATGGCTAGGTTGTCTGTGTTCACGAAATCACACACTGATATTATGTGTGTGAGTGTGATATTGTTAAGTTCTTCAGTTTCTTTTCCCTCATCCCTGAAGTGGAAATCCAAAGAATTGACACTATTGACACTATCTGAGAACGAGATTATGCCTGAACTGTGCTAGCTTATTGTACTGACAAATGGAAAAGATGGGGCTGAAAAGTGGGATGACAATACACACTGGTCATGAAACGGATTTGATCCTATATAGACTAATTTACGTGAGCCTTTTGACAAGCGTTACTCGATAAAAATGGCAAATAGTAAATGCGTAATCTTCCCAATGTAGTCATTGCAAATTCCCCATGTGTGCAGTACCTGTCACTGCCTATCTCCCTACTGTTGAACCTGGGTAGGGTGTAGGATTCCTCCCCGCTGAACAGTCGCCCCGACCAACCAGCAAGAGCCACTTGTGCGGTGACGAAGACATGATCGCTTGCTGGCTTCCCATCCACAAACACTTGTGAAATGCCAAGGCCAAGCCAGAGAGGCACAGCTGCAGAGTCACGTGGCACTTTTTAGAAATTGGCCCTATAACGTCACCTTGAGGTCAGTGCCTGTGTCTTAGCTGCATTATTCTTTTGAGGCACCTAATGTTACCGAAGCTTGGAATCTCTATCTCGCGCTAATACAAAGTGTGTGCCGAAAGGAATGTTCGTCCATTTCGGAAAGCAACTTCTGTCTGATCTTGTGTGGCTCCTTTGATTTGTGCCTGCTCCACATGGATCATCATGCATTATACTGTTTCTACACAGCAGAAACTAGGGTAACAAATGATTCAGGGCTGTGAACCAGTGACAAAGACTTCTAGCAACAGAAAAAAGACCAGATGAATGGCTATCTGTGGTTGCAGAGACTTCTCATTCTAATTCATCCCAACTGGCCTATGTGGCCCTAATGGAGGCAAACTGTAAATGTCAATGAATGGCAAATTGAAATCCTTTTTCACCCCTTTTTTTAACAAGTGATTGTGTTTTTGGCACGCTAGATGCAGCAGTCAGCTGTGTACCGATCCCTCTGGAATTACTAATTGATGGACTACAGCTTACATTAAGAGGCTTTAGAGTTTGTTTACACAACTCTGCCATTTAGTCACAGGGGCAACTGAAACATTAGCAGGCTGACACGAGAGGAAAGTAAGGCACAGGCCCATTTATCAACACGGTGCACCTTAGCTTACTTGTAAAACTGTACTCGATCTGTACTGAAGGCTTTGTTATAGTATGTTCTCCTTGACAACCTGAGTTCACTGCAAATATGTTACTAAAAGTAATGTGCTGTACCTTTTCTTTATGATATTGTATGAATCATAGGTACTGTAGACCACATTTACTGAAATTTGCAGTTTTTATATTAAACTGACCATACATCACTGCCAGGGGCTTTCTAATGCTGGCAGGTAGCTTCTGCCAGCATTTTTAAGCATTCTGACTAATTTTTCAAGAACCACAGATTTATCTCCAGTATGATCGATCCCCTGATGGTTGCTAATCACAGAGGAAATCACTGTGCTTCCGTGAAAAAAAAAATGTCATCGTGACCTCCCGTTCTCTTGTTATACCCAGTTGAAAATAGTATGATTCGCCAAAAATACATAGTAAAACACAGGAGCCGAGATACAGAATTTTAAAGTAATAAGTTAACCAGGAAGTGAATAGAGCAGTAAATCTTCGGTTCACGTTATCTTCGGTTCTGGATGTTTTTCCACAATTTTTTTAAAAATGTGTGGAAAAACGTTTCCGTCAATAACTCTGTCCAACCTTACAGTAACTTAAAAAATCACACCCTGTGTGAAGGAAGCGGTGCCTTTGGGGCGGGGCTTAACTCATTTCAGTTCGTCCCTATTGGTGGTCTGAGTCGACTTACCAAATTTGTACTTGGTAGCATGCTGCAAACTGGAATGATGGCTGTTTAAAGCCCAGTCAATGGGCAGACAGAGGGGGCGGGGCTTAAGTAATTACAGTTCGTCCCTATTGCTGGTTTTAGTCCATGTACAAAATTTGTACTCCGTAGCATGCTGCGAACTTGAGTTATGGCTGTTTGAAGGCCAGCCAATGGGAAGACAGAGGGGGCGGGGCTTCAGCAATTCATGCTGGTCCCTATTGGTGGTCTAAGTCCACATACCAAATGTGGACTTGGTGGCATGCTGCAAACTGGAGTTATAGCTGTTTAAAATCCCGTGCTCATCCCGTGCTCATACGGGCGCTGGGGGTCCCTGGACCCCTCTTTGATAACGTCAGCAAGTCATGCGCCTCGCTATTGGTGGTGTAAGTCCACATACCAAATTTGGACTTGGTGGCAGGCTTCAAACTGGAGTTATAGCTGTTTAAAATCCCGTGCCCTAAACGGGCGGACGGACATAGCATACGCGGGGGGTCCCTGGACCCCGCTTTGATAACTTCAGCAATTCATGCTCGTCCCTATTGGTGGTGTAAGTCCACATACCAAATTTGGACTTGGTGGCAGGCTTCAAACTGGAGTTATAGCTGTTTAAAATCCCGTGCCCTAAACGGGCGGACTGACATAGCATACGCGGGGGGTCCCTGGACCCCGCTTTGATAACTTCAGCAATTCATGCTCGTCCCTATTGGTGGTGTAAGTCCACATACCAAATTTGGACTTGGTGGCAGGCTTCAAACTGGAGTTATAGCTGTTTAAAATCCCGTGCCCTAAACGGGCGGACTGACATAGCATACGCGGGGGGTCCCTGGACCCCGCTTTGATAACTTCAGCAATTCATGCTCGTCCCTATTGGTGGTGTAAGTCCACATACCAAATTTGGACTTGGTGGCAGGCTTCAAACTGGAGTTATAGCTGTTTAAAATCCCGTGCCCTAAACGGGCGGACGGACATAACATACGCGGGGGGTCCCTGGACCCCTCTTTGCTAACTTCAGCAAGTCATGCTCGTCCCTATTGGTGGTCTAAGTCCACATACCATATTTGGACTTGGTGGCATGCTGCAATCTGGAGTTATAGCTGTGTAAAATCCCGTGCTCATCATCCCGTGCTGATACGGACGGACGGACATACGGACAAAGTCAAGCTTAGAGCGGTTGGCACCGCTAAAAAGATTAAAGTTAAATTAGATTCAAAATCTGAACTAGACGCGTCGCAATTCCGGGGAAATTGCAGAGTGTGGTTGCGCCGACGCCGGTCGCGGGTCGCGGCCGCCGGGACTCGAGGAATACGCCGGGAGGAATAACGTCGGAGGCTGCGCCAATTACATTGTGTCGTCACTCCTGAGATCGCGTGCGTTTCATTTTGAGAGGATCGATCCCCCCAAAATAAGGTTTTTGCATCAAACGGTTACATTTTGAGCATTCGTGGCGCCCCCTATGGATCAAAGTAGAAATGCTTTTGGGGATTGGTTTAGTATACCACCCTCGACATGTGATTCAAATTTGGGATTGACCGGACGTTTCGTTCGTGGTTTATGGCATTTTTGGTCAAACGGGCCCCTCCCGCTAACTTTGGAAGCCATTTACGGACGAACGGTAAGGACAATCAAAATGCCGTTTGGATATCTTTACCGCATGGGTCCATAGATCACGTGTACCGATTTGTGTGAGATTAGGACAAAATTTGAAGGAAAAGGAGCAAAAAGTGTGTTTTGAAGGAAATTCAAAATGGCGGAAAATCTATCCTGACGCAAATGGGCGTGGCCTATATGGCGAGATGCGTCGGGACCCAAGGAATCCAGGTGAAAAGAAATTTTGATTTTACGAGCTACGGTTCAAGAGTTATAGGCCAAAAGGTAAAGTGGGCTGTTATAGCGCCACCATGTGGCCGATTGGTGTAATTATTTTTCTAATAATTTTGGACTTAATTATGAACCTCCCTTCCAAATGTGGTAACTCTAGCTCTTACGGTTTCTGAGAAAAAAATACTTGAATGGGAGTTTTTGCAATTCCCATTAAAGTGGATGGGGAAATTTAATGCACTAATAAATCAATATCAAAAAATCTATCCTGACGCAAATGGACGTGACCTATATGGGGAGATGCGTCGTGACCCAAGGAATCCAGGTGAAAAGAAATTTTGATTTTAGGACCTACGGTTCAAGAGTTATAGGCCAAAAGGTAAAGTGGGCTGTTATAGCGCCACCATGAGGCCGAATGGTTTAATTATTTTTTCAATAATTTCGGATAATATTATGAACCTTCCCTCCGAATTTGGTAGCTCTAGCTCTTACGGTTTCTGAGAAAAAAATACTTGAATGTGAATTTTTTCACTTTTACATTAAAGTGGATGGGGAAATTTAATGCACTAATAAATCAATATCAATTAAACTATTTAACCAATCTCTTAGCCCTATACACGCGCACGATTCCCGATTTAGACGGTCATTTTGATATATGGCACAACATTAGGGGATCAAAACTGTGGGAGGAGATGCGCTCTAAAGTATTGTTTATCTATAAATAAAGAAAGAAATAAAGTGTATAGAGTACTATAGTCTGGGCAACCACACTAATTATGTAGTGTTATGTACCATAATGTAGTGTTTGGTGCTTGATATACAGTGCCGAAGTCTCACGTAGCGAGACGATTAGATCTCCACCTACTGATGCAGTATCTTTGGGTGGGGGACATCTAAATTCAAGATAGGCCTAGAATAGCGGCGCGAACGGACCTTTTTGATACATGAATTGCATACACATACAGTATACACAATGGCAAAGAGGACCCGGAGGAGTCCTTCATCTCAGACTGTTGTACAGCATCAGGAAAAGAGGAGGCGTATGATTCACTTGTGTTTTATTCTAATTATACAAGCTGCCATGTTGTAAAACGGAAAAAAGCCATTTCATCAACTTCACATTGTGTACAAGATTAAACTGTGTAAGGGACTGTAGGGGGAACCACACTTGCCACCACCTCAGGAAGGGAGGGTGCAAATTAATTTTACTCGTAAATGTAGCCAACTCCTCCGGCACACAAAATTCCCTTTCGATCCCCCCCCATGTTCACTAGATTATTCTGTCAGAATAAGTAATTAACCCATTAAGACCGGGGACGCATCTGTGTGTCATTTTTAGATTTCTTTGGCTATTCAAAAATAGCAGATCTACAAGCTCATAGCGCGATCTGCTATTTTTGTGAAAAATCGTGAAAATTCGTGGCAAAATCTTGGATTATATATTTTTCAAAGCGAACATTTGTAAAATATTTAGTTCCAGGAACCCCCAGAAGCAAAGATTTCAGTTACAAATGTCCGCCAAAAAAAGGAAAAAAAATCAAATAGTTGCACAACTTTTCATGATTTTTCAAAAATAGCAGATCTACAAGCTCATAGCGCGGCACTCAGTGCCGCGCTATGAGCTTGTATATTTGCTATTTTTGAATAGCCCAACGAAATCTAAAAATGACACACAGATGCGTTCGTTCCCGGTCTTAAAGAGTTAATAATCAGCACAAACAACATCATCTGATATTATCGTGTATTTGAGGTTGGAGTAACACTATCTCTCCTGATCACAGTGTGGATAATTTCCCCCCTGAATCCCATTGTGGGATGTTATTATTTTATTCATGATCTGGTGATGGCTTATCGGTCCTGGATGGAGAAACACGAATCAATTTTGCTGTGCTTTTTCTGTGCTGGAGGGTCATCAGGCCAGTTGTCATATTTTCAGATTATCTGCTTCAGAATCCTCCTTCATTTTTCCTTCACTTATTATCGATGATTGCCTAATGTAATCTATATGCTGAGTAAGTTGAATGTTGTTTTTTTTTTTTAAAGTAGAGAGTCACTCCAGTTGCTGGTGCTCGGTAGGCCTGTGAGCCGGGGTGTGTCATTAATTCTAACTGTGACAATTGTGGAATAAAGCCTTTGCAGTTTTGAGTTGTTTTTCAAAAAGGCATATTTTCCCCATCATGCATGCTTTTATTTTATTTTTGTTTGTAAAAAATAAATAAATTATACAGCAAATGTACTTAGGACTTCTCCCCTTTTCAGCTGTTCAAAAACAAAACAGAATGTTACCAATATTCAATCAATCTTCTCAGAAACAACAAAACAACATAGCATCAGCAATGCACAAGATAACACATTTCTGTTTCACATCTCTTTTGTCTCTCATACTCACAGAGTCAATCTGTCCACTGGTTTGCTCAGTCTGCCAGACCGTGTGAACAACAGTCCATCTTTGTGTAGGCGATGGATGGGCATTGGGTGTCGGTAAGGCAGTGTTAGTGGCAATGTTAGGGTCAGGCTGCTGTGTAGCAGCTTCGTGTTGCTGTCCATCTGGTGCTAGAGCTGGTGTGGGCACAGGGACATGTTGCAGGTGACAACGGTTGCGCCTCTCGATGACATAGGACCGTGGAGTAGTATTGTCACCAGCGATGACAGTGGGTGTTCCCCATGTGTGATGGTCTTCACGAGGATAGGATCAACATGCTTCAGCAACAGCAGGCGCTTTGCTCCATGGCGAAGGTTGAAGTAGAAAGCTTGTTTATCCTCCTCCTTTACATTCTTGCTCCTGACGGTTTTCAGGTTAGGCCATCGAGGATGAAGGTTTTTCTTAGGTGTTGGAAGTGTTTTTTCTTGTCTTAATCTTCCTGCCCATAAGCAGATCAGCTGGGCTCACTCCTGTGGTGGTGCATGCTGTAAAGTGGTAGCACATGAGAGTAGAGGATCTTTCTGTTGTAGAATCATTTTTGCGTTTTGAACTCCTCTCTCTGCATGTCCATTTCCTTGCGGATTATGGGGACTCGACGTGATGTGCTGAAAGTCGAACTCTCTAGCGAACTCCCGGAACTCCTCACATGCAAACGTTTCCATTCATCCGGGCAACCAAATTTGGCAAAAACTGTCTTTAGCTTTTACACCACCTGCGAGGCAGTAGTTGTAGGCATGTGGAGTATCTCAAGGAACCTGGAGAAGTAGTCTGACACGACGAGGTAGGTGTGCTTGTTATGATCACACAGGTCAATAGCAATTATTTTCCAGGGCCGGTCAGATAGAGGGGTTGAGATGAGGGGCTCTTTTCGCTGCGTGTGTCTCATCTCATGGCAAACCTGACAGGACTGGACTTTCTGTTTGATTTCAGATGAGATGCCAGGCCACCACACTAACGTGTTAGCCCGTTCTCTGCATTTTGTCAGACCCTGATGTCCATCATGGATCCGATCTAAGATATTTGCTCTCAAAGGGCTTAGGATTATCATGCGACATCCTCTTGTGATAATTCCGTTGTACTCTGACAATTCACCCCGTATAGGGAAATTTCCAGTAGTCTGATGACTACTGGAATGTTGGCTACGTAGTCTGACTTGACACATTTCAGCATCATCTGCAGGTTACTGTCAGCTGCTCTTATGGTCTCCAGCTTTTGTGGTATAGCTGGCATGTTATTAACAACGGCTGCAATGTAACACGCCACATCTGAGTGAGTGTCAATCACCTCTGTCTGTAGTGGACTACGTGACAGGGTGTCCGCTACAGTCAAGGTCTTGCCTGGTGCATATTCAGCAGTTGGTTTGAATCTCATTAGTCAGTTTCTGGCACCGTATTGGAACATTGCCTAGATCCTTTTTGTTCGTCAATGGCACTAAGGGCTTGTGATCTGTGAATAGCCTAAAATTCTCAAGGCCCACAAGGTACTTCCCAAACCTTTCACATGCCCAGACACTTGCCAGGCACTCAGACAGACGACGTAAACAATAGACGACGTCTCCGTCGTGTTGCTGCAGAAGCACGCCACCGATGCCATATCTACTAGCGTCAGCCAACACAGCAGTAGGTCCATTAACGCCATAGAATTTCAGAACTGGAGAAGTAGACAGGATGTATTTGATGCGCTTGAAACCTCCTGCTGTGCGTGGTCCCACGTCCTTGCAGTTTTGGATCTCAACAGTTCATACAGTGGCTGGCCCACTGTTAAATGGAGCATTTATATAGCGCTTTTATCCAAATCGCTTTACATGGATTGTGCATTACATTCACCCATTCACACACACATTCATACACCGATGGCGGAGGAAACCATGCAAGGCACCAACCTGCTCATCGGGAGCAATTAGGGGTTCAGTGTCTTGCTCAAGGACACTACGACACTAACTCTTCTGGGGGAGCCAGGGACTGGAAACGGCTTTTTACGGCTTCCATCCAGCCACTCTACCGGCCACTCTACCCTTTCAGGTCCACACAGATGCGCACTTTGCCATTTTTTTCTTGGAAATGGCACCATCGGTGCACACCAGACTGTAGGCTCTGTCACCTGTTCAATGACACCGTTTTCCTCCATACACAGTATCTCCTATTTTACCTTCTGTACCAGAGGCAGGGTTACCCTGCTCGCTGTGTGAATACTGCATATGGCTCAGCATTCTCCTTTTAACCATATTTTGACTGGGTCTGTCTTGAGAGTTCCATACTCCCCAAATGCATAGTGCACTTCTTCAATGCGCTTCACCAGCCCCATTGCACATGCTGTGTCTCTGCCTAGCAGATTGATTGCAGTTAGGCTGCGGATGACATATACACTGGTAATGAATAATGCTTCTCTTTGTACTGTGCACTAGCTTGAAACTTCCCCAAACAAACTAACTGACCCCCAGGACTGCGCATTGGTGGGATATTTGACTGGACCAGTTTCTGCTTAGGGCATAACATGTTGAATGTCTCTTCTTCCATAATATTTAGATCTGCCCCTGTATCAATTTCACATTTGACTGGTGTCGCTCCAATGAAAATCTGTACAGTCCACTGATCATTATCTGTTTGTGACTGAACCTAGGAAGTATGGTGTCTGTGAAACAGTCTGTCTCTGTCACTTCTCTGATTGACTTAGTATGACATTTTATTTCCCAGTGACCCTCCTTCTTCCATTTGTTGCAGGTCGATTTCAGGGCTTGGCACCTTTCCTGGTCTTTGTGCTGTATCTTCCCATTTCCACACCCGCCACATTTCGGTCCTCCTTGCAGTTTGTGCGACACAACTATGCGGTCACGTACTGTATGTGCTCATCTTTTATTGGCCCAAAGTAAGAGTGTTCTGATAAATCATAAAGAGCTCTGATAAACTTCTCACCAGGCCGCTGTACTCTCTGGTGGAAACGGGGGCGCTCGTGGATTACATTCCGTTTGGGGTAAAAGTTTTCGTATTTTCCTAACACAACGTCAAACTTCTTTTGATCCGCCTCCGGAAACGTGAATGACTTGAAAATGTTTTCAGCCCCCGGGCCCATGCCATGTATCAGGGAACTGACCTAAACTTCGCCCTCCTCTTTGTTCAGATATCGCTGGAAACGCTGTTTCCAGTCCTTCCATTCAGTTGGATGATCGAATGCAAAACTATCCGGGGGATTAAACATGGCAATTTTTCTGAAGTGATGCATCCGTCAAGTGCTTCTGACATCATGTAAAGTATTTCAATATCCACACAGAGGGTATAATCTAATAGACTTTACTGCTGACTTCGGGCATATAAAACATACAGCGTGAGGCGTGAGCCCGTAGGTCACAACACACGACTGATGTAAAAGACAACAACAGACCTGCTGCAGTGTCTTAACGTAGCTCTCTTAAAGGCAAACACACATATATATATATATATATATATATATATATATATATATATATATATATATATATATATATATATATATATATATAACATATATGACACAGACTACGCCATCCTTTTGGAAGGTCTGGTCCTCACTTGTAAACCAAGGCAAACACGGGTTCGAATTGACAACTCTGTCTTGGGATAGGCAAGGTCGGGACTCTAGCTTACGCGACCTTGCTAAATATGATACGTCACAGAGATTGATTCACATCAATGAATCCATGAGACGTGTATCATCATATTCCCATCTATCCTTTGCACAGAAAGTTTCTGCTCTTCGGGTCCCAGGGACGAGTTTATGGGGGCATGAGCTGTGACAGCGAGGCATCAAGAGGACTGTTATAGTATCTGCTCAATCACTATGATTCATAGGCGTAGCCCAAGTCTCAGTCTCGCTTAAGCCAGTGTCTTGTCGTCAGACAGATTTTTTTGTTGTTGTCATGTCTAGCACTGTTTCACAGGACAGGAACAATTCCTCTCAAACTGTGTCAACGACTGCTGGGTCTCTTTTCGGTTACGCAGACTACACATAAGGGGATTCCAGCTGTGAGTGACGTCCCTTGGAATTCCCCAAGCGCATCGCCGGTTATGTCGGTTTACCATGACAACCGAATGGGCAGCAGTGTTGCGTCACTGGAGGGACTCCAGTTTACGGAATTTACCATGTCAATTATTTGGGGCTCATGACGGTGTTTCTACTGAAACACTTTCTTCCACTCAACGGAGGTTACCAGAGGTTAGTACCTATGCTGCATGCCGTATGTCAGCAGACAAGGGGATTCAGATCTCCACACAGATTGATTGTCTTGAGCGATCTGCTTCTACATCACAGAAAAACGCAAAATGCTTTCTTGTTCTTCTCGATGAGGGGCACAGCTCCACTGGGTCTGAAACAGACAGATGGTCCGGAGGTCTGCTGTAAGCACAGTTTATCTTCCCCACAAGGTCATTACCGCTTTTCGAAGCACTAGGGCCCAATCAACTGGGACCCTTTTATGACAGAGTGGCGAGTGTGGAAGAATGATGTGATACGTCTCGCTATGTGCCATTCCAAGCCTCTGTGGTGGATATTTTGTCTTTCCTACAGGATCTGATGGATAAAGGCGGGGTTTTCTCCGAAGTAAAGGTGTATCTGGCGGCTATTTCGGCCTGCCATATAGGCTTTGGGGGGAAATCAGTGGGTCAACACTAGGCATGTAACGATTTAAATCGATTCAAACGGTTGATGATTTAAATTGATTTAAATCGATTTAATGAATTAATGAATCGCGACTTGAAAGAATCGGTCATTTGTCTGGAAAATTGTTTTTGTTTAAAAAACCTACAAAAAAAAAGAAAAGCAATTCCTTTGCCTGGTGTTGCGGGTTCTGGTTTTGCGGAGCTGCTTTGTTTTGGTTCCCCCTGTTTGATTCCCCAATCCCTATTTAAATGGAATCGAATTTCCCTGTGGAATAACAAAGGTAGACAGACACTAAATAGTCTCCAGAAAGTACACTCACATTTATATTTATTTTGTGATTTCATTAGGTAGGCCCTATTACAATGCCCTTGATCACGGCCGGAGTTACCGGAGGGTGAGGCTTGCGGGTTCCGGCCGCCTGATGACGCGGATGACGCGCCTGGTGACTTCCGCTCCCGACCGGATCATAAACCCCAAAAAGGTATTGAAAATCATGCAACTCAACTCAAATAGAAAATCATTATTAATAAGCACAGAAAAATATATTATATGCAAAAATCACACAACAAACAAAACGGAATCAAACCAAACAAATCGTAATAAAATGTTCCACCGGCTCACAAACGCCACAGTTAATTGGCAGTTTGTCAAATGCTAAAGCTTTCTATACCAAGGCTGGCTGAGGTCCATTGCTCCAATAATTCATGAATCTACTCTGACTCTGTGGTTGATTGAAAATCCATTATGGCAGATTTGAGCAATCCTCATTTGCCAGGCTATGAATTAACCAAACAATGACCCCAAATTGCCTGCAAACGTCTCTGCGACTTCAAGTCTGCAGCCCTTCCCTCTCCACTTTCCATTTCCAATTTGTCCTTCTGAACAAGTCATTAATGTTCACTACTGGATGCTTGCCCCAGCTTGTTTGTCTCTCTTTCATTATGTTGGAAGCTGCTAAATTAATTCTGAAAACCAAATTCTGCATGCAGTAATTGAGCAAAAGCAGGTGTAGAACACAACAAGTTAACCCTCTATTGTGCTGCAATTTTTGCCTGTGAGCCTAGTATCGATACATACAGTACATGCCAAAACATGCACACTGTATCTGCACAGGAACAAGCACCAACACACTGCACCCACACAGATTCATGAGCGGCCGAAGGGTTTGAATCCCGGACCAAACTGGACACGGAGAATGAATGAGCTGTGTGTGTATATGCCCTGTCCTAGAGGGCAGTTACCAAGTAATCGATGAGTTTTAAATAACAAGGAATGGATTTTTTTTTAAACAACGCAGCCACCCACACAACAGAGGTTTCATACACTTGCTGCAGCAACATGCTGCAGTCAACTAGTGAAGGCTATAAAGTCATTATTTTTCAGGTCATATTCAACACAAGTGCTATTGATCTGTTTGTTCTACAGTGTAATGAAAGTGATAGATGTCTAGAGAAGGTCTGATAAATGCATTGCATTTTGTAAGTAAACTAAATGATAAGCAGTAATCCAATGCAGTAATCCAGAGGTGCTTCCAGTGCAGCTGTCACAAAGCAGATATCAACTAGAAAAAGTGCTCCTCGGAGCACAAGTCTCCGCCAGGTCAGGTATGTTATTGTGGCCTCCTGGTGGCGCTATAATAGGCCAATGTGAAAAGGGTGCCATTTCTTCTTAGGGCTCTCACCGCAATCATGATTTGAGGAATTTTGTTCCAAAAATGTGTTCTGCTAAATTAGACCTGCTGGTGGCACTATAACAGGCCAATGTGAAAAGGGCGGCATTTTTTCCTCGGCCTAGTGGGAATGTGCGTGTGAAATTTCACGGAAATGGCAAGGTGCGTTCATGATTTGAGGCATTTTGTTCAAAACGGACCAATCCTGCAAACTTTGGAAGCCAACCTTAGCCAATGAGGATGGAATCTGGAAAATCGGACAGATCCGTGTTGATCACATGACTATAGAGATACTGTGTACCGATTTGCATGACGTTTGGATAAAATCTGTAGGAGTACTTTCAAAAAATGGGTTTTGCACAAATCGGCCTCCTGGTGGCGCTATAACAGGCCCATGTGAAAACGATGCCAACGATGCCGGAGATTAGCTGGTAACGGACGGACAGGACACACAGACAGGGTGCAAAACATACAATCTCGCCATGCCTTTCGGCCTGGCAGAGACAATAAAGTGCCGGAGAGCCTTGGGCTGAGACTGGCTTTCATACTTGAGGAGAGCAGCCTCCTCTCTTCATCTTATTTGAGGAAGAAGAGTATACCATACTGTACATGCTCTCAAATCTGAGTTGGTTTACTCTGGCATTGAACCATACTGGATCAAGTCTAGTCTTTACTCAGTAAAATCCTCAGGGCCCAACTTACACCAGGCGCAACCCCGCACAAAGCCGCATAGCACCAGCACAAGGCGCATTTCAGTATCGTTGTTGCGCCATGGCCTAGGGGAAACCAAGGCGCAACAAAAATGTGCTCTCCCCATGTCTCACCTGGCCCAAAGCCTACTGGTTAACAGTCCAAAGTCGATTCATTACTGGTAAAGGATTGACATCAGGGTGAATATAGCCAAAACCATTAACATAAATTAACATTAACTCGAATAATAGAAGATTTACTAACAAAACACAAGTACAAATGCTACCCTACCTCACTACCACCAAAACAGGAGAAAAGGACCTTAACCAAAAATAAAAAAATAAAATGGTTAAAAGTATAACCCACTGATACCACCTGGTTTAAATAGATAAAGCACAACACATTCAATCCCACCAACAGGAAACAAAAATGTTTTTATTGGGTGAGCTCGTGGGCAAGGGGTTAATCGTCTATTATTCTGTATGCAATCCCATATCTCTTGTCTCCCCCATCTATCCGTTTTACATGCCATTCTCTGGTAAATGATCAGCTATCATTGTCACTCTATTGTTCTCCACGCTCCCTTGGATTTCTGTATCCCCTCTTTTACAAGGCCTCCATTATGCTCTCCATGCTTGAGATAATGTTGTAGTGATTACATCCTGGTGAAGGGGAAATGGGGTGATTCTACTGCACTTTGCACCCTCCATTAAGTGCCACTTGTGTTCCATGTCAGAGCTCTTTTAACAAAGTATAAGCTGCTAGATGTTGGTATCTGACCCCACCATTAACACATTCACCCAGGCCTGTTATGAATACTTAAGACTTTAGACTCCTTTGACTGGCTTACTCCACTGATTGGGGTTAATTGTGAGTTTGTTGGGGGGCGCCATGGTCATGAGGCATATCAAATCAGAGCAAAAACTATAGCCAGTGTCTGTGAATGGCATGAGTGTCATAGACGGTTAATATAATTGTGCTTATTACTGGTCCAAGGAGAGACATCATCAAGATACTTGATGATGATTGTATGCTGACTCAGGTGTGAATCAAGCCATTCAAAGCATACAAATGAAAGAAAATGGTCATCTAATCTAGTACAATAATATGAATACTACTAGTACTGTAAGTAGTGAATATAATATTTTCAGTAAAATGTTCACTCTCTGTGTTTAAAAACAATGTACTTTCCCGTGTCCTTTTGCAATGTGTCTGAGCTGAGCTGTTCGTCTGTTTTGTCTTGTTTTGTCTTGTTTTGTCTTTGTCTAAAATGCAAAAAAATCAATAAAAAATACTAATGAAAAAAAAAAAAAAAAGTACTTTCAAGAGCAGGCTTTGGTGTGGCTTGGAAAAATACATACAAACACTTGTTTCCCTGAAGAAGGCCTTGTTTTTGGTTGGAACAAGTTTGTCCTGAAAAACAGAAGGAAAAAAAACATTGTTATGTTTGTTACCATTTCTTTCGATTTTCTTAGTGCAGAAATACAGAAGCGAAAGTCTTCATGCCGTCTCCAGATAAGTTCTGCATTTCGCTGTTTTGTTTTCTCCTGTTGCTGACCTGACTCTGAGCATCTCTGTTTCTCCCACTATGTCCCCTTGATGAAGCCCTTACAAACAATGAACAGCCCTTACAAACAACTAGTTGTTCCTGTTCCAACTACCAAGAATATGGGAGGTGTACAGTGGGATGGTGCTGCTGTAGAATGTATTGAGGTTGCCGGGGCTCATGCTTTTTGATTGATCGATTGATTGATTGAATACTTTATTAGTCAGCTTATTTCCATTGTGGTCCTATGTATTCGATTAATCAATATAGCATAGCATGGGCAGACCACGGCCACATCACTCTGACTCAGACATAACCATAAACAATCCCGATATGCCCATATACAGGCGGGATCATGGCCACATCACTATGACTCAGACATGACCGTAAACAAACCTGATACGCCCATATATAGGCATGTCACTATGACTCAGACATGACCATAAACAAACCCTATGCGCCCATATATAGGCATATGAGATCCGGTTGTCCAGGGCCACAGATCCGACTGCTATGCTTATATATGGTCATGCGCATATATGGGACAGACTGACTTCAAACTCGACGTGTGCTTCGGCAAGGACTCAAGGTCGTGGGGTGCCTGCCGTTGAATAGTTTGGATATCCAGTTGTCCAGAACCACCGAAACAACCGATATCCCCACATTCCGCTGCTCAAGAGAGATTTGAATCCAGCAGCCGCTCGGTTGTGGTGAGTGGTATGACAATTGCCAAGAGATGCATTCTGAGGCTGTGGAAATTGGACTCTTTCCCTCAATTTGACTCGTGGTTGAGAGAGCTGGTGGGCATTTTACATGTGGAGAAACTGAGGTTCAAACTGTCTTGTAGCCCGTTCAAATTCTCTGGAATATGGGGCCCAGTGTTACAGAAACTGACAATTTGAGATTCTGAAAAAGACTTCTCAAACCAAAGAATAACCAATATGGATGTTTTTAGGTCCAAACATAAAATAATACATACCACAATTAAATAAATAAACAACATTGAATTAAACACGTTTTTTTTTCTCGTTTTTACAAAAACAGCAAATGCAAATGAAATGGGTGCGAGACCCTGACAGTCTGTGTTCTATATTTTAATGGCATTGAAACATAACACATACAGTAACACTCCAAGACAGTTGAAAGCAATTATAACATCAAAGTCGCAGAGCATTATAATATATGGTTAGTAAGTAAATAAATTAACAAGCAAATACATAAATAGTTATTATAATAGAAAGTATAATAATAATAAGAATCCCTGGAAGATAACTATATTGCACAACTTTTGCTGTGTTGCCACTCTGTCATTTATAGTTTGGCGATGTGGTGAATGGCAATAACATAACATGATGGCTATTGAACAACACATCTTCATTCTGAACCAATCTCATCCCAAGCTGCACACAAACGTCTCTTTGTACAACCCCAAGCTGCACACGAACTGACCTGGCCCAGACGTATTGGTCAGATCGGCGGTGCAACTTAGGTGTGAGGGCCGCCCGACTAGTTTATCAAATTTGCGTAGACCGTCTCACGTCAGGTCTCTGGCTCGTGTACGCAATTGTTTTCCATCGTAGACCTGCGTGCAGCATGGTCTGACAATCTGACTGGCATCTGAACATATAGCCGTAGCCACTTATTCACTTAAAATGATGTAACCTAACATCTATCTAACATAACCTTGCATATACCTAACATAAATAGGTTGCAATTGCCTAAATAGTAAAGCAGGTCACCTCACTGCAGAAAAACGTCACCTCTTGTTTCCCCTAACCTTCCTATGTTCTCAATAAAGAGTCTAAGAGCATATTCCCTATTTATCCAGTATGTACAGTAATCCAGAGCAGTTAACCAACGACTGAATCCCGAAATAATCCTGTTTCACGTATCTGTAACATATTTTCCATCAACTTTCTGCTATTTCCACAGAGTACTGAGCGTAACTATACTATGCTCTTCTTGATCTATTAGCACAGATATGTGGGTCGTACTTTCATTAATTAAACATGACTGTGTAATAATTTCCCACTGAAAGAGACCCATTCCACCACAGAATATGGGCACACAAGATATGTTTTTGTCACATAAGTTAATTAGAAAATGATGAATGCTTGGCTAGCGTGTCCATACATCTCTGAAAGGTCATGGCTTTATTCTGGCTTTACAAAGCTCATTTTAATATATCAGCTATTTGTAAAGGTGTTAGATCAGCACTTGGTCACAATGACATTTTTTTTTTCTCTTTAAATTCAATCGACCAATCAGCTCACTTTTCACTACTTTCCAGCATCTTCACAATGTGCTGTGGACATTGAATATCATGTCAGTTCAGCTTTGTACATTTCTGAAAAGCCATAAAGCAACTCGAGTATACTGTTCAGGCCACTGGTCACATTCAGGTGTGCTTCCCAGCTAGCTGCTATACTACAAGTTAATAATTGGTGCCACTGTGTCTGCAATTGAGTTAGAGGGCTTTCACAGTTCTGCTCTGAACTCCTTGTCGAATCTCTGAGAATAGAAGTTTCTGTGTCACAGGGATCTGTGTGAATATTTCATGTCCCTCCACCACTCTCCTCTGTCATTCTTCTCCCTCTGTGAACATCAGAGTCCTGAAATGGAGAAGAGAAACTTGCGACTGGGAGCCCACAGTCCTCCACCATGGATAGGAGAGAAGCAGGACTGCTCCCTTCTCTAAATGCCTCATTCTGGGTTGCTGATCTATTGTCACATGAATATGCGGAATAGTTATTTTTCAGTTTTTGGGCAGTTCGCTGAGTATTTTTGGTAGCAGATTCAGTTGTTGTCGGTGTACCATTGCAGTAGGCTACCCACTACAATACGACCGATTGACTAAATATGTAGAAACATGGATCACTTCTGTTGTCTGGAGGTCCATTGTGCATGAGGCCACTTATTGGCACAGCGACACAATCCATGAAGCCGATTAGGTTGGCCAATCAGGGAAGCCGGTGCATACACCCCCCCGCCCACCCCTCCACAGATATAGAGATTCGTTGTGGTCTCCACAGACCTGCTGACAGACCTGTATGTACAGATACTATGTGGTTTTTCGGTTCTCTACAACCGTTGGTCTGACCAAATTCCCACTCAGCACTAGTGCGCACACCCCCTGACACCTGGGACACATACGGCAAGTTTGAAGTCAAACAGTCAGACTGGTGCCGAGTTATGCCCGCGATAGGCGCGCACACACAGGTTTTGTGAATTTATACATAATATAGATTTTTGGTGTGTATATTCCAAAGGTACTCTACTGTGTTTAACATTCAAATAACACCTGACCCAGAAACTCCTTGATGGACATTCCGCTGCTCAAGAGAGATTTGATTCCAGCAGCCGCTCAGTTGTGGTGAGTGGTATGACAATTGCCAAGAGATGCATTCTGAGGCTGTGGAAATTGGACTTTTTCCCTCAATTTGACTCGTGGGTTGAGAGAGCTGGTGGGCATTTTATATGTGGAGAAACGGAGGTTCGAACTGTCATGTAGCCCAGGTAAAATTCTCTGGAATATGGGGCCCAGTGTTACAGAAACTGACAATTTGAGATTTTAAAAATGAAAGACTTCTCAAATCAAATAATTTCCGTCTACTGAGGGGTCTCAAATTGACTAGTCAAATCGTCGCCGTTCAGGGGGAAGCCCTAAGCCCTGTTGTTTATCTTTGCATAAAGGTAAAGACCAACCATCAGCTGGAGACTAATTAGTCAGTCAATAAATTAATAAATGGATAAGCTACAACTACTCCAAACAGAACATATTACCCGAAACACATGCATCCCAATGGAGTATTAGTGGCAATTTAAAGCACATAAAGAAAAAGAAAAAAAAAAAAAAAAGCAAGGTGTCAAAGCTATAGGCTAGTGTATGTTCTTATCACTTGTCATGAAAGGCTACAATTTCAAATGTAGTTGTCAGGTTTTCACTGCAACATGTCCATTCAGGTGCTAGAGTGCTAGAGAGAGTGAGAGAGAGAGTGAGAGAGAGAGAGAAATTGTTGCTGTCCATGGTGCTTAAAGGCAGTGAATGGGTGTTTGCAGAATAATACAACGCAGCTTTTTGTCTCTCTTTTCGTTGTATAAGCAGTGGTGAGTGTAACAAGTGGATCCTCAGTGAAGCCTCCCACTCAACACCACTCACATGCTCTGATAAACCAACTCATTCATTGGATTTGGATCAGCCAGGCTATATTTTACAATATGAGAATAATAAAAAAAGAAAAAAGAGAATCTGGGCGTAGGTCCATAAGAACCTCTTGGCTCAAGCACAGCGTAGTGTCAATGTGTCCATTCAGTGTCATTCAACAGATCTGTACTGTATAGACATTGATAGTCATACACAACCGTGTGCCAGTCTTTGTCACTTTGAGGTTCCTGCATTTTGGAATGCCACTGGACAGAGCTCAAATAGGTCCATTTGGTGCCACTCTGGCAGCTGGCACTTGGAACATCACAATCTAGTGAACATACAGGCAGTTACTTTTGCTCCTTTAAGTACATTTTTACTTAAGTACATTTTTAATTCCGGACTGTTACTTGTAACGGAGTACTTCTGCATTGCAGTATTGATACTTTTACTTAAGTAAAACAGTTGAGTACTTTTCTCACCACTGCATACAGGTCCAACTTTAATAGAGATCTCTAGTACTTCCTGTAAACAAGTGTTGCTTGGCAACATTACTTCAGCCTCTTTTTAATTACTTGTGCTTGGTATTTATTACCTGGTATCTTCTAGCTCAGTGGTTTTCAACCTTTTTCATGCCAAGGACCCCTAAATACATTTGGCGGCGGACCCCCATTTGAAAATGTTTTGTGCCAGGGACCCCCAGAAGCAAAGATATCAGAGTTCATTTTTGCTTTAAAAAATATTAATATTCAAAGATATGCACACTTTTTGAAGGATTTTCAAAAATAGCAGATCTACAAGCTCATAGCGCAGCACTTGGTGCCGCGCTATGAGCTTGTATATCTGCTATTTTTGAATAGCCAAAGCTAAGTGGTTAAACATGATTGTGACACTATGTTAACTAATTTTGCTGGGGACCCCCTGGTACTCCCTCAAGGACCACTGGTGGTCCCCGGACCACTGGTTGAAAACCACTGTTCTAGCTTATCAAAGATTGATTAGATGGGCTGGTACCTGTGGGGATTTATTTGCTTCTACGGTCTGTATCGTTCTAGATTCGTTCACAATAGGCTTTTGCGTTGGGTTGATATTCCGACCAGCTGGTGGGAGAGGGGATGTACGTAAAACGCAACACATTCTATCTTGAATGAGCCATTAGAGAGTCATTTCAGGCTGATTTTATCATCCCATATTTGAGCCAAACCAACTGCTCCGACAACTTCCAAAACTGAAAAGGGTCTGATAAACAACAGTCTTTTATGCAAGTTGAAACTACTTTTACATCTGCCAACAGAGTTGGACAGGGGTTGTGTTTTTGCCCCATTGTTTTTCAGCAGGATATCTCCAAAAGTTCTGGTTTGCATGAAACTTAGGATGAAGGTTTGGATGAATGTTTTATAGTGTTCTTTTTAGTTCTTTTTTTGGGGGGGGGATCACAGTATTTTAATGGTGCAGTAACCTCCAGCTGTACCCCAGAACAGTAGTAAAGCTAAATCTCTGCTATTTTTTAGATCTAAATCCTAAGGGTTTTCTGAAAAACCTATGTTGCTACGGTATATACACTATAAACAAATCCAAAATGACATGGATGCTTTCCCCGTTTTAATGGGTTTAAGTGCTGTAGAGCCACAGTACAGTTCAAAGGGCTTTCATACTGTATGATGGGTTACCAGTGCAAACAGTATCCCAGTGTAAACATCTACACTCCTTTGGGTACACAAAATTAACACTGGTAAATTAACACTGAAGTACATGTTCTATCTGTTTATGTGCCTGCAAACAAAACATGCCCCCAAATCTGTATTTGAGTCAAGAAACCGCATCCTACTTCCTACTACTCTAATTGACAAGACCTCCAAAGTACGTCCGGGGTTGGTCAGCACACATGATCACTCCACTTGCCTCACAGACTATTGATCAGTGCTCTGGCTAATACCTAGGCTTCTTTCCCCACCTTGATCAGTGATCAGACTCTCAGCTTGACTGATTCCCTGATAGGCCAATCAGACCCTCAGCTTGACTGATTGATTGGCAGGGCTTCGCATAACGAACGAGGAGAGGAGAGGAGAGGAGAGGAGAGGAGAGGAGAGGAACAACTGACAACATTAAACATCTAGTTATATTTAGTCCCGACGTGACATCTTACTGAGCAGGAGGTCCTGCTCAGTCGTCCCGGGCAGTAGAGCTTCCGGCCAGGAAGTAGAAGTGTGTGGTTTTGACAGCTTCATTGTAAACGACTGATATATTATAGTCATGAAATGGAACATTCCGATGCTTAATCTGGGTGGTGGTGAATGTAACGGAGTAGCCCTGCCTCATAAACGTAATATCTCCCCTGACGAAGGGGGGATTCCCCCTTTTGTATGAACAGTAGATGTTTGGTTTCCCATGCAGAAGTGCCAGGTCCAAATCCTGGGTGTTAGATTGGTGCTGTGACCCAAATCTGGGGCGGGGGGGATAAATGTAAAAAAAAAGTAGCCCTGGCTGCCAGCCCTGCCAGCTCATAATGTCTCACTGAATGGTATAGATGCTTGCTTCCCATCCAGCATACAGAGGATTAATGGATTCAAGCAGACTCCGAGTTTTTGCTCCGCTTTTGGAAGAAAAAATGGGAGGCTTTGGTATTGGGTTCATTATGTACTGTAAGCTAAGCTCCTCGTTGGAGACAGAAAGGTGTTCATACACTGGGGGATATTTATGGAGATGGGGGGGCTTGCCTTCCTTTCTGGATATACGTTCGGGCGAGTGGAGTTCCATGCGGCAACATCCTCTCACACCACTCCCACTTCCTCAAACTTTGCACAGCACACTGCTATAGATGCACATGGCCTGCTTTTCAGACTCTACTGGTTTATCTCACAGCATGCATTTTCACCTCCCTGGTATTAGATGCTTTATGGAGGGTGATAGTCTGTTCCGGAACCCTGCTTTATATTGAAACAAATATGGTGGCGATTCTTAGCTAATCTTCCAAATCCTAACAGTTTTCTGAAAAACGTATGTTTCTATTTCAGTGGTTCTCAAACTTTTTCATGTCCCCAAAATGATATGTATTTGGCCGCGGACCCCCATCTCAAAATATTGTGTTCCAGGGACCCCCAGAAGCAAAGATTTGAGTTAAAAATGTTCGCTTTCAAAGAATATAAATATATTAAGTTGCACACATTTTCTCGATTTTAGCAACAATAGCAGATCTACAAGTGCTATGAGCTTGTATATCTGATATTTTTTAATAGCCAAAGTGTAAAATAAAGCTTTTTTTATCTCAAATCTAAAAATGACACAGATGCGTTCCAGGTCTTAAAGGGTTAAAACCTCATTCATGGAGTGTATTTGTTGCTCACGAAGCCCTGTTAAATGAAAATGATTGCTCACCCCATTTGCCCTCTGTGTTCTATGAAAGTTATTGCTACTTATATTTTCTTCAACAAAAAAAGAAAGACTGAGATACCGGTACTTCTAATTGGCACTGACTCCTCCGTCCTCCAACACTAAAATTATAAATTTGGTAGGCTCAAACAGTCATTCATGCTTTTATTTCAGTGCTGGCCGCCTAGATTATTTCAACTCATATTTTTCCTTCTGTAGCAAAAAGTCTCTTTCTTTTCTTCAGTTGGTCCAAAATGCAACCGCCAGGAACAGGTACCAGAAAAGGAGAACACATACACCTTTCACCTTTGCACTGGCTGCCTCTTAGTTTTAGAGTTGATTTTAATGGTTTGGCCCCAAGCTATATTTCTGACCTTGTAACTCCCCTTGTGCAGTCATAGGCCCTGAGGTCTTCTTTCCTTTTAGTGCTTTATTTTGTTTACTGTTTATCGATGGCGCCATTTGTAATGCTGCACAGTTGTTGTTTTTTACTCTGTACAGCACCTTGTAAACCTTGTTTGTAAAGGTGCTATACAAACAAAAGTTTGTAACAAAGGTTTGTATTATTCTATGCTGATCTGCTGGCAGGGATCTTAAGCGGGTGGCAGTTTTGATCGTCAGGTTGATTAGGCTACTTGCCAAAGCTCATGTATGGGTTTTGGATGAATCAGTGAACCATACCGTATAAACATAAACACGTTTCCTGAATTCCTGACTTAACCCATTTTGGGCGGGAACCCCTATTTGTAACTATACCTTTCAAGACGGGAACCCCTTTTGGGGTTGCTATCTATAGTACACAGCAACATACACTTGTTGTAATTTTTTAATACATATTTGAAGTTGTTCAGAAAACGTAGGTCAGAATTTAGAAGGCGTTTTTAGAATCGGCCTCAGGTCTAAATGGGCCAAAGTACAGTACTGTAGTATCCTGGTTCCTTGTGTGCATATAAATGTGTTGAATGTTGCAGTAAATACCTTTTTTGGAGTTGAAAGTCTACACATCTCAGGAGCTACAATCACAACAATCCAATGGAGAGAGAAATATGGGCAGGAATTATAGGCTACTATTTGCATAGCTGGAGACAGCATCAAATGCTCAATGTAAAATGTCCCCAGCTGATTTCACAGCAAAATAAATTGGTGTGTTACATCTAAGCAACAGCATAAAGCAGCATAAAGATGGTGGTATTATTATTAATAATATAATAATATCTCAGATGTACTGTATATAGCACTTTTCTAGGTACTCAAATTTGCTTTACATAGGGAGGGAGAAACAACACTTTATATAGCTTTTTTTCAGTGTAGAGTAAGTGTTGTACAGCATGGACATACAGTACATATTGTGGTTAGGGTTCTATTCTATTGGCTACTGTGATGCTCTTATGGCTGCTAACAGATTGCTCTTTCTATGTTATTGGTTGTTTTATGTTAGCGTTTGTATTTATGTCTTACTATTATTCCATGCACCTTGTTAACAGGAGCAGTCCCTGGTCCCAGATAAGCTGAGATTGATCTGTGGAGAAAACGCTTAAGGCCACAAATACTATTGTTCAGTTATGAACATTGAGGCCAATATGAAATGGTTAATGCACTGGGAGCAAGCCAGTTATGAAAATAAAAATAACTACATTACAGGGCGGTGGTTCATGTTGGATCGTTTACCCCCCGTGTGTGTAGTTATAACTGACTTGCTCACATTGCATCGCCCGGTATCCCGATTATACCATCGCAAACATGCCAAAGAAATGAATGCACAATTTGATTAGAAGTTTAGAAAAGAATACAGTAATAGTATTCATGAAACACAACCATGGTCATCACTGGGAGAAAAGATAATACCTGCTGCTATGTTACCTAGCTAAATGCCTTTGCAGACGGGGTGCGTTTTTTCGCACGGAAAAAACAAACAATATCATTTTTTAAATGAACACATGGTTCTCTATGACATTGGTTCTCAAAGTGGGGTCCGGGGACCCCCAGGGGTACTTGAGGGGGTTGCAGGGGGTCCCCAGCTAGATGATGGACAGGAACCAAATGGACCCTTATGGTAACTCTGAGAGTGTACAAATGGAACCAAATGGACCCGTTAGGGTCCATTTGGTTCCATTTGTACACTCTCAGAGTTAAATTAACATTGGTTTTACAATGTGAATTGGGGTCCCAGAGGTATAAATGCCATTAAATGGGGGTCCGTAGCCTAATGCATGTCAAACTGGGGGTCCTAGAAATTAAAATGGTTGAGAATCACTGCTAGAGAGCCGTAAAAACCTTCTCTTATTGTGGTCCCTGGCTTATCTTTTCAAATGGGATTCCGCGGGGTAATAAGTGTCAATTAGGGGTCCTTGACATGAAAAAGTTTGAGAACCACTGCTCTATGACCTCATGCACACCGGCTCCGAATTTGCCGTGCGGCAAGTGGCTGCAGCGATGCGGTTTTTCGATTTGCCAGTTCGATTTGTGCGGCTTTTCGCATGTGGTAAAAAACTGATTGACTTAATCGCACCCTGTCTGCAGAGGCCTTAACTCGGCTATCATCATTAAGTGGAAGAAATAAGTTGTCCTCCTGTGCTGTAGCTGTCAATCAGCTGTCATTCCTTGTTGGGGGAGCCAGTCCTGCAAAAGGTTAGCAGCCCATATGTCATTGTATTTTCTGTTATTTTCGTGTTCAATGTTTTGTAGCTTGTTTTCCACTTTCCGTTATTCTCTGGCACTTTCTGGCACTCAGGCTTTCTAACCACGAATCGATTGCCACAAATAAGCTTGGGACAAATATTAAATTGGAAAAGTTTTTTATGATTTTCCCCATTCATTCAGAGTGGTGAAAAGAGAGTGGTGGTCCGCTTATTCCAATGGTCACATTTTGTCACATCAATTTCCATAATCATGGAGGTTCTTTTCAGTTCCCATGATAGAGGTAAACACTAGCAGCACCATAGAGTTACTGTAGAACAGACGGTTTTGGTGCACTTTTAAAAAGTGAGACGTTTAAAGTAAACAATCAGATACGCTCATTAAACAACGTTGACTTAAAATATGTCAACAAGGCAGGTAACATTGGCTGTTAACACTCAAATATGAACACATGTTATATTATTTAAGACATTGCTCTAACTACATACACATCAGTGTGCTATCAGTATTGTTAATCGATTGTTGTTGCTGCCGTGTACAAATTCTACACACCTATTTTATCTGCTTAGTTTTGCATGGTTATAGATAATGTACGTGACACGTCTTGGCCAATCAAAATGCCGTATTTGCGCTAGGGGATCAGCTGTTTAATAATATTATGTATAAATATATTGATGAATAAAATATGATACACATAGAAACAATAAGATAAAAATGCACAATGTAAACTGAATAGTGAACATGCCTGATTTAGGGTAGGCTATATGGACCCAGGGGTGTCAATTTGTTTGCTTTTTTAAATGTTTGACTGGTTAAAGGCTATAGTATACTGATAAACTTGACTTAATTACTGTATGAATGCAATCTAGTTTTGAATCACAATTCAAAGCAAAGGCTGTTTGATACATTACAGTTTGAGAATTAGTCAGGGTGTCCTGTTTTAGTAGCGGATCTAAATGTTCAGGAAGGGGTGTATAGGTTGGGAGTCCTGAAGGTGGGGGTGCCATGCCCTTGATTGCATTGTAGGTAATCACCAATGTTTTGTTGAATTGGATGCAAGCAATGCCCAGAAGCCAGAAGGGAACACAGACGGGTGGAGATATAGCGAATTTAGACAGGTTTAAGACCAGGCTGGCCGAAGCATTCTGGATCAGTATTCTAGTAGGGGTTTGAGGGAGCTTGCCATAAAATAAGCAAGGGGGGAGTTGCAATAGTCAAGCCTGAGGTGGCTGAGGCTTCATTAAGGAGCTGGGCAGACTCATTGGTGAGGCACGGTCTGATCCTTTTGAACGACGAGCTGACTGTCCAGGACAACTCCCTGTTGGAACAGGAGCCACCAGGATTGTGTTGCTGATAATGCAAAGATCCTGCAGGGGGCAGGGCTTTCCAGGGAAGAAGAGAATCTCAATCTTGACATATCCACTGAGTTTTCATCCAGACATGCAGCGATACATTCTTCAACCTGTGGCAGAGGGAGGGAAGGGGGGGAAATGTCATCAGAATAACAGTAGAGAGCAGAGATGACAGTCAGAGCAAAGAGATCTGGTGTAGAGGGAAAAAGGAGGAGGCCATGAGGGAATGTCCGACCAGTCAGAGTAGACCCGAGTGCTGTCCTAGTGATACCAAGGTCAGATAGGGGCGTCCAGGAAAAGCTGGTGGATGACTTTTTAAATGCTGCAGATGGGTCAAGAGGGAGACCTGGAGTGTGGGTGGCAGCCAGGGCAGCATGGAGTGCCTCTGTGACTGTGAGAAGTGCTGTTTCACTGGAGTGGGCTGGCTTGAATCCTGCCTGGTTGGGATCATCCAACTGATTATTATTATGAGATGGTGGTTAGAAACGACTCGTTCAGGAGGTTTGGAAAGAAAGGAAAGGAGTGATATTGGTCAGGAAGGGTCAAGAGTCTGTTTCTTCAGTGGCACACTGCAAATTTGGGGTCAGTGACACTACCACTTACACTACCTTAAGACAGAGATTTGTGATGTTTGAGCAACATCCTACAGGGTTAGTAGTAGCCATGTACCAGTCCACTACACATAAAGACAAATTGTCTTCTTTATGTATTGTCTTGACAAACCATTCACAGTTTGCTAATTAGTTTATGATAGTGATTATACGTAATTAACATAGGGAAATTCAGCATCGTTATTGTCTTGAAACAATGTGTATCCACAAACATCCATTGCAACACACAACAACAACAGTTTTTGCAGATTTTGTCTGACAAATTTAAAATTCACCTATTTCAGTTCAAGATGAAAACGGTTAAATGTTGAAAAAGGTGCACAGATCTGTGCACTGGGCCACATAAGGCAGATTTCAATCAGCTGTGCTACTTTTATTCATCCCACCTGTGTGTGATATCTACAAGGTATGAGTGAATAGCAGAGTTGTGCTCAAGGTGCAGTCGATGCTGTGGGCTTCCCCACCGCTCTGTGATACCAACACCATCCATCTTTGTAAGGGATTGCTGTGCGCATTGACATTTTATGAAGGGGGGGATGTTGCTTTTGCCTGTGATTCATTTCTCGTTGTTCTTCACTGGCTTCCTGGAGAGGAGCAGAAGTGTCGGGGCTTGTGTTTGAATGTCAGCTGCTGAGATAGGAGTCGACCGCTGTGACTGCTGAGCAACATGTAGTAAACACACTTGATTGATTGTCTGGTGATTGTTTGCAATCAGATTTACGATTGTGAAGAGCGCTGTTGATTCAAAGCACCTCTTACCTATGAATGAGAACTGTATCTTTTGTTTTTTTTTCCACGCTAAAAATGAATTCCACATTAATCATTATGGCGCTCAACCGTTGAAAATCTGTTTTTGAAAATATATGCTCTGCAGTTCATATGAGGATCCTCACTGCTGTAATCCAGTTGTCAACAAACAACCTGCACTCAATCCAATTTCACAGACACTTGCATAATACGACAGACGGTGATGTCATCTCTCCGGGCTTACAGTCGTACTCTGTGGATGAGAGTGCAGGTTCTCTCTCTGGGTTGTGAGACACTTCCTAATCCTGGCAAGGGACCTGGGAGATGGCAGTAGCTGCTATTGATTGGTCATGTCAACACTCCGCAAGTCAAAGGATTCTGACAAGGCTTACGGCCGGGCCTGCTGGCAAAGCCCGGCCAGCAGTGTGGACAGGTGAACAAAGATAGACAGGATGTCAGACTTTGCAGCATGTATTGATCATCAACCCTGCTTTTGTTTCTTCTTTCCACACAGTCTGTACATTTTGGGTCAGATTGCACAGTCTCACCTTGTCTGATCAGCCAGGGGTTGTTTGCTTCCAGATTAAACTAAAATGTGTCAGTTCTCTCAGTATGAACTTTCAGCCTGTGGCATCCCTCTATATACTGCATATATTTTCATGTTAGATGAAATCATGGATGGAGACAGTTTTACCACTACCAGGTCAATATAGTCAGAGAGCTCGCTTACACACACTTAGTATTCTGGATACAATCTCACACCCAAGTTTGGTATTTGGGAAAAACTTGCTATGCAACTTAATATCCTGCTCATAAATATCTGTGTGTATACAGAATGAATAAAATATTCAAAATATTGCCATGGAAACTAAGCTACTGAAGACTGCACAGCTAACCAAATAAGGTGTACACGGCACGCTGAGAAAAATGACATTTATGCTGGGGGGAAAAAAGGGTGAAGGCACTGAAAATGTGATTGTGAATTGGTGTAGCCCAAAGTAGTGGTAGTGGGAAAAGTCAGTGCATAATAGTAGGTTACTACAGTATATTAGGATGGAATAATTGGCTAAGAGAGTTTTTGCAAACGGGGAATGATGTGTTGGCCAAGTCTAAAAAGCTTTTGTATTCCTTTTTTTTTTTACCGCATTATAGATGTGTTCTCTGGTTAACTTTATCATCACCTGTGTATATACTCTTTTTGTTCGATTGTCACTGTGCTGCATGTAGTTGATTTTCAGATAAAAGGAGGGCTGAATCAGAGCTTCACCTTGCAGAGCCAATGTACATAAAAACATTATGTGAATGGCAGTCCTTTGGAGCGTGCTGCTGTCACACAAACAAAGGGACAGTGGAATTGCCTCCACGCCTCATAATTTGGGTCGCCAAATAACTCGTCAACACGCTAAGCCCTCAATCCAATATCTATAGCCAGAGTTATACTTGTAGTAGTTGTGCGCGGGTGCACAAATATTTTTGGTGCGCGACCCCCGAACGCAATCAAGTATAACTCAGGCGTAAGAATGTCAAGGTAATCCTTATGCAGTGTTGTTTTTGTTGTGCCTACCTGGTGGAGCATCCTATTCATTTGGGATGCTGATCAAACTTGTAATTGTTCAAACTGTCACTTCTGCAGTGTGTGCACATGAATGCAGAACAGCAAACAGCCGACAGCAGTCACAACAACTAGAGATGGTGTGGCTTTGTGGGCTTTCTCCAAAGCTTAGTTTTGGATTTTTTGCACAATATAAAGACAAACAAGTACATTTATGAAAATAAGAAAATTGTACTGTGGCCATTGCAAAATGTATTTCTAACTCAAATGTGATATTGTTATTCCAAACATATTCTGAATAATCATAATATAAGCAAAGACCCATGTGACCAAACTGTGATTTTTTTTTTTAGATTCATCATTAACGATGGCATTGTGGTGTGGTTATAAATGAACGAACTAAAGGTTTTCGTGTGAACAGTTAAACTTCCCTTTAAGCCAAGTCTTATTTCTACTGTCATGTCATTGGATGCTGTGTTTGTCTATTCATTTTTTTTGTCCTCAGTGCCACAGTGGCACAGTTTATGACCAGATCATAATCTTCAGGAATGTTTGTGAATGTGGTTATTGTTCATTCAAAGAGAGAGGTTCATTACAACAATACATTCTTGTTTTAGCTAGATCACACACATTGTGCCGACAAAACATTGCTAAAATCTCCACTAATGTAGTTAATGTTCGCACCAATGCATACAGAATAGTATTTTTAACAATTGATATTCTTGTTGCCCTGACATAATCCACATGAGTCCAAATGCCCTGAAGTTAGTGGTGGTACACAGTAAAATCCCAGTGCACAAATGGAATCAAATAAAACGTAAATTGAATCGAATGGGTCCATTTGGTTCCATTTGTACACTTTTCAGAGTTAAATGAACACTAAGGATTTCACTGCATGACTGCTTTAGCTTGGATGTAAATGAATGTCTCTTACTGTAATTTGGAGTGTGTGTGTGTGTGTGTGTGTGTGTGTGTGTGTGTGTGTGTGTCTGTCTGTCTGTCTGTCTGTCTGTCTGTCTGTCTGTCTGTCTGTCTGTCTGTCTGTCTGTCTGTCTGTCTGTCTGTCTGTCTGTCTGTGCGTGCGTGCGTGTGCGACTGTGCGTGCGTGCGTGCCACAGTACAGCATTTATATGGATAGAATGGTGGAAGGGACATTCATTTCCCTTTGGTCTGAGATCGTAGCTCTCAACCAGGGCCAGCGTGTGTGGTCCCAGTGCTCCATCCCTGAATGGGAAAGCAGCAACACTCAGCCACTTATTGCATGGGAGCCTGCATTCATAGATAAGGCACCCTCGGTTTCAGTCAACATTTGGGCGTCATAATACAAATGCTAATGTCCAAGTGTAGGAATGAATCCATGTGTCTACTAGAGACATTTGATTTGACTCTAATCTCAAGATTGGACCTTGCCAGGTCAGATCCGTGCCGTTTTTGTTAAGAGACTTGCCGATGGTTGAAATGGGTAAATACTTTGGACTATAGTTTCTGTGCAGTGATCTTCAAGTGTGTGGATAAGAGTCCTTTTGTTTTATTATGGATAAATTAGATTGTCCATGGTGGTGTTGGTGGCGAATGTCACTGGTGGGCTCTCTCTGCCTTCTCTGCCAGTGGGAAATGCCATTGTTTCTACTGCACCCTCTCTCTGTCTCTCTGTCTGTCGCTCGTGAGATTCAAGGTCACTGACCGAGTTATCTTAAACAGCAACAGCTGTGTGTGTGTGGTACCTTAAGGTTTCTAAGCATCCAGTATTAAATGGACAGGGTGCATATCCCACAGGAGATGGTTTATGTAGCCAACCTGCCGTTTCCCTGTAAAGACAATGTCACTGGAATGCTGGCTTTTTATTTAATTTTTTCCTGCTTCACTCAAGCAAAACTAACGTGTCCCGCTTACAGCATTGTAATTTGTCAGCTACTCGGCTAAGAAGTGGGAATAGGAAAGCTGCAGTACATTGCCTTTAACACATTAGGATGAAATTGCCTCTTTGTTACGGAATGCAGCAGAATTGCAGGAAATAGAATTTGGGCAGGAAAATTACCTTCTTTTAACACTTGAGAGGCAGGTAATCTCTCTGAATACCACTGGTGGCCATGCTATTTGTGCTGCTGTCACGCTTGCTTCTCAACTCAGCTGCGTGTATGACAGCTTGCATTTTTAGAGGCGAGTCGGAGTATAAAACAAATTGTCCCCTTTTGTTTATCAAATATTTGTTTTCAGTGAATGAATGAATACTTTTAGAATATATAAAAGAATCAAATGAAATGTATGAATAGACACCACCCAAAAAGAAATAAAACCATGATAGAGTGTGGTCATTAGATTAATGAAAATGGCTTTTAGTGATTCCAGCACCGTCTCTGTCAGGGGGCTTAAGCTACCAAATGCCAGACTCTCCAGAGGCTGCTGGTTTGACATTTAGTGTCTGTAACCTTAATTAACACATTCTCTCATTACCTGCACCACCGCTGGCTTAAGTAGGCCGACTTGATGTACCACGTTAGTATAATAGCACCATAGCACGTTGTCTGTTTTGGACATGTATCTAGTAGGTTCATGACGGCAAAGATGATAATATGAATGAAACAAGTAGTCTATCATTGTTGACAGCCGACACACACTAGCCATTCACTGATGCTAGTTTTGCGGACCACTTAAGAGCAATCCACCAGTCTTGCTCATGTCATGTTGTCTATTTTTTTTTGTTGTGCTGTTGTTGCTTTGTTGTCATTATGCTATGTTAGAACTGTGATTCCCAGAATTCAGTTTGAAACAGGACCACTGAAGTACCACTCTAAAACGAATGCTGCAGGGTCCTAGTGCCGAATAAACGTTCTTCCGTCTCCACAACCCGACCTTCAAGTTTCGATATTTTGTTTTCAGGTCTTCAAACGAAGATTCAAGCCTTTGAGACGTTGAGGTTCGAGTATGCCCCTCTCGTTTTCTTTCCACATTTGTTTTAACTCCATAACAAGTCCTGCTATCTGGGTTTTCTCCATCACGCCCAGCAGGGTCTGGACTCGGTGACCTTATTTCTTCGTCTCCCTCGGTCACGTTTGTGAATTCAGACATACTTTTGCCTTGTCTAGGGGTCATATTCATTTTGCAGATGTTGTCTATTGTTAGTTTGCCGAGTTCAACACTGTGCACAGGAATGCTACGCACACAAGTCTTTGTAGTGGTGCCGGCCCGGCCCGCGGCAGAAGGATCCAAATGATAGTCTTCAAGAGACAATAAAGTGTCCGCACACATTGGTAGCCAAAGTGCCAATATGTTATTCTGAACGCAGAGTAATGAAAACCAAGGTTTCGGCAGCTAACTGCATTCTTCGGGGTATACAGAACACATAACAAGTCACACATAAATATGATGCCTGAGAAAGTCAATCAACCAATCACATGGAGCTAAAACGCTAATGAGACTTATCCCTATGATGAGAGCAATCTCAGGTGCTGTCTCACTTTCCTAGACAATTAGGGGTTATATACCTCATGAATAACCATTATACAAAGGTGCAAAAATCTGGAAGGTTAATTCCACACAATAAAGAGCATTAATTGAATATAATATATTACATTACAATACATGAAGTGCAATAAATCAACAGTCTAGAAATAGGCTACAGTATGTCCTGAATTTAACATGAGTCCCCTAGAGTTTAGAATAATCTGAATCTGATGTAAGTAGGCCGTCTGTAAATCAAAAAGGGGAAAAAAAGTAACAAGGTTATGAAAATATTTTTACAAAATAATTAAGGTCAAAGTCTACATTAAGGCCAAAAGGAGATAATGTTTTTAGAGACTGAATCCAAAAAGCCTCACGTTTTAGCAGTAACCTTTCTATCTCCCCCTTCTTATAGGGACAGTGTCACGGTCCGCTCCTCGGGCAGTGGACTGTGACTTTATTATTTAGACCTTGAAGGCCTTATATGGTCATGGACACTTTGGGCCGGTTAGACCTTTAGTGCTTACTGCATGTTCTGCTTACTGCAGGTTCTATTTGTATATCTGTATTGTTACTCTGTTGCCTTTTGCCCTGATGTGTATCTTATTTTGTAGTATTGTTTCCTGTCTGCCTTGTTTGCCGTTTCCTGTCTTGTCTCACCAGTACTCTGATTAACTCTGTCTTTCACCTGTGTCCTAGCCTATCCCTGCGTTGATTGTCAGTTAGTTTTCACCTGTGTCCAGTTACCGTGTGTCTATATATACTCCCCTGTTTGTTCAGTCCCTTGTTCGTTCATAAAAGTAAGTCACTGTTTTGTCATAGTCTTGTTCCTAGCTTGTGAAGTTTTCCTAGTACCTTAGTATTCCTGTGTTTTATCCCTGATCCTCTGTTTTTGGTTAATAAAACCCCTTGCATTCGATCCGCCCTGTGTCTGCCTCGTCCTCTGCCTTTGTCCTGCGCTTGGGTCCTACACCTCCAGAACCACACCGTGACAGACATAGACTATTTCTATGCCAATATAATGTAAAGAAGACACGGAGTGATTGGATTCAACAAAATGTGCGGCAACAGGATATGTTCTATTCTTACACCTAATTGTGCTGCGGTGCTCTGCTATGCGTGCCTTAAGTTCACAGTCATCATTCCTACATAAGTAAGTCGATAACAGCTTTAGTAGTATAGGTGATTACGCCTTTGATGAGGATATTTTTGCCAGAATGCAGATGTTAACCTTTTTTGATATTTTATGAGTATTGTTGCATTGAACACAAGAGCCACATTTGTAGTTGCCGGTGGGAATCGGTACCAATTTGCATTGAGCAGGGGATGAAACGGGAGGTAAATCAGACTTGACCAAATGATTTCTGAGATTCTGACCACGAGAAAACACAATCAGAGGCGGTTTGTAGAAGGTATTGTTAAGCAGTGTGTCAGACCCCAAAATGTGCCAATGTTTATGAAGAATTTGCTTGACTTTTTCAGCCACTTTAGAATAACAGGTAGAGAAGATGATCTACAAGCTCATAGCGCGGCACTCGGTGCAGCGCTATGAGCTTGTATATCTGCTATTTTTTAATAGCCCAAAGAAACCTTTCCTGGTCTGAAAGGGTTAAATAAGAAAGAAAGAAAGAAAACTGCCGGTACTCATTCGGTTCTGTATTCAGTATTCGACTACATTTCGGCTACAGCCAAGAATTTTGATTTCGGTGCATATTAATGCCTTCAGCAGTGTAACAATGGCACTTAAATTCAATCCCATAACAATGCAATCAGATGCTGACACATAAGTCAAGGCCACACACACTCACAACTCTATCATTGTGGGCCTCTCTGTCTCTCCTATTCTTTATCACATTTGTGCAGTTGTCCTCGATGGAGGCATTCTTTCAGATAAGACAAAGTTTGTAGCATTAGTCACTAGTAGTCAGACATCTCCTCAAAGTGCTGAGACCAGCCTTATTTCCCCAAGGTCATTCTAAATGCATAGAGAGATATAGCCTTTGCCTTTTGTCATTATTTCTTTGCGTTTCACTGATCGCCTTGTTTAACCCATTCAATCCGGGGACGCATACTGTGTCATTTTAGATTCCTTTGGGCTATTCAAAAATGGCATATCTACAAGCTCATAGCGCGGCACCGAGTACCGCACTATGAGCTTGTAGAACTGCTATTTTTTTGAAAAAAACATGAAAATGTGCAAATATTTGAATATAAATATTTTTAAAGGGAAAAAATTTGACTCAAATCTTTGCTTCTGGGATTCCCTATTACAAAATATTGGGGTTCTGCGGCCAAATACATATAAAGTATTTGGGGTCCTTGACATGAAAAAGTTTGACTGATATAGAAAACGTTTTTAAAAAGAAACTGTAGGATTTAGAAGACACTTGTAGAATCCCCAGAAGCAAAGATTTCAGTTACAAATGTTTGCTTTAAAACATATATTCAAAGATTTGCACACATTTTCACGATTTTTCAACAAATAGCAGATCTACAAGCTCATAGCGCGGCACTCGGTGCCGCGCTATGAGCTTGTATATCTGCTATTTTTGAATAGCCCAAAGAAATCTGAAAATGACACAGATTCTTTCCCGGTCTAAATGGGTTAAAATTCTGCTGGGTGGGGGGTGGAGAGGCTTTGAAGGAATGCACGGCAAAAAGCCCTTGAAGAGGGAGGGACCCACGGCGGCTTGGATTCAATCCACAGGGGGCTGCCGTGGCGCGTTTCATTTGGAAACAATGAAGCTGGTCTAAATGAGGCTGCAAGCTGAGGTGGAAACCTCCTCGTGATCAATAACGTGGCTGGGTTGGTCTTGGCCTGGCAGGGGAGAGACTTAAAGGAGAAAGGAGCACTCCCTGTCCTCTGGGACGTGTTTAATCTGCTGAGATGCACCATCAAGGGTGGGAAAGAAAAGAACGTTCTATTAAGGCGGGAGATGCAAGGCTAGCCAGCCTTACGCTTTGACCTTTTAATTCATCATTGCATTCTTTGTAGAATAACGATACTTCAGAGCAAACACATTGTTATTCTACAATAATTAATCAATACCTTGTGAATGGCTATTATCTTTTCCAGGCTGGTCCTATCATCGGTCAATGTGCCAGTCGTGTTGAGCATTATGGACTACTGTTTTATGTTTTGCTATGCCAAGCTATAATGCATTACACTGATTCTAGAGGCACTATAGACAATCAATCTGTCTGTCTGCTGTGCACCTTCATGCTGCCCAGTAGTGATGAGCGGGCCGACCCGTAACCCGCGGGTCCCGCGGGTCAACCCGCGGCGCGGGTGGTCGAGTCAGGATTTCAGAGGCAATTATGCGGGTCACAAAACCCGGGTGAGCGGGTCACAAAAAAAAAATATATATATATTTTGAACAACATGCTTGTTTATTTAGCCCATGACAATGTTGTGGTACTGTAGACATTTAAAGCGACTTTGGGTACTTAAAAGAGCGCTATATAAATCTGAGCTATTATGATGATGATTATCCTTTTTTTTCCCACCGTGGGTCGCGGGGCGGGTTGAGCCATAGATTTATATATGGGTTCGCGGGGCGGGTCGAGGCGGGTTGGGTTCCGTGGCGTGGCGGGTCATGAAAAAACCCGACCCGCACATCACTACTGTCCAGAGAATGGACCCTACTGATGTTGGTGACCCCATGGTCTTTCTTCTGGCACCACCATTAGGCCAAATGTTCCATTTTGCATAGATAGAATAGGAGCATTGATATGAAAGTTAAATATTTGAGCGACCTAAAAGTGGAGGTAAATATACACACATTGACAACGGGTGCTGGGTTAAAAGTATTCCAACGTTTAAACGTTTGGTAGGATGCTAAAGAGGCACACCAAACCATGGTAAAGAAAGACTTTAGAAATACTTTATTTAGTATAAGTAAGTATAGACAACGTTTCGATCCGGTGTGGTTCTTCTAAATAGTGTATGTATGTGTAGAATATGTATAGAATAGAAATATTTGAGGGACCACATGATGTAGCCTCTAGTGCCATACCAACAACTTTACACACAAGATAACTCAATCTAATAGGCAGATGGCAGAATGAACCCTACTGATTTTGGTGAGTCAAATAGGCTTTTGTCTAGTGCCTTTTTTGGTGTTATACAATATGCTAAATAGTTTTTAGTCCAAACATAAAGGTTGTCTTCCTCAGCTTCCTCAGAAGTTTGTGATCCCAACGGTGCTGGCTCACTTGGACACAAAGGAGCTTGTATTTTAAGTGATTAGCATGCTGTTCATGCTGCTGTTGTATGAGTTTACATGCAACATTTGTCATCGTCTGCTCTTGTGCGTTTCATTTTCCATCGCTCTTGCTCTTTCTCTGAACTAGTAAACTTCCCGGTGAGGAAATGTGTAGTTATTATTATGCAAATGAGTAAGCCGGTAAGCTTAATCAAATACTTTTTAATAAACAGATTTGATTTGGTTTGAACATACTACATACACACAGCTGGTGCATCCTAGTGCAGTGCCTTCACTAGCCAGTAAGCTTTAATGACTAGTATGTTCCAATGCATGGGCAATTTCCCCCTTGCAGAAAGTACATTTCAACCAGCCTGTACGTAATTTTGACACTTCAATCGAGGCAGGAGATAATGAGAATGATTTTACATTTTTCATACGTCTTCTAAAGGTATAGCATGTAATTATACCTTTTGAAATGTTCTACAGCTGAGGATTTCTTTTGTCAGGTTCCGTTCCTGAGAGAGACAGACAGACAGACAGACAGATCCAGAAGGAAGCCTCCGTGGCATATCTTTAGACTCTCTTAGCTATAAGTGAGAGACTTGGTACTAGGGGTGTGCCGATTGGAATTGGAACGTGGTTGCACTCTATTTTAATGACGTGACGTGCACGTTGCTTAACACCTACACTACAGGTCACACAATGGTCAATTGATATGCATCTAGGCTCATTCCTATGGTAATTCACCTTTTGTGAGTCGGGAGCCTTTCTAAACTTTGTTGAGGTGTGAATTTAAAGTTGTTTTAAATCTATGCGTGTGCCTGTGCGTGCTCCTGCCCATGAGCAATGCAACCCTGCATATCGTCACGAAAACGTATCGCGATATATCGCGGGACGATAGATCGGCACACCCCTACTTAGTACATATCCCTGCCCTTCCTATGGGTATGCGAGTGCTTAGAGCGATCATATAGGCGTCGGACATATACATGGCTGCCACAGAGTATATGTATTCTGGTCGCTCTCTACCTTTTGGTCCTGCACCTTCTCCATCTTGACAGCGAAGAGAGACATACATTCATCCAGAAGATAGAGTGGAAATGCATCAGCCCAAGCACATGTCCCTCCTAAATAAAACTTGATTGGACTTATAACTGAGCAGCCTCTGGTCAATTTCAGATAACGGGCAACAAAAAGGCTTGCTGAAGGAATGACATTAGATTTTCTAGTGTGATCGGTTGTGGGCAACAGCAGGACCTTATCAGGAAGCTGCCATCCCCTAAGAGGAGCTGTGCTCCTTTTAATTACACTTAATCCAGGGGAAGACGTCGCCTGTCATATCACACGTGTCACACCGGGCGGACACATACAATACTGTCGTCCATTCATCTGAGGCTCCATTCAGCCCCATACTCTAATGCATGTCAGATTGATCACTGGTGTTGGACAAATAGAATAGACTCTCGTTTCCTTTTCCTACCAACTCAGCTGTCAGCCTGTTCTGCGCGCACCCAGGAGCCGGTTATATCCATGTAGATTGGAGACACTGAATGAAGGAAAGGGAATATGCTGCTGCATGCTGGAATGGGGCAAGTTCATCTTTTATTGGAGAGAGGTGATAGCCTCGCAGGACACGTAGTATCTCTTAGCCTGGAGGGACAATTACTCCGCAATTATTAATTAACAAAAATGACAGTTGTAGTTGACCGATTTTAAAAATCTGCTGTGCTGCTGCCAGCATGCTCAAGAAATATGAGGCTGATCTGCCAAGTAATTTGCTTCCTGTCAGAGATAAATATGCTGAATAAATGAGAAAGAAGAAAAATAAGCAAATCATTTCATTTTGAAATGTCAATATTATTTTGAATCATTAAATCAGAATATAATTGAATCATATTTATTTAATTTAATCATAATTTCAAACCTGTATGGCTGTGTCTTGTGTGAACTAGATGATATCACAGATGGTTTGGAACACATTATACTGCAAGAAGGAGAAGAGTTTTTCCTGAGAGGTTTCTAAGCTATTGTGTCCCCTTTAGTTCAGGGGTTGACCTGTAATTTGCAAAGCCCTTGAGTCAAAGCAAAAGGACTGTGTGAATTATGCACAGCACTTGTGGGAGGGTCAACATTTTTCGCCCTGATGGCATTTAGCCAGTAAAAATAAATGAATAAATAAATGTGTGGCTCGTTTCTCGATGCTCAAAAGTTCAAATGCTCTGCCCCATGGTACTTGCCAGTCACATTTCATGCCAAACCTCTATGGTCCCTTTTTTTCCTCCCCTCTCTCATTTAATATTCTGTGAATCATCCAGACAGTGAGGATCGTCTGCCTTTGGACTTTGATGAGTCAGTGTCTTTCCACACAACATAGTAATGAAAACTTTACAGGAGGGCTTTGATCTTCCATATTATTAATAACGTGGCAATGGCGATAGAGCAGGCTGGGGATCCTCCCACCAAATCAGAATGCTTTTTAACTAACTTATGTCATCTGAAAAGCTGCTTCGTTTTAAGCATTGACAGGACAGCCCAATTTGCTGGCTGGGCTGACAGGTGGGTTGCATCACATTGATCTCCTAACTTCAACTTCAAGTGTATTTGTTACATCACAAGTTTACATGTGTAAAGATGGAATAATTTTTCGTACGAACTGCCCATGAATTGCAGCTACATCTATTTATATATCTACTTCTATTAATTCACGAAACCTGTGTCTGTCTGTCTGTCCCAAGCATAACCTGGCTGCCATCCGACCGAACGGCCTCAAATTGGTGTGTGTGTGTGTGTGTGTGTCATATGACCCCGGAGTGTGCAGTGCAGAGTAATCAGACCAGCAGTTTCAGAGAACCGTAAGTAATTGTCTGTCCCGGGGTCTGCGGAAAACGCACTGATTCTGTGGAGGATGAACTGAATCTGCGTATTCGATTGGCCAACCTGACCAGTGTTGCCAGGTCTGCTTTTTATAATTCCCCCCCCAAGATTTTATTTGAAAATAGCAGATCTGCAAGCTCACAACGCGTTGCATCGCGTTGTGATTCCCACCCACATCAAAATACATTCACACACCCCTCTCCCTCTCTGAGGCACAGTAATAGGAAGAAATAATGCAAAAAAAATCTGTCATTTCAAAATCAGATTGGATTGTGGTATTGCTTGTCTGAAATGAATCTAAGTTATTCAGGACTATTGGCATGCACCTGCCTGTAAGCAATCAGTCACATACTGTAATTCCTCCCGTTCGATCCTAGGAGGTTTTTATGTGTGGTGGTGTTCACCGTACCCAACACTAAATGCATCCATATTGAACACGTCTACACCACAGGGGCAAGAAAGATGCAGGCTAAATGAGTCCGTTGGTAGATTAATAACCAGGGTGATGTGACAGGAAATTATGTTTCTCGCACAGGACAGGCATCATCATTTCCGTCGCTGCAGCCCACAATAGAAGAATGTGCATGTCTCACAGGTAATAGCAGATATTAGCAAGTGCGAATGCAGTGTTGCAGGCCCCAAGATCTGCCCGCAATGACAAAAGCTCTTGGTCTGACTTCTACACCGAATGAACCCTGTCATTTGGGCAGAGAAGTGGTAGTCAGTGGATATTATACTGTGGAGGCATTGACGTGATATCAAGTATTACTTAAAGTGCATTGCCTCCTCTCGTCTCTCTCCTCTCCTCTCCTCTCCTCGGCAGTGGCTCAGGATGCAGAAAGGTTGTTTAGGAACTGGAAACGTCCTGCTTAGATCCCCGGCTCCTCCAGGCTTTGTGCGGAGGAGTGTCCTTGAACAAGACACTGAACTGCTCCCAATGAGCATGTTGGGGCCTTACTGTCTGCCTTGCCTCTGCTTTTGGTGTGTGAATGTGCATGATGGGTCTCATTTTGTACCATTTTTCATTTGTATTTGTGAATACGGTTAAAAGTGTCTGTGCCTGCAACGTTGTTTTGGTCTGATGATGGGCGCCTTCTGGTGTGTCAACAATATTAGATAGGAGGTTAGCCTCGTTGCCACACGGATTTGTTGTTGTAAACATTGTCCATAAATGTCACCACAACCCTGGTTGCCCAGGAAACGGAGGGCTGACGGGATGACGAAAGCGCAACCCTACGTTATGTTTATAGAACTCTGTATCTCTGTCCTTACGTCAGGAGAATACTCTGATGGAGTTTAGTGATACCGCGAAACCTCCATACATCTTTCACAAGGACCGACTAATAACCACCAAAATGACACAACAACAAATTAACCCATGCCTGAAGCGCGTGTTCACCGTGTTTAACATCTTTTTTACGATTGTGGGAGGACTGTTCCTTGCCCTTACTGTGTTGTATCATGCCTTGCCCTTGCCATGTTCAGATGGCGGATCAGAGTGTAAAGTCCACATCATCTGGCTGCATGTGCTGTTCTTTCACCATGCTCATCATCTCCATCCTGGGAGCGTATGGAGCTCATAAAGAGAACAGAGTGTCCCTCTTCCTATTCTTGGAGTGTATGATTATTGGAGGCCTGGTCATGCTGAGAGCTGGAGTCCACGCTGCTATTCTTCGTTCCGAGGTGATGGAAAACAAGTTCAAGTCTTGGGTGCCATTGAATGAGACTACAGAGGAGTACAAGAAGCAACCGGCGCAACCACACTTTGCAATTTCCCAAAATTGCGACGCGTCTAGTTCTTCCTTGTTCTATGTTTTTGGGGCGGTGTAACCGCCCCCTATAAGTGAGGTTTGGACACTGACCAATCCTGCACCGTGATTGGCCAATAGTCTACAAGTCTGTAATGTGATTGGCTGACTTTGCAAATTCAGGACTGTTGGCTAGCGAAACACATGACACATGTGAAGCCCTATGAATAGCAGTATAGACTTAAAAAAAAACACTTATGTTTTTTAAGTGAGTCATGTTGTGATGACCACACACCGCCCACTGCAGATGAAAATTAGCATCACTACTAAATCCGGTGTATTTACATTACATTATTATGTAGGCTACTGCTCATAAATATGCTCTGTCCCGTACTAAATAAACAAAGTAAAGTAAACCAACAACAATGCACACACATTTGGGCATCCAACACAGATGCCTAAAGAATCATCAGAACAGCTGTACTAGTGTCACTGAGAGGTACATCGGGTGCTGGTCTTACCATGGAGCTCATTTCAAAGATGGATACACGATGGAATACATGGTCCCGTGACTCCCGTCCCATAAAATGATGCTACTCAAACCTGTGAGCGCTTTATGAGGAGACTGTACAAGATCTCCTCTAAAGCTTAATCAACTATTCCAAAGAAGTCCCATGGACGGCACTCACCACTTCATGACCTGTGAGTAACCTATACAGTGGTAATGTATTTCCAGTAATCTGAGCAATCAATGCTATGAAGCAGTGTTCTGCCTATTTTTGTGCAGCCCTCTTTCATGGCTCGCTAATCTGAACATAATGAATTCTTATAAACTAATAATGCAGTCATGCATCATTAAGCACGCATGAAAACGCAGACCAAATGGGCGATTTTAAAGGAAAGCTGTTAGGCTAATAGGCTATTACATTTTTATATTACTCCTTCATGTTCAAATAGCTTTCAGTCCAAAATATAATGCTGTAACAAATGTTGTTGCCACATTGTTGAATGCACCTGCTTGTCGTTCATGCATTAAAAATGTAAGTGGTCATATCTTAGAGGCCTACCAAACGATTTATTCTGGACAGTTCTAGTCAGCAGTTTAAAATCCAAGCATAACCTCTAGAAATGGCCTTCCTGCAGATGACCTAATCATGGATTATACGACCCTCATTAGGCTAGCTATGTCTTGAATATGGTGCAATTTCTTTGTTGTATTCACCAAAAAACATCAAGCTAAGGTGGAGAGAGTCCATGCATTAGTCAAAATAGGAGTGAAGAGGCTGCAGTGAAACTCATGTGCCAACCCGATCGCCAGAGGAAACGTTCTCTTTGAACGTTTTTCAAACTCCGTGCATAGACAACTGGAAAACCACAAATTCCGTGCATAGCCGCCTCGCATCTCCCCCATTGTGACTAAACCATTTCGGAGGCGCGCAGTCTCAAGGGAATTGTCGCCGTGTGAAGGACCACCGAGCGAGCTAAAGCGAGCGAGTTGCCGTCCTGAACATTGCGACATTCCCTTGAGCCTACTCAGCGCCGTTTGAGTTACGTACCGATAGGCACAGAATCGTACATTTTGTTGTGGGGACTGCTCTACTTCCGGGTTTTTCCGGGTTGCGACTGGTTACGCCCACCGTGGGACTCCCCGTACATATGCACGGAATTTGGGGGTTTCTAGGCGACTATGCACGGAATGACATGCACTGGATCCGTGCAATGTATACTAATTCTCTGGCGATCAGGCTGCATGTGCAGCAACCTGTTCCTCTAATCATTACAGGTTGCTTTTAGTGTCTTGGTGGTGAAATGATCTTGCATTAGAGTCTAATGCAAGACAATTCTCACCACTAAGACACTGAGAGGCCATAACAAGCTTACTGCAGGAAGGCTATTTAATCAGGCCTCCTATATATATATATATATATATATATATATATATATATATATATATATATATATATATATATATATATATATATATACTAGAGGGTCGGGGCGCTGCGCGCCCCTCCCCCCTATCCGCTGCGCGGTGCTTTGTGTTTGTTGGTCTCTATAATATATAAAGCCATAATAGGAGATGTTCCCAATGGAGCTATGCCCAAATATGGAGTGTGTTGTCTGACCTCACTTGGGTCTCGTTGGGCGGTGGTCGGCGATGACGCTAAGGAACAACATGGCCGACTGTAATGTTGTGAGTTTGTGTTGGCCGCAATTAATTATGCTGCGAGGGGGCAGATGTGTGCTGAGCAGTATGAAGTGGCCTACAGACTGCGCGTAGTAATTCTGCACGTTGTGGCGTGTCTTGTTAGTGACATTGATATGTTGTTTTTGTGTTTGGTCCCACACAGTGGCAGTTTTTTTTGGGGGGTTTTGGGTTTAGAAATGTATTATACTAGAGGGTCGGGGCGCTGCGCGCCCCTCCCCCCTATCCGCTGCGTGGTGCTTTGTGTTTGTTGGTCTCTATAATATATAAAGCCATAATAGGAGATGTTCCCAATGGAGCTATGCCCAAATATGGAGTGTGTTGTCTGACCTCACTTGGGTCTCGTTGGGCGGTGGTCGGCGATGACGCTAAGGAACAACATGGCCGACTGTAATGTTGTGAGTTTGTGTTGGCCGCAATTAATTATGCTGCGAGGGGGCAGATGTGTGCTGAGCAGTATGAAGTGGCCTACAGACTGCGCGTAGTAATTCTGCACGTTGTGGCGTGTCTTGTTAGTGACATTGATATGTTGTTTTTGTGTTTAGTCCCACACAGTGGCAGTTTTTTTTTGGGGGTTTTGGGTTTAGAAATGTATGTATAGATAGATATATATATATATATATATATATATATATATATATATATATATATATATTGATTGTAACTTAGCTAGTCAGGTTGCTTAGGACCAGATTTTAGGAAAATGTGGACACGGCTGACAAAAGCGACACATTTTTTCTATATGCTCTCCATCACCATAAGTTTCATTTTGGACGGGGAGCCACGTCATCAAGATGGCAGAAGGCGGCCATCTTCGATTTCAAAGATGGCCACCATGGGAATATCAACAAGTGACTATTTCTGCCTTGATTTGGACATTTGGTTCATTCTGGCAATATATCTGATACGAGAGGTGCGTCATAATCACCCGTTGCTGAGCTTCGTGAGACGTTTTAAACCACATCATGTTGTACCGCAAACTTAACTTAAACTGTAATTTATGGAGGGGGCGGCATCCTGCACACATCGGTGTTGCTAGGCATGCATGGCAACCGATTATGTTGTGAGTGAGGTCAGACCAAAGCTCTGCTCAGATATATGAGGCTCAGATATATGAGGTGTGAAGTTACTTTAGACTTCCACTTTTAGACCAGAAGATTCTGTGTCCACACGTGTTGTGAGAGAAAGGTATACAGAACTTTGGTAGACAAAGAATACAGGGAGATAGAGAGGGCACATTTTCCAGCCTCAACAGAACCTACAACTCTGTTCCCATCACAGTCCATGTACAGCAGCAGTGCTGACCATGAACCGCCACTCCTGGGAGGAGTGTGGTCCCAATCCTCCCAGACTAAGCTCTCCTGTTCTGAGTGTACCTTCACGTCTCATCCGAGCCACGACGACCTCAACCGCCAAACGCTGAGGCATGGACAAATCTGCTCAGAGGCCCGTCAGCAAATAGTCAGCTCTGTAACCAGCCGGAAACAAGGAGACACAGACCCACCAAAATCTCAAAGTCATCAACGGTTTACCGAGGTTTTAACTCAACCAGGAGATGTAAAGAAAAATCTGACGATTTACAAAGGAAAGAAAACTCACATCTGTAAACAGTGTCACAAAAGTTTCAGTGAGTCAGGTAGTCTGAACAGACACCAGCGTGTCCACACTGGAGAGAAACCTTTCCACTGTAAACAGTGTGACAAGAGTTTCAATGACTTTGGTAATCTGAGGAAACACCAGCGTATTCACACTGGAGAAAAACCTTTCCACTGTAAACAGTGTGACAAGAGTTTCAGTGAGTTAGGTAGTCTGAGGAAACACCAGCGTATTCACACTGGAGAAAAACCTTTCCACTGTAAACTATGTGACAAGAGTTTCAGTGTCTTAGATAGTCTTAAGAAACACCAGCGTATCCACACTGGAGAAAAAACTTTCTACTGTAAACTATGTGACAAGAGTTTCAGTATCTTAGATAGTCTTAAGAAACACCAGCGTATCCACACTGGAGAAAAACCTTTCTACTGTAAACTATGTGACAAGAGTTTCAGTGTCTTAGGTAATCTGATGACACACCAGCGTATCCACACTGGAGAAAAACCTTTCTACTGTGAACTATGTGGCAAAAGCTTCAGTAGGTCAGATAGTCTTAAGACACACCGGCATTTGTGAAACATGTATGATGATGATCCATAATGATCTCAGAGCATTCCCATCCACGCTGGAGGCTAATATAACCAAATCAGGCTGTTACTGCATGCTTACAGAGAGAGAGGAGCAACGATCCGGTGGGAGGTTACCATGATGCTTCATTTATGCACGTACCGCATGCTGCAGAAATACAAGGTTATCCAGTTTTAAAGGTGTCCTACCACTAACAAAGATGAAAATGATGTAAATATGCATTGCTAGAATGAACATATTTATTTGATCTAGGTACAAACAAAAATCAAGTGGTAATCTCTTTTTTTAAATGTATATATATATACAGGGGTGCACATAACTGGTGCGCAGGTGCGCATGCGCACCCAAAATAAAAAATGCGCACCACATCAGGCGACGCGAGGCGCTTTTGCGCACCAACAGCTGGGACAGGAATTTCCAAGCTTTTATTTTTTAGCAAAACTAAAAAATAAAAGCCTGGAGATCGAGGCTAGGAATTTACTTCCTGAAACCACACTCACACAATCACTCTAAAGCACCCGTCGGCCCCATGTACAGCCATTAGGCACAGGGGTAGAGATATGACTCGCGTCGCCTCGCATCGCCTCGCATTGCCTCGCTGCGTGCACGCAGCCAGCAGCGGCTGTTAGAGGCACTCGTCACCGATGATGAACGCACCGTAATGGTGCAAAATATGCCGTGAACGTCCCAATCTGGCGGATAAAATCAGCGCAGCAGCACAGGGCACCAACCTTGGGGGCTTTATCTAACAGCGTGAGAAAAAAAAACGGCGAAAATCGGCGGAATTTAGAAGCAGAGCGTCCCCCCCCCCGTCCCCCCCCGTTGACAAAACTGTCCGAAACTTATGGTGATGGAGAGCATGTAGAAAAAATGTGGCGCTTTTGTCAGCCCTCACCACATTTTTTTGCTAACAGCCCTGACTAAGCCTATTTGTCAACCAGAAGTGAGAATGCCATGGGCCATAAGAGCTGATAGTTACAGTTTGATAACTTTATTAGAGGGTTAGGTATTATGTCATTTTACTTATCGGATCTTCACATGATGAAAAATGCAGGTCAGAGAGCAGATTTTGAACCAGTTGAGACCGACAGGTTATACCGCTAAACCAGATACATGAAAAAAATTCATATGAGCGACTTAACTATCTATAGGCCTACATGTATATTAGTACTGGAGCACAGTAATACGCTCTATTAGTATTTTCATTCCAAACATCTGCCTTTGCTCTTTACACTGAACCTACCATTTCTATTGTGGAGCGGTACTGTTTCAGTGGGTATGAGGCTGTTTTATCTAATGAGTGTGGAGTAGTTCGCTCTCCACTGGCCCCCTGGCCAGCACCTGATGGAAGCCACTCTTGGAGCATTATGTTTAAAAGACCGCAGGTAATTGTGTGTCTCTCAGGAAAGGTTAAGACACGTTTTGAGAGGGGTGGGGTGGGTGGGGGGGAGGGGGGGGAGGCAGACGATTAGCCAACATGAATGGTACCTTTAGTGTGTCCACTGGAAAAACATACAGCAGGCATTTCACAAAGGCGTGTTTTCGAAGGGAGTGAGTTGAATGTGTTGCTCTAGAGAAGTGGGCTGTAATTAGATAAGAGTTGGCAGTAGTGCAGGGATGGGTGTCCATGGACAATCAATCCATTTGGCTACTTGTAAGCTGTCCTGGCTACTGCCTTTGGAGCTCAGATGACAGAGGGATATTTTAGGACAGATTCAGACACTACCCCTATGTTTCTCTTTATACACTGGAGTTTAGGTGGTTCTGTTGATTGAAGTATCAAGCTTTTCATAGTACAGAAAAATAACAGCCAGAAATGTTTTTTTATTTCTATCCTCACTTTTTAATTAACAGATTTAAAAAAAATATCAAATAAAGCAATAAAGAGATCAGTGTGGAAGTTAATAAATGAGACGGAAGAGACGTCCATGGAGTCTCTGATCTTTACTTCCAAACATTTGAGACAATCACACAGGTACAGTCACTTCCTAATCTCCTCCCATTACCACCCATCCAATCTATTCTGAGGCGAGATACCTCCATCTAGTGTCCACCACACAGGCCCGGATCGGTTCTCGGTTTGGTTCGATCTTCGGTTCTGCTGGCGGCTCTGCTGGCGGCTCTCTCAGGAATCCCATCACCTAGCGAGTCGTGGAGGAATCCAACGCTGCGACTACGTGGCAGTATTTGGTGTTATCCACCGTGATTCTGGTAAATGTGTTTCAATATGTTGGAACCACGGGCCGGATCATGTTGCCAAAACTCTCTCTACAGCTTGACTGTACCGCAAACTCTGCGGGGGCAACGGCAGGAGCAGCGGCCGCTCCGTTATCGTTCTACATGTTCAAACAAACTTCAGGGTCACCACTGTGGAAGTTAATAAATGAGACGGAACAGACAGAGTATGGAGTCTCTCTGATCTTTACTTTCAAACATTTGAATTGGTCGCACAGGTACAGTCACTTCCTTAAGTCGCTTCCTAATCTCCTCCCAGTACCATCCCTTCAGGTGAATGAGCTGATCTCACAAGCCAGTTTGTCTAGCTTACATTTCCAAGTAGTTCTGCTACTTCTTTTCACCATGTACCTGGGTAGGTACTCAAATATAAACAAAAAACAAAAACCCTTCATTCATGCAAACATGGGAACACTTCACCATGTCAGCCAGCCTGCCTCAACTATGCTTCTCACAAAGACAAGGGACGTGCCAGGGACCCGTACACAGAACACATTGAAATTCCTACTCCCTATTTTCTCAAAATCAAAGCCTGTGCTCTATAAAGGCCTAGCACAGAGAGTATCCTCTCAAACATCAAAAATGCATAAACGCAGTATGAAGCAGTATGAAGTCACCATAACGGTCTTATAGGACCTATAGCACATAACAATGGACAAAATTGTGTACTATTGGCACGCAACAGTCTTGATGTGAGCGCCTTAATTACTCAAACACAAACATGGCTACATCTGTTTTGGAATCAATAGTCCTGTGACTTACAATGACCCTGCCTCCTGAACTGTAGGTTAGACTATTTCTAACTAATCTGATGAAACGCCGTGTCCTCCAAGCTAAGTGCTATGACAGTCGGTCAATAGCAGTCAAGAGCGGTTTCCCTCAGTGACACAGGCAGACCTCTATCTTCTATCTAGAGTCTTGATTGATCTGCACGGCTGGATCTGCATAGGAACAGGACTGACTATCCCTGCCTCATTCACTATGTACGCGTGTACTAGAATATGCACTTGGCTTTTAGTTTATTATGCATGCATGTAGGTATGCACAGACAGACATCAGATCACAAAATGTAGACTGTAGTCACTAGTAACTATACACTATACATACAACACACTGCTAGGACAAGTGAATAGTACAGTGGGAGGTAACACTTAAATCACATCCAAGCCTCATATTGTTCAGTTTGTTGTCGCTACATATCTCTCCTCGGCTCTTAGCCATAATAGCGCTGATACTCCATTAGCTTGCTTACATTAATGTACCGATTCACTGGAGGAAAAATTACTGAATGCATATTCTTTATTCTTATTTTTTCTCTCAAATTTTAGTTTGTAATGACAACAATGAAGTCCATAGGGGGGGGAAACATAATGAGCCCTGTGATTACGCAAATGTTTACAATTTGTTGCTTTTGATTTGATGTCTGTGCACATTGAATATGCGTGTCCCCTTTTTCTCGATAATTGATTTGCTTGTAAAAGCTGGAGGGAAACGGCTTATTAGTGTTAAGATTGCTTTAGGACTCAACAAACTCATGTCATTAGGAGAGGGAAAGAATTCCAATTAATATGAGGTCTGAATACTGATGGCAGAGAGGCTTTCTGTTATCTCAGGCGATGAAAAGTCACATTTCTCAGGACCAAAAACAAATGTACAAGTTTGCAACCTGTGTGGAGCGCCGCGGGTGAGCCCGGTAGCATGCTTCTACCTGTACAGTCATCCATTAAGTCCATCTGCCCACTCTCTGCACGTGCGTGCAGGCTACAGCCTGCACGCACGTGCACACACGCACGCGACTGTGTGTGTGCGCGCGCAGCGACTGTGGACTGTGTGTGCACAGTCAAATGCACACACACACACACGCACACACGCACACACGCACACATGCACACACACACTTTCATATACAATATACAAACAAACTCAGACGATCTCATGCACACACACACTAGTGCTGTGCCAATGGGCGGTGTTAATGTGAGAATGCCATCTCTACTCACACCATCAAATCCACCCTGTCCGCACAATACCCTGCTTATTTATCAGTGCCTGACATGCCACGAAGATGGTAATTGATTTCATTGTGTCTCTGCTCAACTCTTCTCCTGGCCCCCTGCCACCCTCCCATTTCTTCAGAGCCCCCTGTGGCTCCACACTGCGTCCCACGTTCTCACCGTGGCTGGCGGCAGACATTATGTCAAGAACGCAGGCTCGGTTCATCGGGTTTGTGTCGCGGCTATTATAGGTGAAGAGGAATTGTGAGGTGTGTTCACACAGTACAGAGAAAGCTGCACTGATTGTTGCTTGTCTTTATATGCACGTGAAGTGCGTAAAGACATCAAGTGTGTGTGTGTGTGTGTGTGTGTGTGTGTGTGTGTGTAGGGCTGTCACGATTACAAATTTAAGTTGACGATTAATTATCACTCAAATAATTGCGATTAACGATTTAATTGTGTTTCCGTCGTTGAAAATTAATGGAACATTATGAATAAAAATTACATTTCTGTTTGGCTTTTAGCTTTCGTAAAACAAAAGTTGCACAGGGCAGATGTGACAAATAACACATATTTAATTACCGTATACGTAAAAATAAACAGTAATAGTGGAAATAGCCGATCTAAGCTCAAAACGCGTCGCGACGCTATTTCCACTATTTTTGACATTTAAAAAAAATATATGACATTTCTTTACATGGAATTGATTATGACGATTATGCAAAAAGTATTGCGATTATATAAAATAATTGCGATTAGACAATTGTGTGTGTGTGTGTGTGTGTGTGCGTGTGCGTGTGTGTGTGTGGGGGGATCGTTTGCATGCCCTTGTGGGGTGGTGTTAACTGGTGCAGATTGTCCGACGGTGCGTTCAGGCGTTACGCGCCTCTGTTTGTCTGGAGAAAGGGCAGTGGCATGGGGTGTGGGTGGTGTGACACCAGGCGCCTCTGCTGAGGGACAGTCATAGCTAGTTCAGGAGAGAGAAACAGGAGAAGTCGATAACACTCAGCGACTGCCATAGAATCCCTCCACGTACAGAACCTCACCCCCCTCCCCCCATCTTTGAGAGTGATTAGGAGGCAGGTGTAATAGGCTGCAGGGTGGCGATGCGGCTGCCTTGGGCAATGAACTTTCATAAAATGCTCGTCCTGCTTTATTTGGGACTTGTTAAAAGCTCCCCACCCACGGTGGTCAGCCTACAGATCATGATTATGAGGGAAATAAGTAACGGTGAATAATACCAAGCACTTTATCTCAATGTATACAAAATGCTGCCACAGAGGCATGCAATGTGTTGTGCACTAGGGGATGGCTATGGGCTGCAAATCAGGTCAAGATCCTCCTTGTCTCTCCCATTGCATTGATTTAATGCAGAGACTGTACAAATGTAACCAAGTGGACCCGTAACTTATTGCTACATCGCAAGTTTGCTGGTGTAAAAGAGTGGGTGAAAAATTCTTTATTGCAAGCTATAAGAATAGGAGTAAAAATATTCAATCTGAAAACAAATATACGTATACTATAAGTAGGCTATAAGTGTGTAATAAAGACAGAGTTCCTCACTCTCATGTGCAAATAAAAGACATGGCAGCACATATCAAATAGACGATGCTTAAAATGTCTGTATGAATGAGAGTATTGGCCACAGTCATACTTTGTGCACTTATACAGTATACATATACTGTATGTGCTTGTATATCCAAAAATGTGTGCGTCTGTACCTGCATGGCTGTGTACAGTAGGGCTGTCACGATTACAAATTTAAGTTGACGATTAATTATCACTCAACTAATTGCAAATAACGATTTAATTGTGTTTCTGTCGTTGAAAATTAATGGAACATTATGAATAAAAATGACATTTCTGTTTGGCTTTTAGCTTTCGTAAACAAAAGTTGCAGAGTTGCAAAGTGACAAATAACACATATTTAATTACTTTATACTTAAAAATGAACATTAATAGTGGAAATAGCCAATCTATAAGCTCAAAACACGTGGCATTGTGACGCGTTTTGAGCTTATAGATCTGCTATTTCCACTATTTTTGCCTTTTTTTTTTTTTTACAGTAATTACATTTTTTAACTACTTAGTAGTTCTGAGGAAGACTCTGAGGAAGGTCGAAAGACCGAAACGTCAGTCTATCTGTTTTACTTGCACCGAAATAAATAAAAGGCCTAAACTCCAGCGTTCTCCAGCGTTCTCTCTTCTGCATATATTGTCCTTACTCCTGTGACGCACCGGACTGGCCGTTTAAGGCTGAGGCGCAACGGTAGAATCCCTTTGTTCAAATTCCTTGTGATGTCTCAGAAGCAGTGGTGGAAAAAGTTCTCAAATACTTTACTAAGTAAAAGTATCAATACTGCAATATAGAAGTACTCCGTTACAAGTAAAAGTCCGGAATTCAAAATTAACTTGAGTAAAAGTACAAACGTATTGGTAACAAAATGTACTTAAAGTACCAAAAGTAAAAGTGCAAAAATATTTGAAAATAGCCTATGTATAAATTAGGGCTAAAGTGGTTAATGAATGTTTTATAATATCATAATTTATATCTGCAAAGTAACTAGTAACTAAAGTTTTCAAATAATTGTAGTGGAGTAAAAGTACAATATTTGCCTCTGAGATGTAGTGGAGTAGAAGTAAAAGTATTGGAAATTGGAAATACTCAAGTAAAGTACAAATACAAAATGGCACTTAAGTACAGTACTTAAGTAAATGTACTTAGTTACTTTCCACCACTGCTCAGAAGTACCATGTTAAATGCTGTCCCTGGGAGTACAGCAGTAATGTATTAATTAAGAATTAATAATGAATTATTTGGACTCTCCTCTCGGGCCATCAGAAGGCACAAGGATCATCAATGGCTGATTTTGACATAGAGATTTTGTGCAACAAATATGTCCGTTGAGGTTTATGACACCTGCTTTTACGAGGTATTTTATGGGACTTGAGAAAGAACAGTCAGCAACAGCCACTGCATCACTAATGAACCCATGCATGCAATGCACCAAAAGATTGACTTTACTGTGAAAGAATGGTGTCAAATCTCACTGGTAGAGTCCCACACAGCGCGCGTGCGTGTGTGCGTGTGTGCGTGTGTGTGTGTGTGTTGGTGCCCAGCACCAACTCACTAGATGCTGGTGTTGATTGTATTCAGAAAGTAACTCTTTTGGTTCGGTTCCAGAAATGTTGTTGTCGGCAGTTGCCTGATGCCGCTGCGTCTGATGCTGCTGCCGGAGAATGCACTCGCTCCTTTTGCAGAATCTTCCATCAGTCATGTTGAGATGACTGTGGCCAGTGCATGTTTTATTCATTTTGATACTCATTAAAACATTCATTGACCAATTATGCTCTGCAGATGGAAGGTCGGTCTGTCTGTCTGTCTGTCTGTCTGTCTGTCTGTCTGTCTGTCTGTCTGTCTGTCTGTCTGTCTGTCTGCAGTATCTATACAAAGCTGATTATTGGCAAGCTATGTGTGGAATTTGAATTGGTGAATTGCTCTGGCATACTGCAGAAGAAAAGCACAGCTGTAAATCTCCTATGATTACTGCAATTCACTGTGGCATTCTGAGCTGCTGGGAAAATGCACATGCACCTTAACCAGGCAGCAGGAACCATACTTTAAAATGATCATGTATCTCTTATGCGACAGACCTAGATAGTGTTAACAAGGCACAAATGAAAAGGTATCGGTAATAATCTTCAGTATTTACAAAAACGCGGGTGTCTGAGTGGTGCAGGGATACCTGCCTGAATTCCACCGTGTAAACACGGGTTCAATTTCTCTGTGGTGCCTCCAGCTCGACTAGACACGTCAAAGAACACAATTGGCCATGTTTTTGGGTGGGAGGTAGGTATAGGGGAGGGTGATCTCCTGACCTACAGGTTGGTCGGGGAGTCTGTTCAGCAGGGAGCGGAACTAGGAAGGATAGCCCGTTCCTCTACGTGCATTTCGTCCTCCCAGTGAAACTCCTCACTGCTCACACACCATGTGTATCGGAAGAGACATGTGGTTGTCTAAACCCTCCCCAAGGCCAACAGTAGTTGCCACTGTGACAGGAACTATATACATGAGTAATTTGCCAATAACAAAAAATTGGGGTGAAAATTAAAAGTTTATTAAAAAAAAGGGAAAAAAAGGTCTATCAATCCTGAAAAGCAGGAAGAATCACATAAATATACAATATATGCGCAACAGCAGTGTGACAATGAATTTTGTATTCATTATTTCACTTTATTTGGCTCCTAGAATAGAAAACATGGATAATCTCACATTAAGTGAACTACTGTAGTCAACACACCAGTTTTCACTGTGCCACGTGGCAGCTGAGAGGCATATTGTACCAATGTTAATTAAAATCACTTCGGAATATGATTCACATTTAACTTCACTTCATCTGTAACTTGTGTGTTTCCCCACAATATGCTCTATAGCATCTTTGAGCCCAGAACAGACTGTTTACATTAAAGGTGAAAATAGACAGTGCCTCATTGTCTCCCAGTGCTCCACCATGCTGTAATGGTGTGAAACAACAGGCCTGTTTTATACTATGTTGTGCATCAAAATGAGCAGATCTACAAACTTGTAAATCAGCAATGTTGCATGCACGACACAGTGCGAAACCAAGTAGAAAATCAGGCACAACACATGTCGCAGAAGTCTGTGCAGAGGATCGTGTGAGGCAAAGTGTTCATGTACTTTAAGATGAGCTGTAACTTTATTGATCCCTCGTGGGATCGATAAGCCAATAGACATGACATGGCAACAACAGAAGGAGGAGGGGGAGTAGATTAGCATAGCAAAGGACAGCTATAATTACAAAACCTCAAACTCATACTGGGCATCTAGATGCAGCAGTAGCACCAAGATATGCAACAGTGTTATGCCCTGTGTAATACATGTGTGCAGTGGTGGAAAAGGTACTAAAATATTTTACTTAAGTAAAAGTATCAATACTGCAATGTAGAAATGCTCTGTTACAAGTAAGTCTGGAATAAAAGTATTGGTATCAAAATGTACTTAAAGTAACAAAAGTAAAAGTACTAAAATGTTTGAAAATAGCAGATCTACAAGCTCACAATGCGTCGTGATGCGACGCGTTGTGAGCTTGTAGATCTGTTGCTCTCTAGACAACCGGATCTCCATACAGTATATGCCTATATATGGACGTATCGGTCAGATCGGCTGTCTGACTGACTCGACACTGGACTTGGCACTTCCCCAAGTGCGTGTTGAATTTGAAGTTGGTCGGTCAGATGGTTCTCGAGATAAGTGAATGACGGACGGACAGAGATTTTGTGTGAAATTCTTGTGTTTTCGTCTCCTCAACATTGCAGCAACAAAACAAAATAGCAAAATATAGCAATAAAGTAATAATAGTAAATACGAATAATTCCTTTTCTCTACTTTCTCTGGCTGTATCTTTGCCTCCCAGATCTCTGGGGAGAGAGAGGAGCCAGGACAGATGTGATGTGCACAATCAATGGCTCTGCTCCGGCTGGCCTACTTTTAGTCCTCGTTGTACGCTGAGTGGCGGTCAGCAGCAGAATAAGACATCTGCGGTGGTAGCCTCCCTCATGTGATTGCCCTCATACTGTCTTCTTTTGCTGCAGAATATGTTCCTCCTGTTGTCTTCTCTCAATCTCTCTCACACACACACACACACACACACACACACACACACACACACACACACACACACACACACACACACACACACACACACACACACACACACACACACACACACACACACACACACACACACACACACACACACACACACACACACTGCCCCCCCCCCCCTCCCCCATCTTGCTTCCACTTAAGTGTGTCCAGTTTTGTCTCCATTCTGTACCTCCAGAGTCCTTCAGGCCTGAGCAGTCTGGGATTTGTGTGTGTAGTACCGAGGATTTTGACACCCAGGTTACTTTTTAGACACGTCAGTCTATCTTGAATGAATGGGAAAACATAAAATGTTCATCAATTACATTTTGCAACCATTGGATGATTAAAATGTTGTATATTACTATTATTTTTTTATTAAATCAGTGGTTAAAACATAAAATAAATGTGCAGAGAATTTGAGCGTCTCTGATGTCAAGTGATCCAGCGCCGGCTTGAAGTAAAATAATACTTTTTTAGGGGTGAGCACATTGGCTCTTAAATTTTGTGATTAAAAAAACGAGATACAAATGCAGCAGATACAAACAAAATGGGCTCTCCTCTTGGGCCATCCTCAATGGGCTCCTGCAGATAGATTTCTTACCACTGTAAAGAACTGAGGCAGAAAAATACACAGCAAATTACAAACTAGCAAATGACTGGTTAACTAGAATAGATCTCGACCAGCCCAGCCGTGCGTTGCCTACCGAGGGCTATGTCAATCGTGGGGTGCAACCAGCAGGACACGAGGAAGCTGCAGGGAGGAATAGCGTTCGTGTGTCAGGCGGGGCAACTTTTTGTGTTTGTGGTGGTCCTTATATGGGCAGAAGATAATACGCTTATGTAGGTGTGCTCTAAAATGGAACATGTTGTTAGGCGAAAATGGGCATGGCATATTTGGTGAGTTGCGTCATGATCCAGGGGAAAACCTTGATCAATGAGAGAGAGAGAGAGAGTTTTTATTTTACTCTATAGCAATGATTACTTTCAGAAATTAGAGTTTCAACTTTTTACACACACACACACACACACACACACACACACACACACACACACACACACACACACACACACACACACACACACACACACATATACATAATAATAATAGTAGTAATAATAATAACTTAAGTGCTACAATGTAACTGCAGTAGTAGCAGGTCAACATCTTCTGTCTGTATTTTGAGACTTGTTTCAAATGCAAAGTGCAATATAACTAAACACTACTATTCTTGTTATACAACGTTACCTTGATACTTTATTAGTCATTGTTTGCTATTTTTTTTTAGTTTAATTCCAGTTTCCATATGTATCGAGTAATTGCCTCTCCAGTCTGTAACAGGTGCAATAGTGCAGGCTTGATAAATTGGACATTCACTGGTTACAAAACAGGATATACTTCATGGCTAAGAGGCTGAGTGCTTTTTTTTTTACCCTGGAAAGGAAATTGAAAAAAGGGATTGCATTTTTGACTGGAAATAGACAGCATCTGTAGTTTCCTACATTGTTGTGCTGCGCTCTGCACAGTAAAATCCTGAGTGTTCATTTTCCATAACTCTGAAAGTGTACAAATGAAATCATATGGACCCTTTACGGATCCATTTGGACTCTATCATCTATATAAAATTGTCATATAATTGGATGGGACTGCAGAAAAAAAGTAAGAAATTAGAATGAAACAATGCTTAAGTTCTGAGGTCATGTAAGACACACATACTGTAAACGTTTTAGTGGTGTGGTATGGTTTGATGTGATTCTGTCAGCCCATGCTTTAAATCTGTAAAAGATGATTATATGCATATTTGTTGATAGACTGTATATAATTATATTCATGTATTCATCCTTATCCACTGTTTTTCGTACATTCATTTATTCATTAATTTATTCATGCTTATTCATTCATTCATAGTATACAGTTGGGCACCAGCTCAAGAATGATACAAGTCGGGAACAATGCTCTGTTGGGAACACATGCCCCTCCGGTTATGCAATACCCGTTGTACTCGTTGTACCCAGTGTTGTCAGTCAACCCATTGTACCTGCCCCTTTTATGCCCATGTCTGGAAATATGTCTTTCTGTCTGTCTGTCTGTCTGTCTGTCTGTCTTTCTGCCTGTGTCCCTTTTAAACCCATATGGAGTTTTGTGTCAGCCATGCCCAAATATGGAGCCCAGGTCAGTCTATGACATCAGCACTATGACGTCATATTGATGACTCACGGTAGAGGACAGAGTACAGCAACTTGCAATAGATCTGGTATTCAAGATACTCAAGGGACCATTGCCATGTTTGCCTGTTTGACTACTTAAAAACAGTGAGTGATGCTCATGGGCACAACACCAGAGGGAGCTCCACTGATCTCATTCCCCCCAGATCCAGCACAAGGGATGAATTTGTTTTACTGTTATGCCACCAAAATGTGGAATGCCCTACCAACAGCCATCAAAAAGTGTGACTCCCTACCCTCCTTCAAAACAGCCATAAAAGATCACCTGTCTGCAATTTGCAACTGGACCTAGACGAGTCTTCTATACTGTAGCTTGCCAAAATAAATTTGGCGCTGGAGTCAGTGTCTGAACACATGGTGTTCAGCTATAGCAGAGGTGTTCGGCTAGTTAGAAAACGTTGGAGGTGCAAGGACTGCTGAACTGAACGTTGACAAGGCACCGCCAAAGTTCTTATGACATCATTTTGTTCTTATTGACCTGCCAAAGCCGTAGAGTATGCTACGGCCTTTAGCTCACTGTCCCCTGGGTGGATTAAATGGAGGAGCTCCAGAGCATCATGTATGACAACTACTGGATGGGCTGGTGCTCCCAAGACTGTATTACTGCAGCCGGAGTCTACCGTCTCACGCCTCCTACCTCATACTGTTCTTCTCGCTTAGTACAAAAATTACAATTACCCAAGAACAAAATGGCCAATGCTAACGATGATAATGAATTTCTTTTTATTTCACTAGTTTTTATTTTATAGGAGGTATAGCTGTCGACTTATGAATAATTAATGAGCCACGTGTCCTCATGGACAAAATAGCCAATGCGAACGATAAACATGAATCAGTTGTATTTTACTATGGAGTAGAGTTTTCTTTCCCAGGAGGGCTGAGGAAAACTGAATAATTAATGAGCCAAGTGTCCTTGTATTCGGAGTCAACCAGTCATGCTCCAACAAGGCAGGCACGCTGACAGAAGCCTGCTTGAGCCCCATGAGGCGTGCCTGAGCGGAACACAAGCTTTAAGCACACCCATGGGCAGTTTGGACCAGGGGTTGAACTTTCAGGGATTGATTCATCCTGGCTGGGCTGCCTGTGTGTGAGATTGTTTGATGTTGAAAGACGTGAAACGTCCATTGACCTTAGGGTCACGTTACTGATGTTCTGCCTGTGAGTGCATAATAGAGATGTGCATATGAAAACTTTTGCATTCATTTCTTTCTTTTATCTTTGCTTGCTCAGCAAAATAAGTACTTTGAATATACATGTACTGTTTTCCGTGTTTGTTGAAATTAATCTATATGAACCGTGAAACTTGCTGAGTGGCCCAAAAAAATCACTTCAGCATAAAGGAAAGTGTACAGTTTAAGGTTCACTGTCGGGTGTGCACCACAGAGATGCAGGACTGGTGAGATGGGGCAAAAAATGCATCATTAGAGATGATGTGTCACTTTTTGTTGTGGTGTCTGCAACGTTCAAAGCCGAGGCTCACAAGCTCACAAAGTAAGCTTGCGAGCTTGTAGACCTGCTATTTTTGCTGAATGTTGTTATGGCCCTATTCCTATGTTATAGGGTTCAAGAAGTGGTTAAGCTGTACTAGTGCTGCATTGCCCATTCGGGGCATGGCCACTGTTCGGAACATGTAGCCGTTTTAAGTGGGCCGGTTCTGGATAACCACTCATCCAATTCACTTAACACTCAACCCTGCACTTCCTTAGGTCCCCACCAAGTGGATCGGAAGAACGGTTCTTCAGATTATGCGAAAGGCGCGTGTGCGTGCGTGCGTGCGTGCGTGCGTGCGTGCGTGCGTGCGTGCGTGCGTGCGTACGTGCGTGCGTGCGTGCGTGCGTGCGTGTGTGTGTGTGTGTGTGTTCATTCATGCATATATAGTACATACTAACACAGATTCCTGGAATGTATATAGACAGTGCTACAGATAGGCCTCTCTGCAGATTGCAAGATGGTCATGTTGGTCAGAAAAACGAGTCTTATGTGTGCATGCACTAGTATAACCATTATACAGTACAATTCCAGGAAGGGACAATAAAGTAAAATTCTCTGCTTTAATATTTTCTCAGAGCTTAATCATCATAAGTATTCTCTCTCCACAGAAATGGGCTATTTTCTTCTGCTGAATAACACTAACTTCATCTTATTGGGCATATAGCATGGGTTAGGAGATAATAGCACATTGTACCTTCCTCTGTGCGAGTCGGTAATGGATTCTGAGAGAAAGTCTGCTCACACTACACTGCCCCCCATTAAGAAGGCCGCTCACATCAGGCTGTCAAGGGCATTGCTACTTTGTAGGCTACCCCATGCTATTCTAATGACAGGGCGGAATGATTAAGTTGTAGAGTGATAATGTTTCAGTTTTTTCTTCTTTCTAATCTTATTATCCTCAGGCTACCTCTCATCCGTTCCAATTTCAATCAAGTGTAGAATTTTAACAAAATGAAAGGCGGCCACACCATGCAGCATCTCAAGTTTCATTCAAAATATTTAAAGTGGACATTTTATACCGTTTAACAAAAAAGTAAAAAAGCACCCCGGCTGGCTGCTTACAGACACACGAAAAAACTTGCGAAAACTCTAATAACTCTGATACACACAAACCAGCCCCGTGCTTATCCACGTCATCATCATTGCACTGAACATGGATATTGAACTTTTTCCTCAAAAAACACTTCTGAACTGTCCACAGTCCTCCTCTGAGACACAGAGTGAGTCGACAAAAATGGTACCATATCATAATTAGTGAGGACCATTTATATGAAGATGGCTGAAGTGGTCCTTTAAGACTTGTTTTTGGGTTAACCTCTCAGTGTTAGAAAATACAAATGAACAGTCACAAGAGAGCACAAATTACAACATAAACAATTTGATAAATATGCATACAATACTGTACATTAAATGATTTACATAAGTGCAGACCAAAGATGTGGCATTATGGACTGGACAGACTGTCTATTGAGCTAGCGGTTTTATGACACCCGGGATGAGAGCTGCTGTCAGTTAGATTTAGCCTGTGATTACCTGACCCTGCCACCTGAAGGGAGTTGCTTAAGGGAGTTGTTTAAGGGCACAAGTTAAATCTTTTGCTGCTGTTTGCAATATGTCTTATCCGTCAGTGACTAACCCCCCTCCCTTGTATCCTTCAGGGAATTGCATGTTATCACCTCGATCAAGAAGGAATCAATGATTGCGCATCCCATGGACGTATCAAGTATAGTTTGATGTGATGTCTCAAATCACTGAACTCGGCTGGCAAGCCTGGCATGCATGCGCAGCTCAAAATATTTCCCCATACTATGCTGCAGTAATCTTATCCTTGGTCAGTCTAATCACCATGCGGCACTTTATGCTTTTCACTCTTGATTAGTGCTGAGTACGGGTCTTCTTGGATCCACTCAGGTATGACACGTAATGATGAACAGTCCGAGGGTTAGGGTTAAACGTGGACCCCCCTCTTGGGTACTGTCGATTTTATTCGGTTCTGATGGACCTTTACTTCAGAGTCTAAAAGCTCTGCTAGCAACCCCTAGAAGGCGTGCTGCTCCTTACACCCCACGAGACCAAAGTTGTACAACCAATATTGTAATCCTCAGAGTTGCAGTAGTTCTTGGTTCATTCTAGTAGCAGAGTAGCTCAGAACCTCTGCCTGATGAGAAAACGCCTAATATCTCCCTGGGCCATGGGAGAAGTTCCCTTTGCAAATGCAATTCGGCTGTCCCTTGGCCCACTGGCAACCAATGTCAAACAGACAGCAAATAACCTGGGTGTCTTCTTTGAAAATCATATGAACTTCGAGTTCCACGTTAAAAAGATTACCCAGTCCTGTTTTTACCATCTACGCAACATAATGTAATCAATCCTCACTTCACCTCTCAAGACCTGGAAAAAATCATGCACGCTTTTGTCTCGTCCCATCTTGATTACTGTAACGGACTCTATACCACCCTGAGCCGTTCGTCAATATCTCGACTGCAACTAGTGCAGAATACGGCAGCTAGAATCCTCACTAACACCAACTGCAGAGCACACATAACTCCGGTGTTAGCCGCACTTCACTGGCTACCCATCCAGTTCAGAATAGATTTTAAAATCCTTCTAACCACATATAAAGCACTACATGGGCTGGCCCCACTTTATATCATTGACCTACTGCCCCCTAAGACCAATGTGAGATCCCTCAGGTCCTCTGACAAAGGCCTTCTGGAGATACCCGCGACCTAGCTCAAAACAAAGGGTGACCAGGCCTTTGCAGTGGTCGCTCCTACACTGTGGAACGCCCTACCTTTGGCTTTAAAAAATGCGTCAATTGACGGTTTTAAGAGCATGCTAAAAAACTATTTTTTTCGTAAGCATTTTGTCAAAATAACCGGGGTCTCCCCATCTCTCCAGCTCTTTAGAAAATGCATTTTCAGATGGATTGCCAATTTCAGCCAATCAGGAGAGAGTACCCATTTATCAGCTTCAATTTGATATCGTTCCCGTTCCAAATTTGTCTGCTCATTACTTTGTGTCAATATTCCAATTTCGCTTTTTAATCTGCATCCTGTGTGAGTTATCTCTCCTGATTGGATAAAATTGGCATCCCAGCCTTAAAATGTATTTTCTGTTTAATAAAGAGCTGGAGAGATATGGAGAATCCTTACTGAACAAACACTCCATAGCAGTAATGAGTAGGCTACTATCAGAATATAGAGCGATTAAAATGCAGACAACCTGTGAGAAGCTGCCTTAGAGATGATGTTTTTGTGCCTTGATCCATCCATTATCACTGAACAGCTGTGTTACTCCCGTGTTAAGAGAGTTGCAGCGCAAACTGAGTCAGCACAGAAAACTCATTCGAGAGGGCAGATTAGTGCACGTCGATCTAAGCTATTCCAAAGAGATAAGCCACAGCGAACATACTGAAACAACACTATATCTGTCACTGAAGAGGTTATCATAGTTTATTATTGTTTTCTCATTAGCGTGGATGAGCTTGTTTATCACAAGAACTCTGGAGCTAATTCCAGAAGCCCTTATAGGGAAAGAATACACAATATGACATGGTAGCTGTATGCAATAATGGTAAGATTTTTTGTTTCAAAGTGGCTTTCTGGCTCCGAGGACTATGTATGTGTAATAGAATGTCTTTAGGTGAAAGTATATTACAGTATGTACAGTATGAGAGTCTTCCATTAACAATCTAATAAGAATCTAAGCAATCTAGGATTCTGAATGCTGGTTATGCTGCTGTCAAGCCGAATATAAATGCATGTCACTCCACCAGAAATGACTTACTGTACACTGAAATGTTCACAAGGCCAAAAACATTTCCAAAGATAATCTGAGGATGTTTGTTGGTCGGCAATCATGACAACCCATATGTATATATGTATATATCATTTGAATGCAGTGGAACAATTTCATTTTTTTTCCAAAGAAGTGCATATTTTATTCTTCAAGGATGCTGAATCTACATTAAAAAGAAATCTAAGGGATAAAATTAACATAGTGCTTTGTAATGTAGGAAGGACCTATCATTCATTCACTCTCTGGGTTCACTGTCATGTCGTTGAAGGTTATTGAAAGTTTATAGCATTTGCACGTTTATGGAAATATGTGCATTCATTTGGAGAACAATACAGGCAAGGCAGCAGATAAAAATTAAATTAAATATGTAAAAAAAAAATCGTCATCTCCTGACAGAGAGCGCTAATTACAACTCCAACACTCGTCTTTGTACAGGGGGGATATTGGACATGCATATGAGCTTCAGGCAGCGCTACTTATCAACCAGTAGGTGTCCCCCGACACCAGGGTCTAAAGTTCTCAATGAAAGAGAGAGAGGAAGACCAATTCCACCACTGCAAATGTGCTACAGTAGTTATATTGCATTAACATACTCTACTATACAGATTGGTTAAAATAACATTGTATTCATTGAAATAAGTTCTGGGTTATTGCAGCTTTAATCAAATATGTATTACTTTGGGGATTATGTTTTCACCCGTGTGTGTGTGTGTGTGTGTGTGTCTGTCTGTCTGTCTGTCTGTCTGTCTGTCTGCCCGCCCGCCCGCCTGCCTGCCTGCCCGCCCGCCTGCCTGCCTTGAACAGCTCATCTTGGGTACTGCTAGACCGATTGGCATGAAACTTCCCAGGAGGCCAAAGAAGAACCCTCAACCCAAATTTTCCAAATAGGCCTCATAGTGGCACTTTAACAAGCCAAATCGCGTTTTGGCCTATAACTCATAAACCGTAGTCTTGCAATCAAATGAAATCCCTGCATTTGATTTGCAGGACGGGCCCGTTTTGCAAAAACAAATCATGAATGCAGCGTCCGATCTGCCCACGACTTTAATCACATAGCCTACGGAGGGGCCTCAACACACAGCCAAAAGCGATTACACTTTCACATATCACTGTTTATTGCAGAAACATGATTTTTTACCCCTACCAAATTAGACACAAATGCAAGTGCCTCATGTGACAATCAGAATCAGGTTTATTGTCACATCACAGGTTTACAAGGTAAAAAAGTGGGTGAAATTCGTTTTTGTACATCATTCCCATCGCAACGTTAGTTCCATAGAAAGAAGAGTGGGGAGAGAGAAGAAGGAGAGGGGAGGGGGGCAAGTGGGAAGGAGATTGAACAAGAGAACAATAGAAGGCCAAAAAAGTTATCTACATATTTACAAAGTACCTGAGATAAAGAAACAAACTAAGGTGCCTGAGCATAGCAGCAATGTATGTATACTGTGCATGATATACTTATGGACGTTAAGGTGCTTGGAGAGAAAGAAAAAAAAGCACAATAAAAAAGAAAAACAAAATGAATGAATGAATGACAATGATGAGGGTTTTCGTACTCCATGCCGTTTGCCTGTAATTAGATTAATAAAATTGTGGGTTGGGCCTGGACCTTACACAAAACACCATAGTATGGCGTTTTTTGGTTACATCATGAACACAACATCTAATCATCCATCCCCACATTAGAATTGCATGTTGAGGGGCCTCTGTAGAGTGCGCCTCTGCTCTGTTCACTTCTGCCCATAGGGGACGTCACAAACACGAAAGGTTGGACCATTTTGTGAAACAACCTCTGTTTCACTCCACAGCTATCTTGTGTCGTTGAGCAAGACACTGAACCCCTAACTGCTCCTGACAAGCAGGCTGGTGCCTTGCCTGGTTGGTTGCCTGCCTGTGTGAATGAGAGTAATGTGTAACGCACATTGTAGATGAGCTTTGGATGAAGGTGCTATAAAATGTAGAGCATTTACCATACGATAATAAAAAGCTAATGGCTTCTCTGAATTTTAAAGTGCAGACGGGAGACCTGCTATGTTGTACGCTACGTTGGACTCACTATTTTCTACACTCTCCTCAAACATCCCTTAAACAGTATACTAACCTAAGTGTGCTGAGTCTGAGGTTTTTGATGCGCGGCCCCTCCCCTCATTCCTAGTGGATACAGCAAACAGAGGTACTCACTAGTAGGGGAAGGGAGGCATCATCGATATGTTTCACCACTCTCCCCCTTATCACCAGTCTCTACAAGGTGTGAAACCTCTAATTGGTTGGTTGGATAGCCAGCTGGATGTGTGATGTTCTTGCATCTGGCCCAACTTCAGTACCTCTCTCCCAGGATACGTTGAGGGTTATTTCAGCCCGCGGCGCCCCATTGCCTCCTAACAGTTAATTTGTCTCCATGGAAATTCTGAAAATAAAACAATTGGAGCTATGTGCTCACTGTAAGGCACTCCTCCAATTATACACTAATAATCCCAGACAAATGTATCCCAAAGATGCCCACTCAACATTAATTACACACTGCTCTTAGTCTAGCTAATGATCACAGGTCTATTTTTGTGAATGCATTTTTTAACAGTGTGTGAGTGACATTAATGGCTAAAATGCTGTCTCAAATGATGGTAAAACGAGGCAAAAAAAAACATACAGCAATTTGAGTACACAGTAAAATCGGTGTTAATTTAACTCCGAGGGCCCTGTTTAGACAATATATGGTGCAGGGCGCAATTGTGTCATGGGTGTGTCCCCTCCAGTTTTTCTATCAAAACAGCACGTTATCTAGCTGGGGGAAAAGTGAAGTGCACGGCGCAAAGGGTATGTTTTTATACTCTGAATTAGTCATGGGTGGGTTTTGAGCATAACACAAATTAGATCAATCCATTACTTTTAAGGGTTTGTTGTGCCTTCAGCATAGCACATTGTTATTTAGGGTTAGTACAGGGTTGGTACAGATTTAATTACAGATTTACAGATTTAAACGCTCTGCATTTAGACCACCAGTAGTGTTCCAACACAGAGTGCAAACTCTGCGCGTATAGATGATAGTTCCCTGATAGTGCCAGACCACAGACCAACACACCCATTTGGACTGGGTGAAAGATACATACTGTAGGACCCTGAGACTCGCCTGAGGAAGTCGCATGGTTGCAGCAGGCTGTAGCCACCAAAGCTATGGTGCTCCAGGCCATTAAATAGATGTTTTTCATCTTCATGTTTTTTTTGTTCTCAATTCTCTGTTATGTTTTGTCTCGCTGCCTGTCCTTTCCTGTTTCATCTGTCTCTCCCCTATGGCCACTGCCATGTTCTGCCCATTCTCTTCATCAGCCCTGCAGTTCCCTGCCATTCTACTCACTTGCTTCCACCTTCCCTTGTCAGTAGGCTACTGCTGCTGCTATAAAACTGGACTCTCCCACACACTGACTGTCAGATTCTAATGCAGTGTTGCCTTGTGTTCCCTGTATTACTGTAGCTCTCTAGCCGCTCTCTAGCTGTTCTATGTTCTAGTTTTCTGACTCAAATCAATTTTACCTGCCTTGTGTGTTTTGACCTTTTGCTTGTTCGGACTACTTACACCAGTGGTTCTCAAACTTTTTCATGTCAAGGACCTTCAAAATGATATGTATTTGGTGGCGGACCCCCATCTCAAATATTTTGTTCCAGGGACCCCTAGAAGCAAAGATTTGAGTTACAAATGTTCGCTTAAAAAAAAATATATATATATTGTTTGCACAAATGTTCCTGATTTTTCAAAAATAGCCCAAGTATAAAAGGTTAAAGTGGTTGAAATTATTGTGAGGCTATAATGACACATTTTGCTGGGGACCCCCTGGAACCCCCTCAAGGACCCCTGGGGGTCCCTGGACCCCACTTTGAGAACCATGGACTTACAGTACCTGTTTTCGGCCCTGGCCTTGTCCCTCTTGTTGTCTTTGTTAATGAATCGTCTGCAATTAGGTCCTTTCCTCTGGCACACTGTGGTCCGTGACAATCATGTTTTTTGACTCAGTCTTTGCTTAATGTTTTTGTTTTTCTCTGCCTGTCTATTGGACTGATTTCTGTGTACCGAATCGTGCTTCCAGTAAACACATTGTATTCTACAAATTGTCGTCCATTATCTGTTTGTACCAGTGTTAACAATGGGTAAAGAACAACACCCACATCCTATGCCTGATGAAAGCATGGCAAGTTGGTGCCAAAGCAGTGAGAAACTGTCCATTGTGTGGGTATTTTTCTTCACTAACAGTAAATGGTATTGAAGTTAATCACATCGCTCCCTGATGTCTTGTATTTCAATATTTGGGAAAATTCAGTTCAGCATTCAGTTAGGCAATGGTCCAGCTATACTGCCTTAGGTTAATTCATTTTTTAATTGCCATGAACATGGCAACAAGGGTATACCATGAGGAAGATAAACTTGCTTGAATTTCACTTATTTGTGAATGTAGTGGGGCCTTTGAGCTTAAATCATAATAGGAAACAGCTTAAAAGGAATATTGTCTTACTCTGAAAATAGACAGTTACAGACTTATTGTGTGCAATCTGTGCATGCAATTGTAGCCACTGTCTCCCTCTCAGTGTTGCTGCGGCCTATCTCAATAAAGAAATAGACTGCTGCAAAATGGAATGGATTGCTCACTCTTCTTTAAAATGGAATGCTTGAAAAATAAAATAACGGCCTACCCTTTATGTAGCTCTAAGCGCAAATTCAATAAAGAAGATCTAACGCTTTATGGGAGCGCATCGCTATTGTCTGCGTCACTTCCGTTCCCACGCTGTCAGTATCTTTCCATTCACAAATCTAGCGAGCACACCCAATCTGCAGCCAGCCAATCAGCGATCGGGCTCCACTCTATCAAATATCACCGCCTCTAAACTGTCATTCTCCTTTCAGTCGGCGAACAGCAACCCACCTCCATCCCCAACTCCACCTCAGATGTTCAATAGCCGAAGGGAGGTCGATTCTTCTGCACTGCCACCACCAGCGTCTAGACTCCATGGGGGCTTTTCTTGTATCAAATTGGCGTGATCACTCTTTTATTGAAAAAACACGTTCTCATGGTGAAAATGCAACGCGAGGAAAGTCTATCAATTCATTCAGTGCATGAGTAGACAACAGCCTGTATGTAGTATAGAGAGGAAATGAATGCAAGTTTCGGTAACACTTAACTTAAAGGTCGGGTCTATAATGCATTATAACCACGTTTATAATGTTTATAATCATGTATGACAACTTATGATAACGTTTATACGTAATATAAGTGCTGGTCATAATGCATTATAAGCTCAGTGGAACAGACAAGACCAAGCTTCTCTTCTTGCCAGTTAAGTCCTGCCCCACGCAGGATCTAACTATTTCCACAGACAACGCCCTGGTGACTTCGGTTCCAACAGCCAATAACTTTGGTGTTGTCCTGGACAGTCAGCTCTCGTTCAAGGCACACATTGCAGCGGTCACTCGATCCTGTAGGTTTACACTCCATAACATTCGAAGGATCAGACGCTTCATCACCCAGGAGTCAGACCAGCTCCTATCCAGACATCAGACATATCAAAACTACTTTAACTCGCTCCTTACTGGCCTCCCGGCATGTGCACTTAAGCCCCTTCGAATTATTCAGAATGCCGCAGCACGCTTGGTCTTCAACCAGCCAACCTTTTCACATGTCTCCCCCCTTCTCCACTCCCTCCATTGGCTCCCAGTTACTGCCCGCACAGAGTACTGATGTTGGCCTACAAAGTAACCAAAGGTATGGCACCCCCATATCTTCAAAGCCTGATCCAACCCTACAACCCCTCCCGCTCACCCAGATCAGCTAAGACAGAGAAGCTGTCAGAGCCTTCCCTAAAACATCTGGGACAACGCTCCACACGTCCCAGACTCTTCTCCCTTCTGGCCCCAAACTGTGGAACACCCTTTGCAATTAGAACTTCAGACTCACTCCCAATCTTCCGCCGTAATCTGAAGACTCACCTCTTCAGACTCCACCTTAGCCCGTAGCACTTGCCCTAGCCTCGACGACCTTGCAGGCTTATGCAGAGGTTAAAATGTAATTTAGATAGCATGCTATGTATACAGATGCCAGGTAATCCTGGTAATAAAAAGGACTAGTAATACTAGTCCTTTAGTGTGCATAGATTCAACGTACAGATTATCGTTTTTTTTTTTAGTCTACTCTTTAGACTGATGATACAGTAGGTTCTTGGTTTACCTATGATCCTAGAATACTATTTCTATGCATCACTCTGGATTAAGAGCCTCTGCTAACTGCCTGAATCTTAAATTGTAAATTGATGCATTTTGTTTAGTTGTATGTATGTATTTGTCATATATCATGCCTATAATAATATACTGCAGCAAGACAGTGGCAGAGATGTTCTGTACTCTCTGGCATACATGGTTGAGAGGAATATGTTCACCAGCATCAGCATCACCAGGTACACAGAGCATAGAGATGTCTGACATCCTGTGTCTGCATGTCTTTATGTCAAGCTACATGCCATGTCTGGATGTCTTCAATTGCAGAAGCCAGCAACTCTCTTGACAGAAGATCAATTTACAGAGTTCAATGAACCAACCAGGAAAAACGAGTTGATTATGTATTTATGTAGTCCTCCAGAAAAGTATGCAGAGGACATCAGAGGGCTTTGTGCTGTTTTGGTCAAGTAACAAAGAATCTATTGTTTTGCTCAAAATTGAAAGTTCTTCCTTTGTTTGGGGAATAGATAGGATGCCTCTTGGGGTGGAAATCAAACACACTAGTTTGTTCAACAGCAAACTGTCATTCCTGCCCTGGTGCTCTCTCTGAGATGCTGCTGCTCACACTCTGGCAAACCTGTTTACCTCTCCCTGACCCAAAGTTACGAGCAAAAAGTGGGTCATGCCTTGGATTGGTGCTGCTTTAGTTGTCAAAGGAATCATACCAACAACTTGCACAAACAATGGCTTCCTGCACTTCCTTCTCAAGGATGTTGTGTTCTGAACGCTGTCACAGAATAGTCTCCGGGCCATGTGTGCATAGTGGTCTATTGACGGTGGCCATTCTCCACCTAATCCATAACATATTCCACTCACACAGCAGGTTACATTTTGAAAAAGGAAAAAAAATCCACTTCAGTTCTCCTTTGAATGGATGAAGAAAGACAAATCTTTAGAATTGCAGCTTCGTAAATACCTGCAGGAGCGAAAATGCATTTTGCACAATAGAGACAACTCAATTGCGGTGTTGTTATCATATAGGAAAAAGCCATAGCGAAAGCATTCACCACAGTGTAGTTTGTGGTGTGACATTTCCACACCTTGGTGAAGGCCTTTTCTCCGTGGGCGCCTCTGAAGAACACATTAATCATGTTCCAGGAGAAGTGACAGTCAGTGAGACTCTAACTGCGGCTGACAAACTAAAGTTAAAGCATTGATTCCCCTGAGTGTCATTAAGGCCTCCCTGTGGGGCCGCCCCTGGGTTTATAAGTCTCTGATAGTGGAGACGGATGACCCTTTCCTTCTATTCCGCCATTCTACCACTCCCTCCACTAAGCCCATTAAAACCACAGCGGAGCCCCAGCACTCCAGCGAAGTGGACCAGTTCAAAGCAAACAGTTCACCGAACCTCAAACCACAAAGCGAAGTGGTTGTTTGGTGAACTGTTTGCTGTGTGTGTGTGTGTGTGTGTGTGTGTGTGTGTGTGTGTGTGTGTGTGTGTGTGTGTGTGTGTGTGTGTGTGTGTGTGTGTGTGTGTGTGTGTGTGTGTGTGTGTGTGTGTGTGTGTGTGTGTGCGCACACACACGTCCATGTGTCTGCATGTGCATACTTAATTTATGGGTGTTGATGGGCTTTCAGCTGACAAAAATGGGGGACAGCAGTCCAGCTATAATAGGGATCCCCACTCACCACTCACATGTTGATTATAGGCATTGTACATTATACAGACCACCCTACATTATATCAAATATATGTATCTTATTTCTGCCTCTATCCTCATGCACAAGGCAATTTCGGCCGAATGAAAAAAGGGAGAAAATTGGACCATGAGAAGCAGAAAGCCTTTTTGATCAGTCCAAGCCTGCAATACCAGCTGTATTTCGATAGTAATTATTTTTAAAAGGAATCCACGCCACAAGAAGGGGGCTCTGAGGTCAGTTGCTCCTTATCAACTGATAGGTGAGAGAAAAAGCTACGATGGAGTAATTGTATACTGCTTCTGATGTCCCTGTCAGCCTAATGCAGGTATTTTTCACCCCTTATTTTTTCCTTCCATCAAGATGGACAGCCATGTTTATCTGTCTGTTGCAATTTAAAACACACCTAAAAAACGACATAATACTTCCTTATGTTAATATGAGCATCAAATCTACATTTTAAATGTTTTATTTGCACATGTATTCCATACATTCCATAGGGCTGGACCACTCATGGACAAATTACATCATCAACTGGCGACGGGGATTGTCCCTCTTGAGTAAAAGATGAACTGTTTTTAAAACGAAATAAAATATTGAAGGTGCTTTTTATTCATTTTACTTATAGAGGACAATTATAATGTATTATAAGGCTTATTAGCTAGGGATACTTTTAAAGGTGTATAACACTCTGTTTCTCATGTATTATAATAAAAAAAAAAAACTTAGAACATTTTGAATAAATGAAAAATAAGAAGTCCTTTGCATAAAGAATGCAGAGTATACAACCCACATAATTTGCATATAGAAAAGACAAATGATTTGGCCTATTGACAGATAATAATGAATATAGAGTATAACTAATTGTTGACATGATCAAAAACATGACAGATCAAACAGATTCAAATAATATAGTTTATTATAACATTAAACTCATAAATTGTATCACTTTTTACTCTATGTGCAGTGGAAGTAAGTATTCATCAAATCAATGAACTGTATCTTCTTGTGCCCAGCTCACCAGCTGGGCTTTTTTAAAGGAAAATATTTCTGTATATCAGTTCACAACATGAGTTTAGGTTTCTGTACACCACCTATAATTCTTCTCAGCAACAAAGCTGTGCATGAATAGTGGATGAGTAACCTATGCCCCATCTATAAAGAAGATACATCTATGCATGAACACAATCAAATACTAAACATTAAATATATGGTAATGCAGTATACAAAGGAAAATATATACAGTATATACAAAGAGGAAAGTCTTCATTAAATAAAACATAATTTGGGTATTTTAAATCAGCAACCACAGAATATTTGCCCAGATTTCATTATCTCTGACCTCATCAACCAAAAGGTCTATTTTCTTTTCTTTTTTTTACTTTAACTCAGAAAGAAAAACACCCTGTTTTCCTTATACAACTTCCATTAGTCATCTTTGACTCTCATCCAAGTTTTGAAGATGGACAATATTACTATCATTAGTATCAGGTTTGCACTATATCTTTCACTATGGGGTGTGTTGAGACCCATAATAATATTTGGCAATTTCAGTGTAAATTCCACTTTGAACAGACATAACAAGGGCAGCAACTTGTTCCCAAAAGTTGCCAAAGCATTTACATGAAACAAACAATTGTCTGTGTCCTCTGTGACCAAACAAACAGCGCATAGAGGAGTAGGGATAAGCGTCCATTTGTACAGGTTTGACATGTTTGGAAGAATTCCATGTCATATTTTAAAATAGAATTTTGACAATTTGCTCTCTGGCGAGAGTTTTATTGCCTGTAGCTGCCATACATGATTCCACTTGATGTTTGTCTGGTCATCCAGCACAGCTTCCCAGTATGTCTGCATGTATGATGGTGTTGTCTATATTATGATTACATCCTGTGCACAGGAATGCTACGCACACGTCATACATACGTCTTTGTAGTGGTGCCGGCCGGCAGAAGGATCCAGAGACAATAAAGTATCCGCACACACTGGTAGACAAGTGCCAATATTTTATTCTGGATGCAGAGTAATAAAAAACAAACATTTCGGCAGCTAACTGCCTTCTTCAGGGTATTAAAGATCTGATAACATTTATTCCACACTGCAGATCATTTAGACAACAATGTGAAGAAAAGAAAATAGATCAATAGTAAACGTAAAAGTGGTTAGCCTGGCCTGAGTGCAATGGCTGGGCCTCACTCTGGGTGAGTGTCTTTGGTGATCAATGTATCTCCCCGCCCAGCCAGGTGAATTGAATAGCCTACACGGGACCACAATGGGCCTTTTGTGTTATACCTTTAGCAAAGGTTTACCTTTAACTGTTCTCTCTCCCTCAATGCATATGGTCCTGTGTCTGCCCTGGTATTGTGTGCTTATGTCCATCTGTGTCTGATGAGTTTCTGTTTGTCTGGTACATTATTTATTTATTTTGTCACATTATGCTGCTGTAACGCCTCAATTTCCCTTAGGGGATTAATAAAGTATATCTCATCTACTTTTTGCAAACTGTTAATAAAGTATTCAATCAATCAAGCAGCCAATCAATTTAAAGTTAAAAGAAATACCCCATCTGGTAGGCTAGAGAATGAAAATTCAGTTTTCTCTGATTTGAGGTCTGGTGCAGAATTTGAGCCACAGTAGGTGTAATTTTCAATATAGAAAGATCATCTTGGGCTCAAATTGAAGCTTATGAATTTGAGAGGCAATTTGAGGCAGTGAGGCACCATAAAATTATGCCAAATAGTCAAGCCGTCCTTTTTCTTTGGTCTTTTTGGGGATGTTGTGGGTGAAATTTTTAAATAGAATGGCAGAATGACTACATCGCCCTTTGTTTCAGGATGCTCCCTGTCAAATTTCATACGTGTATGGTTGTATGTTTTTTTTAAATGCAATTGTACAGGTAGTACCTTAATATTTTAATGAATCAACTCGTCTAAGGCAGTGGTGTCAAAGTTGGGTCCGGGGAGTCGGGGACCCTCAGGGGTCCTTAAGGAGGTTCCAGGAGGTCCCCTGCAAAAAGCTTTAGGAAGATAGTCCAACCCACACTTCGCCACTGGGGCAAAATAGTACACAAATGGTCTCCTAAGTGGGCGCCGCCTGGCAGCAGATCTCGCAAATGTTCTATATTTACTGGTGCTAGATCTCGGAAAAGTCGATAACAAAGTAGATTTTCTCCTGATTTGTCTCTCTGAAAAAAAGAAGAAACAGAAGCTGTAGTCACGTTCACTCTCCCATTGGAATGAATAGACTCTACTTCCGGTCTCATAAAAGGGCGACCACCTACGTCACACAGATACGGGAAGTAAAAGCCAGTTGGGCTGCCTTGCTTTTCTATTTGTTTTGGATTATACTGTACTTGGTCAAAGATAGCAAAAATAGCTGATCTACAAGTTCACAACGTGTCACAATGTGACGCCTTGTGAGCTTGTAGATCGTCTATCTTCGCTGTTTTTTAACATTAAACTTGGGGCTATAATGGCATGCCCAAAACAGGGACACCGGAGTGAAAGCGGTTAATTTCACTATTATTTCAGAAGTTATTGCCCAAAGAGAGGATGTACAATCCCTGGTTTTCTATGCAATCTGGTGTGAAATGTGCTGTGCACATCCTATGTGGAGTTAGGAGAGGACGAGGAAAATGACCAAAAAGAGATTCCAACCATTTATCATAGTCCCCCGCCCAGCCAGGAACAATACATTTCCCTTGGACTTGATTTCTGGTAATTTCATGCCAACTCAAGTTCAAGTTCTTTGTCGTCATGCGCACAAATACAGCTGGTAGCAATGCTGTAAACGTTAAACTAACTTTAAAGCTTGCTGTGGGGCAGGCTACTGTAGTATGATGCAGCTAGCCTATTAACCATTACTGGGCAGTTCAACAATGATTGGTCAGCTTCCAAATGTTAAATTCTGGCTTGTAAAACAGGGAGAATTCATACAGCTGGCACGTGTAAGCAAATATGAAATTAGACAAGCCGTCCCTGCAGTTGACACGCTGTACTGCCATAATCATTAAACAAATGCCACTGTTCCTCTCCTGCTTGCCAGTGTTGCTGCAGGTTACGGAGACAATTTCACAATGTACACAAATTAGACGTGTGCGGAGCTGGAGAAGCGTATGATTAATGGCTCTCAAGAAGGGACAAGTCCCAGAGGAAAGAGAATTGGAGTAGCGATGCTAAAAAGGCCCAGGGATTCATAGGCAAGGGGGAGTGCAGGAGGGGCTGCTGACTGATGAGAAGGAGTCATTTTGGTTTAAAACAGTGGTCAGGGGCGGACTGGCCATTTGGCATACCGGGCAAATGCGGCCCACCGGGGCCATTTTTGCTCCCGTTTTAGGATCATTACGGTCATTTCCGGGTCGCGCGGCCCAATTATAAGTTACTTTAATGTTTGGGCTGGGATGCTTTCCAGCAGTGGCCTCAGTGCGGCTGCAGAGTTCATGTGCAACCTAGGTGGTGTGGCCTATGCTTTACATAGGGTTGCTGGGCTGACGCGCCACGTGCAAATCAGGACAATGTGGTATTGCAGGTGAAAGTGCTTTATAAGCCAGAGAGAAGTTAGTTGGAATGAGTATATCTGAGGCTTGATTTAGGCTCAAACCTTTTGAAAAACGTTTGAGGGACATAAACAATATGATATTAAATATCAAATATGTTTTTTTAAATTCATGGTGTAGATCCTTTAAACCCATTGACCTGTGGCTCTATACTCGGTCTGCTCTTGATTTCCCTCTACACAAAATCTCTTTGCTGAAAGGTCACAATGCAGAATGTTTTGAGTTTGTAGATCTGCTTCAGTGCAGAGGGATGGATGCTATGGTGCAAGTGGTTAATGTAAAAAAAGAATAAAAAAAGGAGATCCTATCACACTAACTAAGATTTGGCCTCGGGGTTGAACACCCTGTTGAACCCCCCTGGTTTAAAGGATGTGGAGAGAGGTCTCCCAATTGTCCCCTTTAAAACTAAATCTATCCATCTATCACTGATTAATGAATTGTGACTGACAAGCCTATTTGTATCATGTGGCATGCCCTAACCATAACGTGGACAACAACCTGTAGCTAGAATCTAGGATCCACCAGTAGTATTAAACTGACACAACCATCTGGCTGGAGAGAGAATTCTCATAACCTACCCTTGACTTACTTTGAAAAGCCTCCTCTCACCTCACCTCCGAAAATTGGATCATTCAATGATCCGGGGCAGCGGGGGTACCTACGGTCTTTTGGTGGAGAATATCGTCCACTTTTCCGTTTTCTTCGAAAGAATTATGCGAATAAACGCAGAGAAAAGTCAAAAATGGAGACATTGAAAGTGAGCGTTGCCGATACGCGCGTGCGTCACGTGCTCAAGAAGAGTGTGCGTCGACCGTGGACGGTGGCCGGAACCCCCTCCTGCCGTGATGTGGAACAGTCCGTTGTGAGAGGCAGCGCAGCAGAGCTCCTCCACAGAACACAGAGCACAGCGGAGCGGAGCGGCTGGAGGAACACGGAGCGTAAGGTGGCTGGAAACCCTTTTTTTGAGGAAACTGTACAGCGCAACTCTCACGCGCGCAAATGGATTTCCCCGTGGCGTTGTTGTCCCTTTTCTTTTTTACCAAACCAGGTAAGGTGGTGTTTGAGTCGTGTGATGATACTTTGTGATAACATGGTGTTACTGTTACCTTAACCTTACCTGGCTGCGTGACACGAACATTAGCGTTCTGGGAGGCTATATAATGGGGGCTCGCTTGTTCGTTTCCACCTTGCGCGCGCGCTCGCGCACGCAATCTTTATATCGATTTTGTCTTCGGGGGAATCACGCAGGAGAATATAAACCACAGCTTAATATCAGTTTTTGACTTGAAGTACTTTTTTGGTTCTCCAATGTTCAGCACCAGCAGCATCATGTCAAATGTAAGGCTGTCCCTTACCTTTACTCTGTAGTCTGTAATGTCTGACTGCCACAATAACACAATATGGTACCTTGTCCAGGGAGAACACAGGTGATTACCAGGGGCACAGCCAATTCATCTTTTTGGGGGTATAGTGTACACTAGCTGGCACTGGCAGGCAGCAGCCTGTGCACTAATGAATAGCAATGAGTGACTTTTGTTTGTAATACTAGACCATACCCGGTCGGCGCAGCGCATCCGTGGGGGGATATGCGCACATGATCTGGCAACCCGGGAGGCAGTTCGTCCCATAGCTGGGCAGCCCCGTAACCATGGCGACAGTGTTTGACACAAAAACGCTAATAAGAAGCTGAGATTTGATGAAATTGAAAAACGGGCTTCACAGTTGCGTTCAGATGGTAATGGTCAATGGCTGTGTGAAAAATCAGAGCAATTGGTCCAGCCAGTGAGGAGAACCGGGTATCTTCACTCACGTACTCACCACCACTACAGAGGTTACTAGAATTATAGTAGGATTCATTGTAAGCCATTTCGGTAATGACCATCAGTTTTAACCCATTAAGACCCGAGGCCGATAAAAAAAATGTTTTCTAAATCCTAACGCTTCGAAAAAAAAATATATATTAAAAGATTTGCACAAATGTTCACGATTTTACAAAAATAGCAGATCTACAAGCTCGTAGCGCGCTATGAGCTTGTATATCTGCTATTTTTGAATAGCCTAAAGAAATCTAAAAGTGACACAGATGCGTTCTTAATCCAGCGGTATTCAGGCACCCTTGCAGGTTCTTCTAACACTGCGAATGTCTTTGCTCGAACATGCTTTTAACCTTGATCTTTTCTTTTGACAGTTTTGGCTTTCGGAACAGATCAAGATTACCAGCTTGATGTCATCAATGAACTTGACCTGGCCAATGCTACTTATGGAATTACCCAAGTGGCAGGGCTTCACAACAGCAGCAAAGCCTTCTTATTTCGAGGTAATGTGAATGTATATCGTATTTTCTCTCTGTAAGCCATCTGTTGGTCTGCATTCAGTATGACTGGAGTTCCTTTGTCTCTCCTCTTCCATGGCTACACTACACTGTCTTGATTTCAGAGCAACCCCCCCCCCCCCCTCACTGTTCCTCATCAGTTAATGGGAGCAAAAGCCAGTGCCTTTCCTCTCCGCTTGTGAAGATGTTGAGCTAGAAAACTCCAGGGAGCCACCTCTAATAATTACCCCCACGTTTAATCTGTCCCAGGCAGCAGATGCTCAAATCCCTTCCAGGCTACATTTGAAAGTCCAATTGGCAGTAGATGCTTTGAATGCCATGCCATCAGTTGTCTCTCTGTGTGACCTCCACCAAATCCCCCAGTGGCTGGTGGTTAATGGAATGTCAGGAACATGTTTGGGTCGAGGTGTAGCATTGGACTATCCCTCTGTCACTACAGATTGGAGATGTGATGACGTGATCAATGCAACTTTGCTGTGGCACTTAAAATTCCACTGGAAATCCTGAAAAATGTACCGCTACCGCTCTATGCTTCGGAATGCTGTGAGATTTAGCAGAATGTGTGACGGGTATAAATAGCAAAAGAGAAAAAGAATAACAAGTGAAGAGACCAGGCTATATGAGAGAGAGAGAGGGAGAGAAAGAGAGAGAGGGAATTTAATGTATGCAGAGAGAGAGAGAGAGAAAGAGAGAGGGATAGAGAGAATTGAACATGTGCAGAGGGAGACGTTTGGATCCCATCTCATTTTTTAGCATGACATTGATTAACTGTTCTGGCAACCTTTGCTATTTCCTGGGCTGTGTGTGTGTGTGTGTGTGTGTGTGTGTGTGTGTGTGTGTGTGTGTGTGTGTGTGTGTGTGTGTGTGTGTGTGTGTGTGTGTGTGTGTGTGTGTGTGTGTGTGTGTGTGTGTGTGTGTGTGTGTGGACGGACAGAACTATAACGTGAAGACATATAGTGATGTGTGTGCATCTGTGCGGTGCAGTGCTCACTCGGCATTGTGTGCCCCTTGCTGTGTATGAAGGAAGGATAGCTGGACTAACTAGGGGATGGGGGGATAATACACCCCCCCCAGTCTTTACTGTGTTTACTGCACTGGACTTAGTGCTGTGCTATCCAATGTTCTTGAATTTGATGAGAGATTCATTATCAAATTTCACTGAATATCTTCCATTTTAAATGTGTTGTTCAACAATTGTAATTCAGAGGTATGTTTTAACGAAAGGCATAACATGGAGGTCCACTCTTCTATACACAGTGAAATCATCAGTGTTCATTAAGCAATGTGTAATGCAGAGAATGTACACAATGCCACCACTGTGTGCTCTGCTGTGTGCAACTGAAACCCACTGAGGATTCAATCAGAAAGTTCATCCCTGGTTTTAAACTCTCATAACTCACTGGGCTCTCAAAGTGGGGTCTGAGGATTCCCGCGGATCCTTGAGGGGGTTTCAAGGGGTCCCTAGCAAAATGAGGAACATTTGCAACACGTAAGCCCTATTTTACATTTTGGCTATTCAAAAATAGCTGATCTACAAGCTCACAATGCAATGCATTGAGAGCTGTGAGATGTTATTTCCCTTGAGAAATAACATTGAAAACTAACCAATCAAACAGTGGATTAACCAAATACCAAATTGTAATCTGTATAGTTATAATAAGGTGGACTGGATCAGTGACTTTTCATGAGGATTTATTGCCTGTGTGCACAGTAGGCCTATCAGCTGTTTGATTACATGAATGGTGGTGGAGCATAATTGTAATGGATTTAGTGTTGATGAAAGATGTCCAGTGGGAATGTGGTGTTGGTTCTGCTGTAGCTGTTCAATAGTTTCAGAATGATCATTTCATGAAATAGAATCAGTCGGATCGGTGATTCTGGACAACCGCCTATCCGTGGTCGGCGACCGCATCGGTCGGACGGACGGTTCTCGAGATACGTGAACTACAGACGGACGTACAGAGATTTCGTGCATTTAGAGACGATTAACGTTTGGGTAAAAAAAAAGTTGAAGGTCAAAAAAACCTAAAGTTATATGTATTTGGGTGGGCGCCGACCCCCATCTCAAAATATTCTGTGCCAGGGACCCCCAGAAGCAAATTTGAGTAAAAAATGTTCTCTTTAAAAAAATATTATATTCAAAGATTTGCTCAAATTTTGCAGATTTTTTCAAAAATACTAGATCTACAAGCTCATAGCACGGCACGAAGTGACGTGCTGTGAGCTTGTATATCTGCTATTTTTGAATAGCCAAAGTATAAAATAATGCTTTTTGGCTCAAATCTAAAATGACACAGATGCTTTGCCGGTTTTAAAGGGTTAAGGTGTAGGCTATTGTATTCACATTGGACAGATAAATAATCATGTCACTTGAATTACAGGGAACGTGTCTGTGTTTTTCGGTCATGTTATGAACATGGATTGTGTTTTGGCTTGTTTAGATGGACGAGAGGCTGACACTGTGAACGTAGGTTGCCTAGACAGCAGTGTATCAAAGACCTTCAGCATGCACTGCTTTGGTTGAGGCCAGGCTGTAGAGGCCAGTACAGGTTACTGCAATATACAGTATGACACAGTTGAGTGGTTCTCAAACTTTTCAGGCCGCGACCCCCAAAAATAATCTTATTTGAACTGTGGACCGCCCAAAATAATCTTATTTGAACTGGGGACCCCCCGAAATAATCTTATTTGAACTGGGGACCCCCCGAAATAATGATATTTGAACCGGGGACCCGCCAAAAATAATCACATTTGAACTTGGGACCTGCCAAAATGATCATATTTGAACTTGGGACCTGCCAAAATAATCATATTTGAACTCCCACCATGACAAGCACTTGGAATTGTAGGAGTTGAGGCATTACATTTAGTTTGACTCGGTTCCACAGATATTGTGAAAATAGCCGATCTACATGCTCACAACGCAAGGCGTTTTGAGCTTGTAGATCAGCTATTTTCCAAATTTTTGCTTCTTTTTTACTGAATATTTGACAATGTGGCCAATGTTTGACAATTTTTGGGGGGAGGTCCCCAGTCCCCGACCCACGGTTTGAGAACCACTGCAGTATGACATAGTTTGTATTTACTCTCTAAAAATACATGTAATGTTTTTATTCCCAGCTTTGTTCATATATATAATAGGTAAACAGACCATTTTCCCGTCATGCCTTTGCTCTCTCCTGTCTTTCTTGTCAGGAAAGCAGAGATGCATTAAGGCTATATATACAGTATATACTGTCACTGTGTGTGTGTGTGTGTGTGTGTGTGTGTGTGTGTGTGTGTGTGTGTGTGTGTGTGTGTGTGTGTGTGTGTGTGTGTGTGTGTGTGTGTGTGTGTGTGTGTGTGTGTGTGTGTGTGTGTGTGTGTGTGTGTGTGTGAGTGTATTAGATGCATACTGTAGCAACTGAAGACCACTCAGCAAGCACAATCATGCATTCAGACAGTTATACTACAGTAGAACAGCCAGTGCTCCACATTTAACTTACTGAGTTATAATGTAATAATGTTCATTGATAATAGATATAATACCAGAGATTCAGGCAGGCTTAGTTGGTGTCTGAACAAATGTAATGGTTGTGCATCTCTATGAGGGGGTGGGGGGGGACCTAGATTTAAATACGGGTTACTTCATTTCATTCTCATTTCTTTGTACACACTTAATAAAATCAGATAAGACTTTTGATTCAAACTATCCTGGTCTACAGTATATCTTTTGGTTAAAATGAAAGCATTTTTGTTCAATTCAGGGCTTTATATTCTGATAGTAATCATTGCTGTGTTTGTTCAGGAACATGGGTCTCCAGACAGAAACAGAAAATACATTTTCAAATGGGACCAATTTCATCCAATTAGGAGAAAATACCAATTTTTCAGCTTCTATTTCATTGTGTTCCAGTTCCAATTTTATCTGTTCATTTTTTGTTTCATCACTACCAATTGGATAAAATTGGTATCCCGTGTACTAAAGAGACTATTGTTACTGAACACACACTCTATAGCAATGATTACAGGGATATACATTATTTAACATACAAACAAATAATAATAATTGTGTGTGTGTGTGTGTGTGATTTGTTTTAACCCATTAAGGCCTGGAACGCAGTGTCATTTTTGCTTTGAGCTAAAAAGCATTATTTTACACTTTGGCTATTCAAAAATTGCACATATACAAGCTCATAGCGCGGCAACGTGCCGCGCTACGAGCTTGTAGATCTGCTATTTTTGAAAAATCGTGAAATTGTGTGCAAATCTTTGAATATATATTTTATTTTAAAGCGTTTTTAACTAAAAATCTTTGCTTCTGGGGGGTCCCTGGAACAAAATATTTTGAGATGGGGGTCGGCGGCCAATTACATATCATTTTGGGGGTCCTATAAAAAGGACGTTATATAGATGTAAAATGCAACAGGCCAGAAGGAAGTGGGCTCCACCAGGCTCAGATTCCTTCCATTACTTGATTTCCGGTTAGTCACAGATTACGATATGATTAACAAACAAGATGAGACTAGGGATGTTAAAGGGCCTTGCCAATTAGCTGCTTGCTAATATGAGTGAATGCCAAAGAAACCATATTGAATCTTGAAGATATTGCACCAGTAATATATTACCTTCATGTATTAGGTGCCCAACTGCAACACAGCTACAGTAGGCATAAGTAAGTTAATGTAAAATAATCGTATCAGGTGTGAAGAATTAATAATGAATGGGATTTGAAGGAATGCTCATTTAGTGTGCAGCTAGTTCAGAAAATGAGTTGATGTCAATTTCATTGACTGGTGTCCCCCCAGTGTATCCTTGGACCGCTCCTTCTTTTACCTCTACCTCTAGGGCGGCTGTGGCTCAGGAGGTAGAGCAGGTCGTCCAATGATCCGTGGGTCGGCGGTTCGAATCCCGGCTCCTCCTGACCACATGTCGAAGTGTCCCTGGGCAAGACACTGAACCCTACATTGCCTCCAATGATTCGGTCGGCGTTAGCTTGCCACCATTGGTGTGTGAATGTGGGAAAAGTGGGGACGCTGGCGTCGACTGTTCGCCGCTCCACCTCCCAATGTCCCCCACCTGTATGAATGAATGAACCATTGTAAAGCGCTTTGAGCACTTTGAAAAGCGCTATAAAAAATGCAATTCATTATTATTATTATCTACACCAAATCTCTTTGCCAAAAGTAGCCGATCTACTAGCATACAGAGCTTGTAGATGTGCTATTTCAACTGAATGTACGCCTATTTTTGCGGACTGTTTGCCTATTCTGACACTTAATAGGGATCCTACTGTTCAAGTTAGGGCTGCACGATTCTTGCTCAAATGAGAATCACGATTTTCCTCCATAAGAATTGAGATCACGATTCTCACACGATTCTCTTGTAAATATATATAAAAAAAAAAAATCAATGTAGAAAAAAAAAAAAAAAAAATCTTTTTTTTTTTTTTTTTTTTTACATTGAAAAAAAAAATCGCCATAATTTAAAATCGAGATTGCATAGGTGTCTGAATCGAGATCACGATCTTTTTTCGATTAATTGTGCAGCCCTAGTTCAAGTGGTTGAGTCATCAATGCAAGTTACGTATAGATTAATCTGCCATGTGAGGCTGACTAGCTGTAGCACCAATCTATACAAATGTAGAAGTCCAGGAGTCGTCGAGTCGACAATCTAAACAGAATGCAAAAGGCACTTGCCAATGAAAACAATGCCTTGAAAATAAAATCTGATCTAGCACTAACATCTAATTTTACACTATTTCCCTGCGGCACTGTGTTTTGTAACGCTTCCTGTGAAATCGTCTCGGTAATTACTGCTAAAACATAGCAATACGTGAGCCCGATGTCATTTTGGATCAAAGACAGAGCTGTCTGCTGTCTGTATGCCCCCCCGACCTCAGCGCACCTGCACAGCTCGTTTCGCTCCTGCAATACACGCACGTTCATGTTTACTCCAGCTGGAAGCCAGAAGACGTGTTCCTGTCATTCCTTGCATTCATCTTCAATATGTTTTTTAAACCATTGAGACCTGAGGTTCCGATTCTACAAAATGTCTACTAAATCCTAACAGTTTTTTGAAAAAACGTATGTTTCTATATCAGTGGTTCTCAAACTTTTTCATGTCAACGACCCCAAAATGTGTATGTATTTGGCCGCGGACCCCCATCTCAAAATATTTAGTTCCAGGGACCCCCAGAAGCAAAGATTTGAGTTACAAATGTTCGCTTAAAAATATATATATTCAAAGATTTGCACACATGTTCACAATTTTTCATAAATGGCAGATCTACAAGCTCGTAGCGCGGCACTCAGTGCCGCGCTATGAGCTTGTACATCTGCTATTTTTAAATAGCCAAAGTGTAAAATAATGCTTTCTAGCTCAAATCTAAAAATGACACAGATGCTTCTCCCGCTCTTAAAGAGTTAAACCCACCAGTATATGGCCAAACGACAGGAAAAAAAAACTGATAACAAAGACAAAAAAGCCTCCAGATGATTTGAGGGAGAGTGAAAGGCAGCGTGAGACGAAAAAGAGGGAAAGTTTCAACCATAATGGTGAGACTGCTGGAATTGGCTTGCGTAAGACGAGCCTAAAAATAACCTATTTTGTGAAATCTGCAGATCAATGCCAACATATGCAGACAAATAAGTTAGAGAAAAGTTAACGTATACTCGCTATGGTTATGTATAGAAGTGTATGACAATGAATTGCTGTGGTATATTATAACGGTGAAAATGCCGAAAGGAAAGTACAGTGAAATGCAGCCCCTACGTGACCCAAGATACCCCTGGGGTCACGGAGTTATTTTTTTGTATTGGGAATCCCATAGGCAAATCTTAGATTTCGTCAAATAAGGACTGTGTTCCAAAAATAAACAAAACAGCCTGGTGATTTTAACAGGTATGTGACTCTGTGTAGTTTATGATATTGAGTTACATTTGAGTGTTTGTGTTGGGAGTGTCTGTGTTTGGAGATTTGTTTTTGTGTCTTACTCTTTGGATAATGTAGTACTTTTTCACCATCAGCTGATGCTTCATATCCATATGAGTAAAACTGCAGGGATGATTTGTTTATTTCTGGAACACAGGATCTAAGATTTGCCTATGGGATTTCCAATACAAACATTACTCTGTGACTCTAGCAGTAGTGATGTCGGAACTTCGGTGCTCTATTGTTATTCATTCTAAGAACGGCTACGCTACACATCATTTGTGGTACATACGACTGCCCCAGAGGGGATGTGAGTTTCAGTGTACCTGACGCAAGAAATCACGGACAAAAAGTATAAAATCTATGTGTACCCAAGCTTAGTGAATTGTCTTGTCACGGGTAGAGATACTGACCAATAAACCAAATCATATAGCACCAAAATGTTCCAGTCTCCTTAATGTCATATAGGCAAAGGCGCAAGAAGGACAGAATATGTGACTGACAGACAGGGCTGCATTTCACTGTACTTTCCTTTCGTCCTAAAGGATATCAACGCCTCGCATGCTGCTCCTCTTTTAGAAAGAAGAAATGTGCCAATCTTTGATGTGCTGGTCGAGTGAAATGTTATCATGTTTGTGTCAGGTGATTGGGTGGGCGGAGAGGTTGGCTCCACTCAAATGGATCTGCCTGTACCACTTTTCAAAGGAGTCTCTGTAGCACAAAATAATGTCGGTTTTAATGGTAAATTAGATAGCTGAGTTCTTAGGTTACAATCGCAAACCGCAGTGTATGACTCCCGCTTTAACCCATCGAGACCTGGAACGCATATGTGTCACTTTTTCATTTGAGCTAAAAAGCATTATTTTACACTTTGGCTATTCAAAAATAGCAGATATACAAGCTCATAGCGCGGCACCGAGTGCCACGCTATGAGCTTGTAGATCTGCTATTTTTTTTTAATCGTGAACATTTTTCCAAATCTTTGAATATATATTGTTTTAAAGCGAACATTTTTAACTCAAATCTTTGCTTCTGGGGGTCCCTGGAACAAAATATTTTGAGATGGGGGTCCGCGGTCAAATACATAGCATTTTGAGGGTCCTTGACATGAAAAGGTTTGAGCACCACTGATATAGAAACATAGTTTTTTTTCAGAAAACTGTTGGGATTTAGAATCGGCTTCAGGTCTTAAAGGGTTAAGAAAGAGCTGTCAACATGTATTGATGGAAACTGAATGATCATCATGGGAACTTTGCCAGCAAAAAGCTTTTTTTAATAGTCCATTAGAGTTCAAAGGAATTACAGCATTGACTATTTTTCTATGGCGTTCTTTGACGACAAACTGAGAAGTCGCCCCCTTTTTGTTGTTTAGTCATGACTTGGCTCACAACAAGTCATTGGCTTCTGTTTACGTCTCATCCTCTCCCTGTTGTCGCTATTTATACTGCACCCCGCTGACTGCAGAAAGAAGCAGGGTTTCATATGGCACAGATATTATACCCTGAATGATCTCCATGCAGGCTATAGCCCAGGAGGACGCGGGGGCAGTTCACACAGGCTCTGTGCAGGCAGCTAAGCCAGGCTGTGGCCGTATAAGTCGAAGGCACACGCCGGTCCCTGTCCCTGGATCCATTCGAGGCTATCAAACCTTTCATCTTTTATGTATGAAGAACGTCCTGGCTGTCCTAGTGCTGGGGAGGAGGGAGGGAGGGAGGGGGACGCACTGGTCCCACCTCCACAGGAACCATAGCAGAATTATTCTGTTTGAATTATTCATCTTACATGTGGGCGATATCTTTCAAAAGGAGGGGCAGACGTGTCTGTATTGCCCGCTTGCTGTCAAATTAAAGAGAGCGTGGATGGAGAGCGTGCAGGTAACAGGGCTTCAATTGGATGTGGGGGGAATCATGATGTGCTCTCATCAGCAATGGCAGTTTATGCACACATTTCACGTCTGGACTGAAAAGTCAACAATATGTTTTCCTGGACAGCGTTATTTTGTTTACTCCCCCCCCCCCCCCCCCCCTCCCTCCCCCATAAAAAAAGTGTGCTCTGCTCGCCTACCCAGGAATGTGTCAGTCAGTCATGGGGTGCAGCAGGACACGAAGAAGCTGACTGGGGAAATATGTTGTAAGAATTAGGCAATTACAGGCACATATTCATATGAGTCACAAGATAATTTATGCGTAATTTTTGGTGGGGGAAAAAAATCAGCTTTGACATCTGTATCAGTGACATTTGTAGCACTCTATATGGGTGGAAGTGAAATCGCTTTTGTCTCTGCGTTGTTTAGTGGAGCCCCAATGTGTGATTGAAATTTGGGGCAGATCGTACAAGATTTGTGCCATTTATTGCAAAAGGGGAGTTATAGACCAAAACGTGACCTGTTATAGCGCCACCTTCGAACAGAAATCGAAATCGTTAAAACAAAAGCCATCCATGAGGAGTCAAACAAGAAAGAACATCTTTTGTGGTACAGAGTGTGGCAAAGTCTGTGGTCACAAGCGTAATTTGAAAGCTCACATGAGGACTTTTTTTTAGGCATAACTGGGAGTGTGCTTGCGACGGATGCACGCTTCATTGCCAACTTGTTTGCACACCTGTTATAGCTGCTCCAGAAAAATCTCATCTCCAGGCTCACAAGGCGTTGCGCTGCGATGCATTGTGAGCATATAGATCAGATATTTTCAGTATGCAAGGCTGCGCCATGCAACCATACGCTCTTTCCGTCACCGTCGTTCAAGATATCTTTTTGTTTCACAATGAATACAGCTTGATTGTTGAATTAGGGATTCCTGTATCCAGACATGTTTCAGAGAGACAAACAATTCCGGTGTCTCTTGTTTCACCCTGAAACCTCAACTGCGTGTTCTTTTTGCAGAAATCTGCAAATGGCAACAATTATTTTTGTTTTGTTTTAACTATGTAATGGTAGAGTTCCATTGTATTATGTTTTAATTGGATTGTGTGAATGTTTGGACCCTAAGAAGAGTAGTCTTCACTGTGGTCTAATGGACTAATGGGTATCCGTAATAAACAATAAATAATAAACTGCACCCGCAATTCTGTGATCTTGTTATCCACTGATTGGCATGCACGCACAGAGCAGTGGTTCTCAAACGTTTTCATGTCAAGGACCCCCAAAATGATATGTATCTGGCCGCGGACCCCCATCTCAAATATTTTGTTCCAGGGACCCCCTGAAGCAAAGATTTGAGCAACAAATGTTAGCTAAAAATATATATATATTCAAAGGTTTGCACAGATTTTCACGATTTTTCAAAAATAGCTGATCTACAAGCTCATAGCGCGGCACTCGGTGCCACGCTATGAGCTTGTATATCTGCTATTTTTGAATAGCCAAAGTATAAAAAGGTCATAATTATTGTGATGCTATATTAACACATTTTGCTGGGTACCCCCTGGAACCCCCTCAAGTACCCCTGGGGGTCCCCGGACCCCACTTTGAGAACCAATGCACTAGAAAGCGCAGATTGTCTGGGCCAATATGGAGAAATGAGCAGCAGCAGTCAGTGCAGAATCTATGCCCATATATGGGGTTCATCAAATCTCTTGCATTGAAGAGGAGTGAACTTTGCATGTAAGTTGCATGTACAGTACAACTTACAACGACAGTCAAAGGACAATGATTTGTGCGCCCATTGTTGCTTTACTGACAGCTCTGTGGAGAGAAACTGATGCTGCTTTGTGGAAAGGGAGATGATGCAACCGAGGCAACAAATAACAATGAAACCAAGGATGATAATTTGTGTTTTTGCATACTATTAGATCAGAGAGGATTGTCTACAATGTTAGCTTCAGTGGTGAATCATCGTTGCCTACTCCGGGCCACTGCGTTGGTGTTAACATTATCAGATCACCAGAAATGTCACCTGCTATAATGCTCATCTCCAAATTTCCCAACGTAAGGTGAACAATTAGCACAGTAACCTGACGCGTAGGCCAATTAAACTCGTGTCTATTTATCTTTTTCACACTGCTCATTGAGGGCAGAAGGAATGAGCTTTCAGTACCTTTATCAAGCCTGATATAATTAGGCCATCTTTGTCCTTCCGAAAGGCATTGTCTTTTATTTTGATGGTATCACAATCGCACAGTAATTGCACTTTCACTGCCGTAGCTTTTTAACCTATTACTATTTGGAATTGGAATTGGTTTCTGTTACAACTAATTACTGGACAGGTTGAGACTGCTTTGACAAGTAATGAGATGGGGGATAAGGAAATAAATAAATAAGGAAAAAAAAGAGTTATATCATATTTGAGTCAGAAAGGTGAACTGCTAAAACCGCATGTCATGTGCCTGCGTTTCAATTTGGATTTGCCACATCCACAGTTACGAGTCATGTGCATTTTGTCTGATCACTGTCATTATGTACGTACTTTCCAATGTGCTTTTAGGATTGTTTTGATGGCGTACACACACACACACACACACACACACACACACACACACACACACACACACTCACACTCACACACTGTCAGTGCAAGCTTTGTTCAATGAGGCATCAAATTAAACAAATGAATTAATTAAATTGCTTAATTTAATTGAAATTCCCTCTAAAGATTCAAATTGGAAGCCCACCACACGGTGGAAGTCCGTTCTAGAGTTTCATCCCAATTAGCATACCGTAATTGGTTGTCTAAGGAATTGGTTGTGTTAATAGAATACAGTGGTGCTGATAAATACATACAAATATACAAATACATTCATGTGTATTTAGTTTGAACAAAAACCTGAAATATTAGAATATTTAGAAAACAAATCTAGGCCATGTGAACCTTTTAGAAAATCTTACTTCAAAATAGTAATTCACAATGTAGCAATACTAATTTTGTCCTGGAACTATTACAGGAATACAGAGGAATTCAAACAATTATAAGTGATAGAAACGAGTAATAATAATAATGAATTGCATTTTTATGCCGCTTTTCTAAGTACTGAAACTTACTCAAAGCGCTCTTACAATGGTTCATTCATTCATTCAGGGAGGGGACATTGGGAGGTGGAGCGGCGAACATTCGACGCCAGCGTCCACACTTTTCCCACATTCACACACCAATGGTGGCAAGCTAGCGCCGACCGAATCATTGGAGGCAGTGTAGGGTTCAGTGTCTTGCCCAAGGACACTTCGACATGTGGACAGGAGGAGGAGCCGGGATTCGAACCGCCGACCCACGGATCATTGGCCGACCTGCTCTACCTCCTGAGCCACAGCCGCCCGAGTAGCTATACTGTATATTCATTCATCCATTTTATATGAAAGTAGAGGATCAGAGCTACAAAATAAACGTCTTTAGAAAAACCCAACTGTTTTGGAACCTTTTTGAAATAAGTTTATGAAAACTGAGGTCTGAGAAATCAGGCTTAAGGGCGCGCTCCCACCGCACTTTTATTGTACCTCTGGGGCAGAATCTGCCAATGCTTTGTCAATGCAAATGTGTGGATTCATGGTCTTGCGGATTTTTTCCAAGAATCCACGCATTTGTATTGACAAAGCATTGGCAGATTCCGCCCCAGAGGTAAAATAAAAGTGCGGTGGGAGCGCGCCCTAAGGGCATATGTCCCAGGAGTGGGTGGACCTAAATACATTGGCTCATTTAATAATGTAAGTTCTGTGAAGTTGTATCCATGCATCCATCCATCTTCTACCGCTTTATCCGGAGTCGGGTCGCGGAGGTAACGGCTCCAGAAGAGAATGCCAGACTTCCCTTCCCAGGCCACATTAATAGCTAACTAACAGGGGGATCACAAGCCATTCTCAGGCCAGCGTGGTGATACTGTACGTGGTGAACCCCCATCTGTTTCTTGGTCTTTCCCCCGTGGTCTCTTCCCACCTGGGCATGCCTGGAAAACCTCCCTGGGGAAACGCCCAGTTTCCCCACCTCAGCTTGCTTTTTTCCATTGTAAAGGAGCAGCGCCTCTACTCTCAAGTCTCTCCCAGATGACTGAGCTTCTTACCCTGTCCATAAGGGAGATGCCAGCCATCCTTCTGAGAAAACGTTTTGTCTGCCGATTTTATTCTTAAAGTCATGACTAGGGAGGGATGTGACATTATTGTTTAGTGCACTAATCCATTTTTTAAAAATACTAATAGAAAATAACTAAATCCAAACATGTTTTTTAAATTACATTTTTAACTTAAAGGTAGGGTAAGTGATTTTATTTGGTTAAAATAAGTGTTAAATACAGTAGCTCTATATTCTGATAGTACTCATTGCTATAGAGTGTTTGTTCAGTAAAAGGAGTCTCCTTGTCTCTCCAGCTCTTTATAAAACGGAAAATGCATTTTCGTTTCAGTTTCATTTCCAATTTTATCCAATCAGGATAGAGATAACTCAATCAGGATATAGATTAAACAAGTGAAATTGGAAGTGATGACACTAAGAAATGAGCAGGCAAAATTAGAACTGGAACACTATAAACATTAAGCTTAAAAATGGGTACTTTCTCCTGATTGGCTGAGATTTTCACACCTACCATAAAATGTATTTTCTGTTTCTTAAAGAGCTGGAGACGGGGAGACTCCTGTTACTGAACAAACACTCTATAGCAATTACTATCAGAATATGGTGCTTTAACCTTTTAACAAAATACTTTTTGTTTTAACCCAAAAATATCACTTACCCTACCTTTGAGTAGCTGCTATCCATGTTTTCCAAACAGGAGAGGAAACGGTGCGTATCTCTGCGAGTGCACATCTGGTCATGCACTCGCACTGCAGGAGTTTTGTTTTCCTCAAATTGCAGTGTGTAATGAATGATTTCGACAAACTATATGAAAACAAAGAGTAAAAGTCTACATCTCTTGTCTATGTCTGTGATGTTAAATAATCATTCAATGCAGCGTTGATCTTGATCTGTGCCGTCGTATATAGATCACGCATTACGGAGTTAGTGTTACCCAGGACAATAACAACGTGGTGGATAAAACGCAGACTGAGCTCAATCACTATGCAAACTGTGGATTACGGGAGGCAATACTTCCACTGTGACAAGTGACGACCCATTTATTAACACCAGTGTCTCCAAGGCCAGTGCAAGGAGGAGAGAGAGAGAGTCGGGTAGGAAAGAAACACCTCCTTCTCGTAGCACTTAAACGTTCTCCATGTTCATTCAGATTCATAGTTCAGACTAGTAAGACAGATCAAAGTCAAACATTGGGGGGTTTATAGAAAAACATTTGCAATGCTATGTAGTTGTGGACGATGCATTATTAATGGTGGCAGTTGATTGAAAAGAAAGAAAGAAAGAAAGAAAAACAAATGTTTACTGCCGTGGAATAATCGATTTGCAAAACAATAAATCGGTAACATGATGGCCCAGATAGACAAAGATTGACCGGTAGATGGAGAACTTTGCCATCCGTCATCTGTCACTTCATGCCGCGCTATGAGCTTGTAGATCTGCTATTTTTGAAAAATCCTTGGAAAAAAAAAAATCACACCCTGTGTGAAGAGAGTGGTGCCTTTGATGAGCCCCGTATTGTCATCACCCGTGTTGTCATCAATGTTTGTTTATTGGACATACATACATACGGACGGACACACAGACAAAGTCAGATATGTAGGAGTGGTTGGCACCACTCCAAAAAAAAAAATATATATATATATGTGTGTATATATATATATATTGTTAAATCGATAATTTTTTACTCAAATCTTTGCTTCTGAAGGTCCCTGTCACACAATATCTTTTAGATGGGGGATCCGCAACCAAATACACATAATCTTTGGGGTTCCTTGACATGAAAAGTTTTGAGAAACCACTGATGTAGAACTACTCTGCCACATGCAAATGTTTACGCCTCTCAGATGTGACTTCTTAAGCGCTCCGTGCAGATGCTAGGTGCTGCACGCGAGAGAGGATCAAAGCAAGCTGGATTAAAAACTGACAGGAGCGGTGACTACCACCGCATCTCAAGGCATGTTGTCGTTTTGTTTTTTAGTCAGGGTTACTGAAGGAAGCATGTAACCGTTCTGTTCTTCTAGTCGTGCGGTGCCTCCACGCATTTGATGTTTGTCCTGTACGGTGCTGTCTCGGAGGCACGGCGGAACGCGAGGAAAGAGAGAGGAGCTTTGATAAAAAAACGGTTGAAGGCTCTTTCAGTCTCTGTGCTAAATGACTCTAGCTTCCAGTTGTTGTTTGCTCCTTGAAGCATCTTTCAACGCAAAGAAAAAAGGCATCCAGTTCCTATGGCAGCCTCCGTGACATCGGTTTATTAACGTTAGAGGGTCTTAACCCATTCAATCTGGGAACGCATGTTCTGCTATTTTAAGATTTCTTTGGCTATTTTTTTTAAAGTCTTGAAAATGTGTGCAAATCTTTGAATACGTATTTTTTTTAAGCGGACGTTTGTAAAATATTTTTGTTCCAGGGACCCCCAGAAGCAAAGATTTGAGTGTTACAAAAACAACATACATTCAAAGATTTGCACAACTTTTCACGATTCTTCAAAAATAGCAAATCTACAAGCTCGTAGCGCGGCCCTCGGTGCCGCGCTATGAGCTTGTATATCTGCTTTTCACCTGCCCCAAAGAAATCTAAAAATGACACGGATGCGTTCCCGGTCTTAATGGGTTAAGCTATAGCGTGCAACTCGGTGGAGCAAAGTTCATGCATCACCCTGACTGTATACCTTCCGAGGATGGGGAAGTGAACAGTACCAACACTTGTGTGCGTGTGTGTATGCACTCATCATACACACACACGCACCGCACAGAGGGAGAGACCACCGTAGTTTATCAAGATCGCGTTATGCTCAGCTTCTATCTCCATGCTCTGGCAGAGGCTATAGTGTTTGTCATGACGGCAGATGAAACATCTGGAGTGCCATTTATTTTAATAATTCATGCCTCTCAGTTCAGTTCACAATTCAACACACACCCCCTGGACTAAACTCGGTATAGCTTCCTCGCCAAATGGAGTCCCACTTCAATAATCTGTAGGCGAGATGTGTTTGTGTTGAAACAACACATTGTGGAGACATTACTCCATAGTATGGCATGCTACTTTGCATTTCCATTCCTCCCTTCCGTGCTGTTTTCTTTTTTGGGCTCGTCTCAGAGAATTGATGCTCTGTTGTTTTGCTCAGACAGGGCGGGGAGGGGTTGCGTTTGCGTCGTTTGTGTAGCTATTTTTGGTGAAGTAAGTAATGCAACCGCGCTGTGTTCTTCGCCGGCAGGGTTCTTGCTCTTATCGGTATTGAACTGTCAGTTGTCACTTCTGTTACTGCAGGTGTGGCTCTGTGTGTGTAGTGTACCCTGCATGTGTGTGTGTGTGTGTGCGTGTGTGGCATATTCACTGTGTTAATACCATGGACTGGCACTGAGCTGTGACAGAGGTGATTTTCGTGTTGCTGTAGTGCCCTTGGATGACCTTAGGTTGTGTTATCTCACCTGTGCGTGTGTGACTCCTCCCCACATGTCCTGTCCTGATCCTATCTCTCTGGGCGTACTTGGCATGCTGCCCACTGTAGACCACACTCATCTGACTCCCCTCCCTCTCATTCTCAGTAAAAGGGAGAGAAAAGCTGGTGGCTTAGAGGTACCAAGTGTGGTATAGGTTGTCACTGCAGCGGCTAGCATCCGGCTTGTAAATTGAGGCTATATAGGAAGTTCATATGAATGGCCTGTAGTCTCCCTGTTTCACCACTGCTGGTGTCAGAAGCAATTAGGCTCTATTCAAGCGGATAGGTTTTTGGGCCGAACTTTACACTTGACTTTATTACCGTAATAAACATTGTCATAAATACTCTATGCTTCCAGTCTTTCAATCACCATGATATGCGTTTTGGTAAATTATGGTCGATGAAGTAGGGTATGTTTCTAGGGTTTGATTACTGGTTCTACCGAGTGAAGACCCGCCCCCGCTGCGGTTTCAGCCAATGGCACTAAATTTACGATTGCATTTCGGACCGGATATCAACCGGATATAGAAAGATGGCAGATTTTAGCGCTGCAAAATAGGCTTGATTTACGGTCTGTAGAAACCAATGCCGTTTTTTTTTAACGGTCCATGGTTGTCACTCTGTGACACTGAGAGAATGATTAACCCATTAAGACCTGGAACGCATCTGTGTCACTATTTCATTTGAGCTAAAAAAAGCATTATTTTAAACTTTGGCTATTCAAAAATAGCAGATATACAAGCTCATAGCGCGGCACCGAGTGCCGCGCTATGAGCTTGTAGATCTGCTATTTTTGAAAAATCAAGAACATTTGTGTAAATCTTTGAATATATATATATTGTTTTAAAGCGAACATTTGTAACTCAAATCTTTGCTTCTGGGGGTCCCTGGAACAAAACATTTTGAGATGGGGGTCCACGGCCAAATACATATACATTTTGGGGTCCTTGACATTAAAAAGTTTGAAAACCACTGACATAGCAACATAAATTTAAAAAAAAAGAAGTTTTTAGAACTGATTTAGAAGACATTTTGTAGAATCGGAACCTCAGGCTTAAAGGATTAAGGAGCCCATCGCTCGATGATGAGGTTATTTGCCATTTTGCTGTTTTATTTGACATCTAATGTGGGGCCAGTTTGGGGTCTCTGAGGGAGGACGATTTATCACAGACACGAGAGGAACGATGTCTGCAGATGCTGATATCTATCCCTTTTTTTTTTCGCAGAGAGGTTTTGCAGAGCACGAGTAATTGGGATAAACGGCTAGTTAAGTGGCCATGGTGACAGGATAGGGCTTGGTTGGCTGGCTGGCGGTGCTGCCACTGTTCTCCTCTCAAATCCACTGATTGGTTGCTCATCAGACAGAGAAAAAAGGTGTGAGAGGGAGAGAGAGAGAGAGAGTAATTAAGCAGTGCCGGGGCTGATGGGGAGGCTGTCGTCTCACGGCGTGAGCTCTACTGTGAGCTCTGTGGGGGCCCTCTGCTCTGCTGCAGTTCTGTGGTCCCCCCAGTGTGTGGGCCCGGGCTCCCAGCAGTGGGCCTCACATAAGAGCCTGCCTGATACTGATACACCACCTCAAAGCACTCAGCGTGCCGCTAAATTAGCTCACATCTCATTTCCAGGTATTTCCCCCGTGTGTGTGTGTGTGTGTGTGTGTGTGTGTGTGTGTGTGTGTGGTGCCCAATGGCGAGTATTTGTATAGACGTGGATGGGAGTGAAGGTGCTGCCAGTATAAGTAGGAAGTAGAGACTGCCAGCACAGTGGTACTGAATAAACCTGCACACAGTAATAGTAAGGTATAAACTGAGGATGGGAGCTCAACAATTTACATAGTCATTTATGTTCATGAAATGATACTATTACCACTACAGTGTGTGTGTGTGTGTGTGTGTGTGTGTGTGTGTGTGTGTGTGTGTGTGTGTGTGTGTGTGTGTGTGTGTGTGTGTGTGTGTGTGTGTGTGTGTGTGTGTGTGTGTGTGTGTGTGTGTGTGTGTGTGTGTGTGTGTGTGTGTGTGTGTAAATGTAAGCTGTGTGTGTACACATATAAATTGCTTTTAAAAGGGCAGACTGCATTGATTTTCTCTCTCTGCTCTGAAGGTAAAGTGTTGTAAAGCATGTGTAGGTAAAGCGAGCGTGGGAGTGCACACAACTGCGAACGCCGAAGACAAAGTGGAGGTAGTTAACACAGTTGTTATGGAAGGCCCTGAACTCTGATAAGAGAGAGTGTGAGTGGGTTTGCATTCGGCCGTGCGTGTGTGTGTGCCATAGAGGTATAATATGAATAGAGGGCGTATTACCCCGCCCCCAGCTATTCATTTCAATGAAATTGCTCAGTGGCGTTTTGAAGCACCCGGAAGCCTGCCGGAAGTAGAATTATTGAGACGTTTCGAGCAACCATAGAGTTATGAGCATGCGCACTAGTGTCCCTTTTGCGTCCTACGTCACAACCTACCTCCATGAACGAGCCCGTGCTTATATTTATATTTATTAAATACACTCGAGATGCATATTTATATTTAAATACATATGTATTTATGTATAATAAAGAAAAACATCACATGGATGCAACTGGGACGTATCATCAGTGTTGTAGCCTGGGGTCATAGGGTGTTTCGGGTCTCGCAACATACGACATACACCCTCGCCCAGGTGACCCAGCCAGGGTTGATCAAGCCCCAACTTACGTCCCAGTAGCACCCACGCTCAGTCCTATAGGGCAAGACAGGGCCACTCAGTCCGCTTCTCCGGAAGTACTCTGCCGGGACTCGGGGAGGCTCTGGCACGTGGACTAGGCTCTGTAGGTTGTCTCCTGGCCGGGCTCCTCCTTCGTCTCACCAGGTCCAGGACCTGAGCGCTGCGCCAGATCAGGTGCACCGCCCCGATCCAAACATTTCCTTCTGGCGTGATGGTTCCTTGGATACCACTAGATTGGGCCGTCTAATGGTATTAGCTCCGCTTGCGGTACGCTGGAATGGCCCTCCTAAAGGCCTCACCGCGGGTTTGTTGGGCTTCTTCCTCACGGAAGAAACAGCATGGGGCGCTAACCCATACTGCTCCCGGGATGCCGTCTACATTCCGGCTTACTGTCTGCAAAGTAACTAGTAACTAAGGTTTTCAAATAATTGTAGTGGAGTAAAAGTACAATATTTGCCTCTGAGATGCAGTGGAGTAGAAGTAAAAGTATAGACAATTGGAAATACTCCAGTAAAGTAAAAGCACCTCAAAATTGTACTTAAATACAGTTCTTGAGTAGATGTACTTAGTTACTTTACACCACTGCGGTGCACGTGGTAAATCAACAAGAGAGACTCTCAAACCCCCAAAATAGTTTTCCATTAGGCGCTGTTTACGTCACTGATAATGAATAAACATAAAAGAAAATGGAAAAACAATCTCGGTTGCTATCCCCCTGCTGAGCTAGTACTGTAGGCCTAATAGATGAGAGCGTAATTCACGCCACTCTCTTTGATGAGTCATAATGGAGTGCTACGAACTCTGGACTGGAGACGTTCTTGGTGAAGCAATCGCTTTTAGCGTATCGCGCTTAACCATTTAAGACCTGGAACGCATCTGTGTCATTTTGGGGATTTGAGCTAAAAAGCATTATTTTACACTTTGGCTATTAAAAAATAGCAGATATACAAGCTCATAGCGCGGCACCGAGTGCCGCGCTATGAGCTTGTATATCTGCTATTTTTGAAAAATCGTGAAAATGTGTGCAAATCTTTGAATATATATTGTTTTAAAGCGAACATTTTTAACTCAAATCTTTGCTTCTGGGGGGGTTCCTGGAACAACATATTTCGATGGGGGTCGGCGGCCAAATACATATAATTTTTGGGGGTTATTATTTTGTGGATTCGGGCTTCAGGTCTTCAAGGATTAATGGATGACAGGGCAACACCGCTTGGTGTATTGCCGCTGCTCGCCGCATTGCCACTCGGCACATTGCTGCGTGGCGGGTTTTAAGCATTTGCGACTCGTGGTAAGGCCTCGCGGAAAGGCATGAGGCGCCTCACAGAAACGCATGAGGCTTCAAACAGGGGCCAAAATAAATCTTCGAAGAAAAACACAAAAAAAAAAAACAGGGTTCATCAAAGTTTCATTATTCTGGGTTCATCCATTTTTCAATCGCCGAAGAGTTCTTCAAATGTGAGCCGGGCCGACCTCCGGGGTGAGCCCACCCACACAGCGCACTGCTGCATTTTCACAACTCTTCTGATCTACACTCTTTGCCTCCCCCCCCCCCCCCCCCCACCCCCCCAATACCCTCTTCTTGCCTTTTTTTTCTATTTGATTCTTTCAGCCTGTCTGTTTGTCTTATAGTTGCTTGGCCTGCCACACAATTCTGTCTCTGCCATCTCTTTCATGCACCACTTGAGTGAAGAACCTTCACATTTTTTTTTAACCCATTGAGACCTGAAGCCGATTCTACATGTCTCCTAAATCCCAACAGTTTTCTGAAAAACGTATGTTTCTATATCATTGGTGCTCAATCTTTTTCATGTCAAGGACCCCCAAAATGATATGTATTTGGCCGCGGACCCCCATCAAAATATGTTGTTCCAGGGACCCCCCGGAAGCAACGATTTGAGTTAAAAATGTTCACTTTAAAAATATATATATTCAAAGATTTGCACACATTTTCACGATTAAAAAAAAATAGCAGATCTACAAGCTCATAGCGCGGCACTCGGTGCCGCGCTATGAGCTTGTATATCTGCTATTTTTGAATAGCCAAAGTGTAAAATAATGCTTTTTAGTTCAAATCTAAAAATGACACAGTTCCAGGTCTTAATGGGTTAATGGCACAATCTCCTCCTCCAATTGCAAACATTTCCACGTCCAATTTCAGCTGGGGGGCGACTTTGAGCCATTTGAGGTTTCTATCCACGCAGTAGAATGTGAGAGTGAAGTTTTGTTGCTTAGTCTTTGGGGGCGGGGGGGGCATTGCGATTATCTGGTTCACGTGTGTCAGCGTTGCATGCACGTGTCGGTGTGTTACTGTGTTTGCAGTTGTGTCAGTATATACTGTAGTGTGTATGTGGCGATGTGTGTGTGTGTGTGTGTGTGTGTGTGTGTGTGTGTGTGTGTGTGTGTGTGTGTGTGTGTGTGTGTGTGTGTGTGTGTGTGTGTGTGTGTGTGTGTGTGTGTGTGTGTGTGTGTGTTTGTGCCCATTCATGCTACACATCCTGTCTCTGTACCAGTGGTGTAAAGTTACTAAGTACATTTACTCAAGTACTGCACTTAAGTACAATTTTTAGGTATTTTGACTTTACCGGAGTATTTCCCATTTCTGTACTTTCTACTCCACTACATCTCAGAGGCAAATATTGTACTTTTACTCCATTACAATTATTTGAAAACTTTACTAACTAGTTACTTTGTAGATCTTGATTATTATTACAAAACATACATTACCCACTTCAGCCCTATATACATTTCGGCCATTTGAAAAAAGGCGATCTACAAGCTCAGCATCGTGACGCATTGTGAGCTTGTAGATCTTCTATTTTCAAAAGATTTGTATACATTTTATACCGGGAGAGGCACGCACGCACACACACACACACACACACACACACACACACACACACACACACACACACACACACACACACACACACACACACACACACACACACACACACACACACACACACACACACACACACGCAGTCCTTCGAACGCTAGATGTGAATTTGTAGTACGGTATTCTACATTTCAAAACTTGTGAAAGGGGACATTTGCATAATGAGTACTTTCTAATTTTGGTACTTTAAGTGCATTTCGATGCCAATACCTTTTGTACTTTAACTCAAGGAAATGTTGAATTCCTGGACTTTTCCTTGTAACACAGTATATTTCTACACTGCAGCATTGATACTATTTACTTAACCCATTAAGACCTGGAACTGTGTAATTTTTAGATTTGAGCTAAAAAGCATTATTTTACACTTTGGGCTATTCAAAAATAGCAGATATACAAGCTCATAGCGCGGCACCGAGTGCCGCACTACGAGCTTGTATATCTGCTATTTTTGAAAAATCGTGAAAATGTGTGCAAATCTTTGAGTATATACATATATTTTAAAGCGAACATCTTAACTCAAATCTTTGCTTCTGGGGGGTCCCTGGAACAAGATATTTTGATGGGGGTCCGCGGCCAAATACATATCATTTTAGGGGTCCTTGACATGAAAAAGATTGAGCACCACTGATATAGAAACATACGTTTTTCAGAAAACTGTTGAGATTTAGGAGACATGTAGAATCGACTTAAGGTCTCAATGGGTTAAGTAAGGAATGAGAGTGCTTTTTTTCCACCACTGCTCTGTACAGTACCTTGCAGTTCCAGTCGTCCTACAGTAGCTCTGCAGCCCCGGGGTTTTTCTTCACTGCAGATCTTGCCCGGGGCAGCAGAAAGCAGGGTAGCTCCTCAGGGACCATCTGCAGCACACAGTGTGCACTAGATGGATGGAGAGCTGGATGGATGGATGGATGGGGGGGTAACTGGAGGGGAGGACGGATGACAAGACTTCCAGAAACCATGGCATTTTTAACCCATTAAGACCGGGAACGCGTCTGTGTCTATTTTTAAGATTTCTTTGGGGCTATTCAAAAATAGCAGATCTACAAGCTCATAGCGCGGCACCGAGTGCCGCGCTATGAGCTTGTAGGTCTGCTATTTTTGATGAATTTGTGAAAGATTTGTGCAAATCTTTGAATATATATATTTTTAAAGCGAACATTTGTTACTCAAATCTTTGCTGGAACAACATATTTTGAGATGGGCGTCTGTGGCCAAATACATATAGTTTTGAGTGGTCCTTGACATGAAAAAGTTTGAGAACCACTGATTATTGCAACAAAAGTTTTTTTTTTTAAACTGTTAGGATGTAGAAGATTTAGCAAATATTTGAGTTAGAAACGTTTGCTTTAAAATATATATATATTAAAAGATTTGCACACATTTTCATGATTTTTCCCCAAAAAATGCAGATCTACAACCACGGCACTCGATGAGCTTGTAGATCTGTTATTTTTGAATAGCAAAAGTATAAGATGATGGTTAAAGTGGTTAAAATCTAAAATGACAGATGCTTTCCCGGTCTTACTGGGTTAAGCAGCATCACCTCTGGGCTAATGCCTCCCAGCTCTCTCTCTCTCTCTCTCTCTCTCTGTTTCTCGGCCCACTGCACACGGATCCAAATTCTGTCATAACAATAAGAATTAGAATAGTACGAATAATAAACTTCACTTGTACAGCGCTTCTCAAAAGATGGTTAGAAAGTGTCTGACAAAAGGAGATGAAATACAGCAACGGTATAAAGAATTAAAAAGTGTCAAATCAAATTTAATTTGAAACCAAATATAGAAAAAAAGGCATACATTAGAGAGAACAGGGATAAACGAGGCAATACAATGAATACTATAAAAGGTTAGATTTAACAGATACTGACTTTTCTATTAGATATTCAATGCTCCTGTATTACAATTCTTTGACTGCTTCCCTGCCAGAACATCTTTTGAGCCAGTTTGGGTAGGGTTGCCATTGTCAACCGTCCTTGTCTTTTCTTTCTTTTTCCTTTTATTTATTCAGGGAAGCCCATTGAGAGCAAGCTCTCTTTTTCAAGGACGCCCAGATAACAACAGATCAAATACATATATAATGAGAAACAATAACAAACATTTGGAATCACATTACAATGTCACAGATGCAAATAAACATAGTGTTACATGAAACGGGTGCAGAGTCACTATGTAGTGTGTCCTCAAGAAGCACCCTGAATGTCTCTATTGAACTTCAGGTGGATGTGTCAGGGCAGACAGTGAGCGAACACAGATGCAGAACACAGACAAAGGAGACGTGTATAGAAAGTAAACTTAAGTGTCCTTTATTCAAAACTGAGATACAGGCTTCTAAAGCCGAAGTATAACTGAACGTAGGATTTCACCACAGAAGGTCCAAAGTAGCTAAGAACGAAAAGCAGTCCTACTTGTAGATCTCTTCTGTAATCTTCTGTCTCCAGGCTTTTTATTTTCCTTCGCGTTTTGCTCAAAAATAAGAGCCTGGACAAGCCTGTTGACGTTCCTGGAATAGGAAGTGTTTCATTTCCCCAACCAACCAAGAGTGCAGTGGGCGTCGCTCCAAAATGTTGTGACGTCACGGCTCTCAATAGACCATAGTCACACGGCGGCCATATTGCCATTAAGTCAATGAAATGCCACCCCAGTTGCCACAGCAACGCAATGTTAAATTCCAAAATGGCCGCCGTGTGAATATGAACTATGCTGCACATTGTGGGGGAGAAGGAGGGGCATGGGGCGGGGGCTCACGGACAGATCGGTGAACCAATGGAATCTCACCGATTTTTTTCTCCGGAGATTTTGAACCCGCCCCTCTAGGACCAGATATCAAGACACGCTAGGGCAGCCTAGGCTGACTGTGGATGAGGACTAGTGTTACTGGAGGTTCAAGAATGAATCTGGTTCTTAAGCAAAGCAAACACCTTAACTGACCTAGTACTAGCTGCACCAGCGTGTGCACTAGCTGGAAAATATCTTTAAGCACTGCGTGCTGTCACAGCCAGGTATACAGTAAGTAGCCAGCCAGGTAATTGCCAGGACACACCTCCCCACAAGCAGAGTGCAGCTCCAACCTAATGGACAAACGAGCAGAAGTTTAAAGAGACAGTACAGACTTCCAAGCCGCCATGACAGGTTGGCAGCCCTAAGTTTGGGCCGGTCTCTGCACACTGATTTGGAAACGTTGGGTTAAAGAATCATCCAGCACATTAATGAACATCTGCGTCAAGCCAGCCCTGCAAAGTTTTATGTGCAGTACTTTATATGATCCTGTTATGAAGTTATTATTCAACTGTGTGTGTGGGTTGAATTAATTGGCCACAAGTGATGCCAAGTAGCTCTGAAGCGTTCTCCCCCCCCCTTTCTTGTCTAATGTGTCTTTAATGTTGTTCCATGCCGTCGTGGTCCGTGCCCAGCTGACTTTGAGTCAGCGCCAGTGGGGCTCAATGTATTACAGCAGCGACGAGAGGCATTCGACTGTCCAGCAGTGCAGCCGCACAGCTTTGATGTTTTGGATACTGTGTGTGTGGTGTGTGTGTGTGTGTGTGTGTGTGTGTGTGAGAGAGCTAAAATGTGCTTTACAGGACATTGTTAGCCAGGGATACTGTGGACAGTCTGGACACACACTCAAACGGCAATGATTCAGTGTGAGACTGGTCTGCTATGTCCATTAAATGTGCTTCCCTGTGACACACACACACACACACACACACACACACACACACACACACACACACACACACACACACTCGCGCGCTGCAATGATTCAGGTTGAGCCCGGTCTGCTGTGTCCAGTAAATGTGCCTCCCTGTGACATGCAAGGTCTTATTCCACATTAATGTGTCCTGTTGGTGGCCACTGCCTGCTGCTGAACTCTGCCCTCGTTCCACATTCTGTGCTTTGGATAACCTTGGGGAGCAATACGGTGGTATAGTCTGTTGTGGATTTCGTCTGCTTTATATTATGCCTTTGTTGTGTTGAGATGTGTTACTCCCCGTCAACTTCCCCTGATCTATCCATCACAGATACAGGCAAAAAATGGAAGTCCCTCCCACATCCTTAACCAGACCTTAAAGCAATTTGAACCTTGCATTGTGGACACTTACAGAAGTCAAATTATTGACAAACATCTAACTGTTGTTTCTCTGCTCTGTGAGTGAGAAACCAGAAATAGTGTATTTTCTAGACACTCTTAATCATCAATCATAATCATCTTCTCTGGTCGACACTCACACAGAGGGGTGGATATTTATCTTTTCTCTGGCCCACACACACACACACACACACACACACACACACACACACACACACACACACACACACACACACACACACACACACACACACACACACACAGAGGGGTGGATATTAAGTCTGGCGGGGCCCACATTTGAGTGGGCAGAAGTTCACTTAAAACGTGTAGACACAAATCAATCATCATAGATGGTAGAACCACATGAGAGAAACTCGATAAGTTTGAAAGTGCTGCATTATTTATGGAATGAGAAGGGGAAAAAAGGGTCTTGCTGATTTAACTATCACCTCAAATAGACCTAATGCTAAAGCAGAATCATTTCTATGATGTTGGTTATCAAATAGCTGAGGGCGGGAACATGCCACCTATTTTCAATGGATCCCACTCTAGTATTTAGCCCAGAAGTATCCTTAAAATCTCTCCAGCGTCACTATGCGTGGGAAAGACAGTGGAGAGGACTCAGAGGAGAGGGATTAGGCAACATCCGCTGTATGGAGTTAGTATATTGTCTGTAGAACTACTTGAAGCCGTGACACCGCTGCTGTCGCGAGCCGCATTTGTCGCAACAATCCAAGTTTTAAACGCATAAATTGGTTCCAAATGAGCTAGAACATGACAGTGAAGTAAAATGGCAATATGTTTTCTTAATTGGCCTGTCAGCTTAAATCAGCAAAGCAGAAAAATATAAATACATGAGAAAGCCTACAGAAGAGCTACTGTATAGGCTTGTTGTTGGAGAAGGAACAACACGTGCTTGCCTCGGGCCTTCACGGGGGGGGGGGGGGGGGGGGAGCGTGGGGCTCAAGTTTTCCTGTGCCGACCTCCAGGTTTGAAGGCGTGATCTATTAACCCATTAAGACCTGAGGCCGATTCTACCAAATGTTTTCTAAATCCTAATAGTTTTCTATGTTTGACTTGCTTTCCTTGCCTAACCCAAACCAAATCTCCCTTGCTTCCTCTTAGTCTTAGCTTATTGTTTTTAGCCTTTTTAACTTTTTTCTTTTCTTTTGCTCCTAATAAAATTGATTTTAAGCTGTTTTGTAAAGCGACTTTGGGTACTAAGTAAAGCGCTATATAAGTCTGATGTATTATTATTATTATTATGTTGATATAATATCAGTGGTTCTCAAACTTTTTCATGTCAAGGACCCCCAAAATCATATCTATTTGGCCGCAAACAGCCATCTCAAAACATTTAGTTCCAGGGACCCCCAGAAGCAAAGATTTGAGTTACAAATGTTCACTTTAAAAAAATATATATTCAAAGATTTGCAAAAATGTTCACGATTTAAAAACAATAGCAGATCTACAAGCTCATAGCGCGGCACTCGGTGCCGCGCTATGAGCTTGTATATCTGCTATTTTTGAATAGCCTAAAGTGTAACAAAAAAAAGTGGTTACATCTGAAACGACAGATGCGTTCCCGACCCGGTCTTAGTGGCTTAATGGACTCGGCAGGCTCTCGTCGGCCAGCCGAGCCACTGTGTGTGTGGGAGGGTCAGTGGAATGTCGCTCCACTGACTGGGAGTGTGTGACAGCGGGGAGGCTTGAGTGCAAGGGCAGACGGGCCACCGTCTCCCCTGGGGAGAATTAAATGCCCTCACACAGTGAGGCGGGCAAGAAGCGGCGCCCGCCACTCCTGAATGCACTCGCTTGTCTTTTACAGCTGGACACACTGGACCAGAGGTGTCCCACTCACAGTGCCTGGCCTTTGTGCTCTGGGGGGCACAGATAACATGCATATTGCTTAAAATACACACATGTGTGGAGATGCTTGGACCTGTACACACACACACGCACACACACACACACACACACACACACGCACACACACACAGGCACACACAGGCACATACAGTACACAGGAACAAAGAGCCTTCAGTACCTTTCCTCTGTGGCTGTGGCACAGAGCCGTGTAGTGCATTCATTGCCCACGGGGGACACGTGCACACATGCAATAAGAGCATGCAAGTACACATACCAGGGCTGACCTCGATTATTCGAATAGTCGACTAATCAGTCGAGGGGTGTCTGAGTCGACTGCTAATATCTTAGTCGAATTATGAAAGAAAAACAAAAACATTTAAAAAAAAAAATATTATTCGACTGAGAGATTGGCCTAGTTTGTTATATTAATTGACTAATAGTTTGCCAACAATAGGATATACATCATGATTTATTGGGAGAAACCAAGCAAGTATATAAATCAGACATTAAGCACCCCTACAGCCCAAATGGAATGTTCCTCTATTGCATAACATATTTTTTTACATGATTTGACTGAGAGATTGCTCAGTCAAATCAAACTGACTCGACTGACCAGTCTCAGTCGACTCTTTTTTTGTTTGTTTTTGTTTTGGGTGTTGCATTAGTCGACTGCCAGTCGGCTATTGGCAATTAGTCGCCAATCGTATTCGACTATACAAATCCTTAGTCGGGGACAGGCCTAACGCATACACACAAATGCACGCACACGCTAGCACAGTATGGCTGTCCATTGATCTACATGTCTCTTGAATTCTGTTGGTGACAGCATTTTTAGAAGTAGTAGTTATTATCATAACATTAACTGCCAGAATGCTGAAAAAAGGACTTATGGTGTTAAACCTGTGTTTTCACCCGGTGTCGCATGATCGCATCACATCTCAACACTTCTGCCGGGCTCAGGCAAGTCGCCCTGCAGACTGGGCTTAACGTCACCTCCTCATTTGCTTTAGAATTCTTATGTCTTTTTTTGTGTCGTTTCTCCCTCCTTTGGCTTCTCCAGATGTGGGGAGAGCAGTGCACGCTCCAGCACACATCACAGAGAAGGTCGTGGAGCTGTTTAGGAGTAAAAATGAGTTCACCTTCCTGGCCTCCATCCAGCAGAAGTCGGCCACGTCGGGAGTCATATTCTCCATCCACGAGTCGGAACACAGGTAACGGCATCTTTAATACGTTTCTTTATTGGGCGGCTTTCTCCTGCACCCCACCCCCGCCACCTGTCGGCATGATTTTACACTTTGAGAGGTTTGTTTTTCTGAAATAGAAGCCTGAAATGAATTCTCTTGGCCTGTTCGTGCCTGAGACATCTGCAGGTGAATTTTCAGCTGGCAGTAAGATCAATTTCAGATTGCCCCGGCTATGTCTGTGAATAAGTGGGGAGAAGGGCAGAGGAAGTTGTTAGAGAGCAGGATGCAGGACTTATACTGCCTGTATTCTTTGGACAAAAGCTGAGCAGCTATTCAGGAACTCGTTGTTGAGATGAACCGGACAGTAGAGAACTATTGAAAGGAAGAGGGCAAAAGGCAGAGAGGGAGGGCTTTTGGTCTCAAGTGCTGAAGTTAAAACATGTACATAAATGGCACATTTGGAACAGAAATGAAGGCATGCTGAAACTAGGCTACTGTAATTTAATTAGAAAGTTACAACATAGGAGCAAAAACAAGCATTGCCGTTATTTTAAAATGTGTAAATGGCACCCTTGCATCTTTAGTCATACCTCAATCTGCTATTGTGCAGTCGTTCCCAAACTGGGGGTCGGGGACGGGGGCTGCCCGCCCAAATGATTTTGGGGGGTCCCCAGATGATTAGCTTATAACATGCAGTATACTGTAAGTGTATACAGTGTACAGTATCTGCACATTTCTAACGTGATTTAGGGACTCTAAATACCTCTAAAATAAAAAAATAAAAACAAATAAGACCATTACTACGTCAAAAGTAACCAGCAAACTATACAATAAAAAATGGTCAAACATTGCCCAAATGGTCAAATATTACCTAAGAAAGATGCAAAAATTGTGAGAATAGCCGGTGTACAAGCTCACACATTGCGACCCTTTGCGAGGCGTTGTGGGCTTGGACATGTAGTTCGGCCATTTTCACAATATTCATCTGTGGAACCGAGTCAAACTAAATGTAATGCCTGAACTCCTACAATTCCAAGTGCTTGTCAGGGTGGGGGGTCCCCAGTTCAAATATGATTATTTTGGGGGGTCACAGCCTGAAAAGTTTGAGAACCCTTGTAGTGTACTGTATAACACATTACAGTATCACCACAAATAATTGTGTACTGTACATGCAATGTACTTTACCCTGAGACCACAAATATTTCATTGTTCATTGAACATTTCATGTTAAATGTAATTGCATGGCTCAGCGGGTTGCCTGCAAATCAGAAGGTTCCTGGTTCGATCTCATTCCTTTTGATATTCTGTCCTTGAGCAAGACACTGAACCCCTAACTGCTCACTGGACGCTGTTCAATAGCTGCCCACTGCTGCTACAGTAATAGTTAGGATAGGTTAAATCAGTGGTTCTCAGACTTTTTGTGCCCAAGGCACAACAATGGGCAAGTCAAAATCTCAAGGCACACCAATAGCAATCTACAAGCGCGTCAAATCGCGACATGTTTCTACCATGCTGGTATCTTTACTGTCTTTCATTGTTAATTTACCTCAAATTCCACATATTTCCAGACAGCAAAAGTCAAGCCAAATCTCGCTATGGAGAGATCGAAAGACTAATCGCAATATTCATTCGCTTTTGTCCAGAACACTGTCTTATATTTGTCAATCAAAACAGTTCATGGTTTATTTATGTCGTCTTCAGAAAGGTGACATTGTGACAACAAGACCCGCAAACAATGTGATTTTTACTTGTAAACCGTACTGTTATATTGTTGTTTTTTTAACCATAAATGAAATATTTTACATATCGTTGCTGTCGGGTAGAAACCTTGTGTGTCCTTTTTTTAACAGCCAACCTACAAGCTCACAGCTCAAGTTGTGAGCTTACAGTAGTTCTGCTAAAAAGATTGTAGATCTGCTAAATCTGAAATATGGAGATACAAGGTTTCTGCCCGACAGCAACAATATATTGTTGGTGCTCCTTATATGTTAGTGCGGGTGCTCCTTCATTTTTTTTACTGGTGCTCGCATAACATTTAGGGCTGCAGGAAAAAAATCGATTTGAATTAAAAAATCGATTCTCATGTTTGACAATTCAGAATCGATTCTCATTTTCAAAAGATCGATTTTCCAACCCAAAAAAAATTAGTATAATGGCATTTTTGAGAAGTGGCAAGTTCTGGGCTGAATCGGAAAAAAACGTTTTGAATCGAGAATCGCTTGTTTTGAAAAAAATCTGGAAAAATCTGAATCGTGACCCCAAGAATCGGAATCGAATCGTGAGATAGCAGAAGATTCACAGCCCTAATGACATTAAACCTACATGAGAATTTGCCCTATTACATCATAGCCAACAAGGAGTGTGCCGATATATCGTCCCACGATATATCGCGATACGTTTTCGTGACGATATGTATCGTTTTGGGAAAAAAAAATATTGTTTTGAAAAAAAAGTTTTTTTTGTTTTTGTTTTTACAATCATAATAATCGGGCATGTAAACAGCCCCGAGGTGAAAAGGGTGACAACATGTTTTTTTTTTCGGGGTCAGGTGTCACACTATTGCCCTATTTGGATTCAAAACGGCTATTGTAGCTGAAAAGCTACAAGTTTGCATGTCTGAATAATGCAAAAACAGAACTAGTATTTGTTTCGTTTCGTGAAATTAGTGTATCGGCACACCCCTATAGCCAACCATGGAGAAGTGGAGTATATTCAGTCCTTGTATTATGCCTAAAAAAAGAATTGGTTGTCACCTGGACTCGTCTCATAGTCACGGCACAGCAGTGTGCCTCCTCTGCACACAAGGGAACCACTGGAATAAATGCAGGGAGGGGACACATTCCAGATACTGAACAAATGTAGCCAACTAGCAGCGAAACGTTCCGTTTCCCCCGTTTCCCTTCCCCAAACCTGAATGTGTAATGTCTCTGGAGATGTGGGGTTGTCTTTAACACATTAAGACCGGGAAAGCATGTGTGTCATTTTTAGATTTCTTTGGCAGATAAAAAAATAGCAGATCTGCATTTTGGGAAAAAATTGAAGATTTGTGCAAATCTTTGAATATCTATATATTTTGAAAGCGATCATTTTTAACTCAAATCTTTGCTTCTGCGGGTCCCTGGAACAAAATATTTTACAAATGTTCACTTTAAAAAAAATATATTCAGACATTTGCACAAATCTTTTAAAAAATAGCAGATCTACAAACTCATAGCGCGGCACCGAGTGCCGCGCTATGAGCTTGTATATCTGCTATTTTTTAATAGCCAAAGAAATCAAAAAAATGACACTGATGCGCACCCGGGCCTTAATGAGTTAACTGAGTACATAAAGAATTCCAATTGAGCTGTCCCAGAACACTGGCACACAATAACCGGTCCATCGGTCTCCTTGCTTGGCCTAATTTTCCCTTTGAGTATTATCATGTGCACATCGATAACAGTCAAGTTTGGCCATCCTATCGTGGAAGTCTTCAAATGGATTTGAATGGATTGAATATGTTGTACTACTACTGCTGCTGCTGCTGCTGCAGGGCAGCAAAGAAAGAGCGTCACGTACACGGTGTGAAACCATACAAATAAATTGCTTTATTTATTTATAAAAGGGCTGGCCGTGCGCTGCATTGATTTTCACTCTCTGCTCTGAAGGTATAAGTGGGTGTGTGGAGGTTAACACAGTTATTACGGTATGGAAGGCCGTGTGTGTGTGTGTGTGTGTGTGTGTGTGTGTGTGTGTGTGTGTGTGTGTGTGTGTGTGTGTGTGTGTGTGTGTGTGTGTGTGTGTGTGTGTGTGTGTGTGTGTGTGTGTGTGTGTGTGTGTGTGTGTGTGTGTGTGTGTGTGTGTGTGTGTGTGCATGTGTGTGCATGTGTGTGAGATAGGGGTTTCAAGGTTTGAGCCAGCAGGAGAAGAAACATATTTTTTTAAAGATAAATGTTAGTATCCATTTGCACAAACCTGAAATGCATCCTTTGCATTTACCCATCCTAAGTACTAGGAGCAGTATGCAACAGTTTTTTTTTAACAGTGCCTGGGAAGTGTTTAGGGGTTAAATGTCTCACTCTCTCACACAATGATCAAGCCAGTGAGCTTCCAATTCCCAGACAGCATCTATAACTCCTGACCCATGGTCACCCTGTGGAGAAAGTAAGACAAAAGTGTGTGTGTGTGTGTGTGTGTGTGTGTGTGTGTACACACATTTTTTTGAGTGCAGACTCACAGTTACTATAGCCCCTGCTGAGCTCCTAGAGTGACCTTGAAAATTCCCACCTCACTTTACTCCATGTGTTACTCTCTCTCTCTCTCTCCCTCTCCCTCTCCCTCTCCCATGCACACGTGCACACGTATACACGTGCACACATATACTCTCTCATTACCTGCGGGCCTAATTGTTGCGCAGCAGGCTGGCCAAACAGCGGTGTGGCTAAATGGAGCCAACTGACTGTAATCCTCCTCCTTCAGGCTCCAAGACAGAATGACACACTCCACGCAGCATATTGAGCTCTCTGGAGTACTCTCAGACTAAGCAAATGTAGCATTAAAGGGCCATTCAACGGTGCTCACATACAACCAACAGTCCCTTGGATTCTCCTGCGAGTGGAATTTGACAATTTTGAAGTGTTTAATCCTGCGTTACTCGTCGGCATAACATTATATCATTTGAAAACGACGGGAGGGACTCCTGTTCATAAACACTTTCTCTCTGGAACGCCTTGGGGTGGTTTTAAAGACATTCAGAAAGCTTAGGATGATGCATTTTGGATGCTACTGTGAGACCTTTTCTGTTTAATACTTTGATTCTGTTTTCAAGAACCTTTAAAATAGTCAATGGTTCAGCACTGTATGACCACGATCAAGCGCATACTAATTAGTTATTACCCTGTACTCAGCCATGCACGATGGGGTAATGTAATCAGACCTGTTTGTTGTGTTTGATTGTTAGCAAGATAAGTTAAGAATGGATCTTCATGAAATATGGAGGGAAGGTTCAATAGGCTGCTCGAAGCGATTATTAACTCTTGATCAAAAATATCAAAGGTCAAGTTCACAATCAAAGTCAAGGTCTGACCTTTAGCAAAATAAGTAAAAAAACTGATGGACAGATTTTCATGAGACTTGTTACTGTACATACTATTTACTGTACCCAAAGACTTAATAAACATTTTGGATTGAAAAGTTAAAATGCCAAGGCCACGATCAAGAAGTGTTCCAAAGGTACAGATGCATTTGTTGAATTTTTATGAACATCACAATAAGTAAGAGTTTTTAATGAAGTTATATGATGCTATACAGTTATAGCCTGGTTCCAGACGAATCTGCCATTACAAAAAAAACATTGCCCTTGCAGATTAGGTCTAGCCCCTCTCAATAGAGATTTTATTAATCTCCCTCCGAAGTTGTGAGGGACCAATCAGAGCCCAGTATGCATATATGGGGCGGTTTTATCACCAGAGGCATTTTTTTGTATTTGACCCTCGGAAATGCAGTGATATTAGTCTGGCCATGCCAGGCTAATACAGTTATACAGGTATTTTGTGAGAGATACAGTTGTATCTACCACTTATACACTGGTGAATCTTTGATTTGTCTTTGAGTTCTTTCAATGACACTGACCTTTTTACCAGTTTTTAACTGGATTTGTACTGAACTGTACTCAATTGGAGGAGCTATTTTGAGAGTTTTCGGCTAGCTGTGATATCTTACTGCTGTCTTCTCTGGGGAATGACTGGTAGGTCTGTGTGGAATGAATACAACAGTGCCTGTAACCTTCATCTGGCCTGGACAAAAACAACATTGTGCTCCTCTTTTGCTCTGTTCGTGGTTTGTATGCTTTGTTTGGCTGTTGGATACAATCCAGGATAATGCACGCTCATCCAAAAACAAATGGGTGCACCTGTTGTACGTGACGAAGACCGCACGGGTCAAGACGTTGTACAGATCATCGATAGAGCATCTGAAATGTTGTGCGGAAAATCCTTTGTTTTCTTGTTTGGCCATCACTCGGATCCTTTCGGCTTACCTGTTAGATCCCCCTTGCCTGCTGTCCCTGCTTTCGGCTTAGCTTGTGTGTGCATGTGTGGACACACAAGCTCCCCAGTCAACAGACATTCCTTTTTGGATTTTCTTCCTAATTTCAAATTCCGTGGATTGCTGACGTTGGATTTAACCCATTGAGACTTGGAACTGTCTCATTTTTAGATTTGAGCTAAAAAGCATTATTTTACACTTTGGGCTATTAAAGAATAGCAGATATACAAGCTCATAGCGCGGCACCGAGTGCCGCGCTACGAGCTTGTAGATCTGCTATTTTTGAAAAATCGTGAAAATGTGTGCAAATCTTTGAATATATATATTTTTAAAGCGAACATTTTTAACTCAAATCTTTGCTTCTGGTGGGTCCCTGGAACAAGATATTTTGATGGGGGTCCGCGGCCAAATACATATAATTTTGGGGGTCCTTGACATGAAAAAGATTGAGCACCACTGATATTGAAACATATGTTTTTCAGAAAACTGTTGAGATTTAGGAGACATGTAGAATCGGCTTCAGGTCTCAATGGGTTAACAACATAGCTGTGGATGATTCTTCTGGTCAGGCTGCTTCAGTTCCTTCAGTGATGCACCAGACTAGTGCCCCAAATGCATACAACTGAACTGTATGGACTCTTATGTTTACAGCTCTGTCCCAGACACTTTGATGTGCTCATCATGATCTGGGAATTGTGCGTAGAGCATTGTACTGTCAAAGGAGGGCGGGACTACTTTAATCTACAGTAGTGCTAGAATAGCAACATCTGAATCCGACCGTTCCGCTGAGCCTGCCATTTCCCAGACATCAATTAATTGTTCAAACACACGTTCACTGAACACAAAAGCCCTGCTCATAATGCCATTGTTGACAATGCCTTTGAAGTCATCTGCTTAGCTGGCTGCAACCAAATGATCACTACACAGCAAAATCCTCAATGTTCATTTATTCATTTGTACTGTAATTCTCAGATTTAAACCAACACAGAGGATTTCACATTGTACCTGAACCATTTGAATGCAGCCAACAAAGCCAACCGTGTCATTACAGACAGAGGGCCTTATATCTTCCGTGACCGGCATTATGCCCTAGAACTTATTTTAGCATCTTGTGCAAGCGTTATCACATCTAACCCACGCTTGACTACTTTGCGCTATAGATTGTCTAGCACAGCGCAGTGCGCCGAGTTTGCACGCAGAGGTGTGTTAATCTTAAAGTGAGGGGTGTTCTAGGCACAAAGCTATCTTCCCCAAAGATCTTTATCATAGACTTGCAATGTTACATTTCACATTGCAAGAACTGCACTGACTGCTGCTGCTCTTTCCAACTGCTGAGCTGCACTTTCTATGCCTGTTATGTCTATGCTGACTGAGTTTTGCTTCGACACACAACGGTATCATCGATGTACAAGCCCAAAAACGCATCGCGGAAGTGTCTTGTTGTGGGTTTGTAGATCGGCGATTTTCGACGTGCGATACCATCGTGCGTTGAAGTATGAACTGAGATTATTAAGGCATGAAATGCACCACAACTCGCAGAGTTCTCAACCGATTTATACGCGGTTTGGTTTGTATGATATGAGGATAAAGAATGCTGGCTTTCATACCAAAATGCTTACGTCGATTGTAAAAATAATATAGCCTAACTTATAAAACAAAATAACTTTTTGTCTGTTGTTGCAGTGAATGGATATGAATCATATAATACAGCAGTATTTTATTATTAGCCTTTAAGTACAAAACGGTGTAGTACTTAATCATAATGTTTTGCTTATGCCCAGGCGCGCGGGAAGTACTTAACAGCCAGGGGGGCTGAGCGTCGGGGGAATCCGCTTGACGCATGCATACGCGCGCGATTTGTTTGCGGTTTCGGGTCGAAAAATTTGCGGGTTTGGGTGGGTTTTGGCACTTTTTTCCTTTACTTTATTTCGGTTAGGGTTAGGGTTAGGTTAGGGTTACGTTATTTAATTCTCGTTCTCATAAAAAAAAAAAAAAAAAAAAAAAATCCCTTCCCATCACCAGGGGGGCTGCAGCCCCCGTAGCCCCCCAGTTCCTGCGCCACTGCTTATGCCATAACTTATGTCTGTCTTTCACAAATGAATGACTACTACTACGGCTGGGCCGATCAAAATAAACTAGTATTGTACATATAGTACAAGTTTTTTTTTACCCAGCGGATTGTGAAGCCAGGCACCTAATCCAAACTAAGGCTGCAACAACTAATCGATTACATTGGTTAAAATTGATGACTAAATTCGTTCCAAACGAATTTGATTATTTATTTTTTATCTGCAACGAATCGTGGCTGTTTTTTGAAACCAATCAAGGCTGTTTTTCCACTTTTTTACTGCGCTGGCCGTGGCTAAGCTAAGGAGGCGTGAACCTTCTTGCTTCCCTTACCATCTGCCGAGTTGCGCATGCGCAATAACGAGCGCGAAGCAAAGTTGAAAACGAGCATGGCGGCGCCCTATGCACAACTTACCGAGAACGTCACAATGAAAAGGATTACCTGCAATATCTGTAATGGACTTTGCTTGGCAGTCCACAATGCGGGAGCATTAAGAGCAGGCACGTTGCATTATGCAGTAGATCGCCTCGTTGTTGGCTCGCTAGCCCTGGACAGAGTCAAAACGGAAGAGGAAAACGTTGAGTGAGTGATGACCTGATACAGTAGGCAGGCTGTACACTGGATCCGACTGATCCGATTCCCACTGAGCATTAAATAGACACCCATTAAACTATAGTATCTATTAGAGATGCGTGGATGGGCTTTTTCGTCACCCTAATCCGTGTGTACACATTCCTCATCCATCTGTCATCCGGACAAATTAATTATATTATCCTATTTATAGACCGCACCGACCGAATCATCCCCATGTCAAATTATTATAATTTTTTTTGCATTCCCCAACGTTACTTTTCATAGCTTTCATGTGAGATCACTGAAATGGTTTTATTTTTGCACAGCACTCGAACCTATGGAGGCCGCTCTAACTGTACTGAAGGCAATGGGATTCTATATGGATTACTACTTGTACTCCAACTTTTTAGAAAAGCGCTATATAAATTGTATGTATTAATTATTTGTATTATCATTATTATCAATTAAAGGTAGGGTAAGTGATTTACTTTGGTTAAAATAAGTGTTAAATAGCTCTATATTCTGATAGTACTCATTGCTATAGAGTGTTTGTTCAGTAAAAGGAGTCTCCATGTCTCTCCAGCTCTTTATTAAACAGAAAATGCATTTTCAGTGCTCTCTCCTGATTGGCATAAAGTTTGTCACCTACCTGAACATATATTCTGATATATATATTCTATATATGACGTATATTCTGTTTACTAAAGAGCTGGAGAGACCCCTGTGACCGAACAAACGCTCTGTAGCAATGATTACTCTCTATTTGCCCCTGTAGTTTGCTGAGAAAGTTTGAAAATCCTTGTCAAAACTTCCAATACTGTTGGGTAAAAGTCATGCCTCATTTTGTAGCTCCGATCCGAAGTGAAAAAACTAACAACATTTCAATGACCATCTAGTTGCTGCCTTTAGAATAACTTTTTCATTTTTGTTTGACTTTTCAGCTCCACGTTTTATTTGGACTGTGTATTGCTTTTTTTACCGTATTACCTTGGGAGGTTGTATTCACTATTTTATTTGATTATGATGCATACTGTATGTGGGAAAATCACTGCCACCCCAGACAATACCCCACATGGACTTAATCTGAAAAACCATTGTGTCGTGTCTGTTTGGAGGCGTATACAGTGTGAGTGTAATTAAATTGGGGGGACGGGATTGAGCTGTGTCGGGCTTGATTCAGACGCTGCACTCCACCATGAGCCTGGATTTGTCGCTATCCCTCAGAGGCCCTCTTTGCAGGCCCTGTTAGAGCCCTCAGCATGTGCCCATTCTCTCCTATTATAATGTATCCCCTTGCATTCAGACGACTAACGGAACACGCTAGCTCCTACCGCTTGGCCAAATCCAATCATACATTCCTTGGCTCTCCCTCTCTGCTTCTCCGTCACTCTGCTGGCACAATCACACCGTCCTCTCTTGCCCTCTGCCTCACTGTCCCGGTATGATAATACACCCCCCCCCCCGCCCCCCCCGTCCCACCTTCGCCGCTCGCTTCCTCTCAAAGGGAAAAGGTCTTTTGAATGCAAGCATTTCTTGGTACCTATTGCAAAAAGTCCAGTATCGGGGAATGGGAGGCAAGGTTTATTACTGCTCCGGCAGACTGAATAGAACAAAGGGAACCCGTTTTTTTTTTCTTCTGCCGAGCCAGCAGTTTCCCGGGTCCAAGTCACACTTCCATTGTCAGCATGCAGAGGTAGCTCTGTGATGAGCAAACTCAAAGCCTCCCATCTCCATCTCCTCTCGTCACCTACGTTAAAGCACTCAGCACACCAAAGGTGTACCCCGCTGCCCCAGTCCTCCCCAGACGCTCTGTGCATCTTGCTGGGGCTTTTGTCACATTCCGGAGGCCCATATTTCCTCCCCTCAGTTCATTGGCACGTTCTTTATAGGCTCTTCCCCCTTTCATGGAAAACATTCTGAATTTCTCAGTGGAGGCAGGCTCATGCTTCAGTTGAAAAGAAGCCAAGGTGGACCAGTGAGAGTTGCATGCCCAAATGAAACCAGACTTTTTTTTTTGTCAAAGGGGCCGAGCTGCGGGACCCGGAGATTTGGGTGGCTTTGAGGCTTGGGCGAGTTAGAGAGAAGAATGCCTCATGTTTTATAAGGCTGGTGCAGGAATGAGGGAGAAGACATGTATTTAAATATATACAATATCAGGGCTAAAATTCCCACCAAAGAAACCACCAACAACAATATTTTTTATGCGATTTTTATTTTTCATTGATTCAAAAAATTACTATAGCAGTACAGTTTACAAGTAACATAAAACTGTGTAAATTAAAAACCACATGGCAGGCCACCACTGGAGCTTTATGCAATATCGGGGGGGCCAGGATTTAAAATAGGGTCTCCTGGCGTTCTGTCCTTCCATCCATCTCTTCACTGAGACGGAGGCATCAAACATCTCCAGAGAAGTTCCCTCTACACAGATTTTGTTCACTTCTAATTGTTTGCTTTGATTTATATATTTTTAGCGGTGCCAACCGCTCTAAGCTTGACTTTGTCCGTATGTCCGTCCGTCCGTGGAAGCACGGGATGCGCACGGGATTTCAAACAGCTATAACTCCAGTTTGCAGCATGCCACCAAGTCCAAATATGGTATGTGGACTTAGACCACCAATAGGGACGAGCATGAATTGCTGAAGATAGCAAAGAGCGGTCCAGGGACCCCCAGCGTATGTTATGTTTGTCCGTCCGTGGAAGCACGGGATGAGCACGGGATTTCAAACAGCTATAACTCCAGTTTGCAGCATGCCACCAAGTCCAAATATGGCATATGGACTTAGACCACCAATAGGGACGAGCATGAATTGCTGAAGTTATCAAAGAGGAGTCCAGGGACCCCCAGTGTATGTTATGTCCGTCCGTCCGTGGAAGCACGGGATGAGCACGGGATTTCAAACAGCTATAACTCCAGTTTGCAGCATGCCACCAAGTCCAAATTTGGTATGTGGACTTAGACCACCAATAGGGACGAGCATGAATTGCTGAAGCCCCGCCCCGTCTGTCTTCCCATTGGCTGGCCTTTAAACAGGCATAACTCAAGTTCACAGTATGCTAGGGAGTACAAATTTTGTACATGGACTAAAACCACCAATAGGGCCCCAAAGGCACCGCTTCCTTCACACAGGGTGTGTTTTTTTTTAATATTGTGCAGCAGCTCGTGCCCGCGTCTCTCATTCACGATGTGAGTCTCAGCAATCGACCTGTCTCGTTTCTCAGCTTGAAAATACTTGTGAAAAAAAACATTTTTCTTGACACACCGCAAGATCACACATAAAGTGCTGAAATGTCAGCTCATCAGCACCCAGCGACAACTCTGCTCTGCTGTGTCAATGAGCAAACCATCTCCGTGCTAAAGAGCACCAGAGCACCTACTCACAACTCACAAGGCATGTTTTTTTTCCCCGGATGGCAGGAGAAGACGAGCACTCGTTTTGGTTCAGTCGACCTCCCATTTGGTTTGGTCACAAATGCTGCCAATTACATTTTGGGGCGCCCATAACATTTCTGGAGCATATGTGTCTAAAACAAAGTTTTCAAGTCCTGAATGTCATATTCATAATATATTGATATTTCTGTGACAAGAGTAGCTAATTAATGGAGCAGATAATCGGAGAGTTCGTTCACTATTCAGTGAATAGGCATTGTACTATACTGTATATTCTCCCCTCAGTCAGTCTATTCTCAATATTGGATCATTATGTCTGCCTAGATCACAGCTGTCTAAACTATTTGCAGAGAATGAGAACAAAAATAAATATCCCCTGTCAATTTTGCGTTGTATTCAAAGGGACAGTTCACCCAAAAATGTACTTATTTCCTATCGATTACACACGCCATGAAGCCTTGAATTCATAGAGATATTTTTGTTTTGGTCGCTTTCCTAAGTTGACACTTAGTCTCCTACCGGAGCCGCCGCCATTCATCAAATTATTGGCTTCGAAATAAGACAAAAACTAAAAAGTCTCCATGAATTCAAGTCTCCATGGGGTGTAAGTGTCCGGGTAGCTCAGTCGGTAGAGCTCTCGCCTTCAGACCAAAAGGTCATGGGTTCGAATCCCGGGCACCGCCAACTCAGCGCATGAGTAGCACGGCTTGGGTGCGGCAAGTCGTGCGGTAAGTACTGGGAGCTGAGGATAGGTGTGGCGCTCCACCTCAGCAATCCATCTCCCAGGGGTCTAGCGCATTGTAACAGGGACAGACTCCTGCGTGTTACTCGGCTGATACCGACAATAAGCCACCCCCCGACCTACCTACTTATTATGGGGTGCGTAATCGATAGAAAAAAAAAGTCATTTGGGGCATGAACTATTCCTTTAATCATTACTTCTTTGCACTTTACAAAAATAAGAAATATTTTCATCTTCCAGAGCAAACAAGTTGTTGTTGAACCAGAACTAACTTGTTTGTCTTTCTTGGTGACGGAGATTATGTGCAACAATTTGTGCACAGTAGAGAGAGGTGGAGCATACCTACGGCAACGCCCTTCGAACTTGAACCAGACTTAGAGCCAGCCACATGTAGTTGAAAGAATTTGAGCTTCATTGAAAGCATACCGTCTTCCTCCAGAGCTTTAATTTTTTTTTTTACCAAATCCAAGAATAAACTCCACCCTGTCCAGCTACTGAGTGGGTGACTGACCTGTTCACCAAATCTCTGCACGACGCTAAGGCAGGATATTTTTCAACAGGTCCTGTACACACACACACACACACACACACAAGCAGCCATCCCTTCCGTTATGACCAAGAACACCTGTCATCTCAACATTTGCTTGCCAAGAGCTGTCACCTAACTCAAGCAGGCTTTGCAGAACTCTTCCCCCGCACACTGCCAAAAATCTCCTACTCACTATTCCTATAGCATTGTCTGGAAGGCTGCTACACTTTATTGCTGTTTCTGTATTACATAAGCACAGATTTTTTGCATTGCTCACCTTGTAATGTGCACCGTTGCACGCTAGCTACTTTTCAGTGTCACGACATTAACCCTTTAAGACCTGGAACGCCTCCGTGTCACTTATTTCAATTTCATTGGCTATTCAAAAATAGCAGATCTACAAGCTCACAGCGCGGCACCGAGTGCCGAGCTATGAGCTTGTAGATCTGCTATTTTTTTTGTATTCGTGAAAGATCCTAAGAAAAAACTTATGTTGCTATAATATCAGTGGTTTTCAAACTTTTTCATGTCAAGGACCCCCAAAATGATATGTATTTGGCCGGACCCCCATCTCAAAATATGTTGTTCCAGGGACCCCCCAGAAGCAAAGATTTGAGTAAGAAAAAAAAAATATATATATATTCAAAGATTTGCACACATTTTCAAGATTTTTCAAAAGTGCCGCGCTATGAGCTTGTATATCTGCTATTTTTGAATAGCCAAAGAAATCAAAAAATGACACAGATGCGTTCCAGGTCTTAATGGTTTAATGACATGCTTTAAAGATCACAACTTATTTCATGCATCTCACCCTATACTCTGCATAAATGGCACCCTGGACCAACACACTACTTACTGTACATCTCAGCACGACTAATGTACACCTGCACACCTACCGTACTGCCATACATAGCAGTTGACTGTTGAATGTAAGAACGGTACTGTATAGTCACTCTAAATACCATCTGTGATATAGTGTACTGTATAGTCTTAACTACACATTTTATAAGCAAGAGAATCTCATTCCCATACTTGATATGTGATGTCGGAATACAATTGGACATACCAGCAAATATCCTGTAAAGTGATACTTTTTTAAAATAATAATTATTGTTATAATTTATTATTTTAATCTAGCATGGCTGCGTTGTTCTTCGAGTTCCTCCTGCCCTTAAAATAAAAAAGCCAATAAAGGAAGCTTTGCGTCAGTTGGATGACGCCAGGCTGAAGAGCCCTCGTTTTGCCCCTCATTCAATGCAAATGATTCTTGTGCAAATGACAAGTGCAAGCAGCTCTCTCTCCTTCAGCGTGATTGAAATGAGCTGTCGGGTCAGTGCCCAATGCGGCCACAGAGTGATGTATTCATTTAATTTCAGACCGATGACATGCTGTATAAATCCACTCTCCTTGCTGGGCTCGTGCTCCCCCACACACACACACACACACACACACACACACGCGCACACGCACACACACACACACACACACACACACACACACACACACACACACACACACACACACACACACACACACACACACACACACACACACACACACTCGCATGCTAACACACAACGTGCACACAAACACACACACACACACACACACACACACACACACACACACACACACACACACACACACATGCACACAAATACACGTGTGCAAACACTAACAAATGAGCCCGCACATACAGAATATGCAGCCGGAGCAGCCACCATCTCCATCTACGTAAATGCAATTTAATATCCTAGGAAAAGTACTTCCCTGCGATGCTTGTTAATTTGCTCACTGTTAATCGTTTCAATATTAGCACAACCCTCTCACCCCTTCATTCTCAGGCATTTGTATTATTTAGCCCATTAAGACCTGGAACGCATCTGTGTCACTTTTTCATTTGAGCTAAAAAGCATTATTTTATGCTTTGGTTATTCAAAAATAGCAGATATACAAGCTCATAGCGCGGCACCGAGTGCCGCGCTATGAGCTTGTAGATCTGCTATTTTTGAAAAATCGTGAAAATTTGTGCAAATCTTTGAATATATATTGTTTAAAGCGAACATTTTTAACTCTATTCTTTGCTTATGGGGGGTCCCTGGAACAACATATTTTGAGATGGGGGTCGGCGGCCAAATACGTATAATTTCGGGGGTCCTTGACATGAAAAAGTTTGAGAACCACTGATATTGAAACATACGTTTTTTTTCAGAATACTGTTGGGATTTTGAAGACATTTGTAGAATCGGCTTCAGGTATTAATGGGTTAAAAAAGGCTCCCCAGAGAACTATGAAAGCCCCAAGACCAGAAGTCCTAGATGTCTGTGTCCCTGTGTCGATTTAGTCGGAGCGGGCTTACCTGTAATTCTGGGATCGTGTCATTAGCTCTGCTAGATGGAAACAAACATCCATCCAAGACCTTTGGCCTTTCGTAATTCATACTTGGGCGGTGTATTAATTCCTTAGAGAGGAAGTGTTGTTTGTGTTGAGTTCTGATGAGTCTCTCTCAGAGAAAATAGCACAGTGGATAACTCCAGCTTCCCACAGCCTCACTTGGTATTCCATGGAGCTCGTCTGTCCTCCTGGACTATAAATATGCATGAGGATGGCTAGGATGCTGTTTGGAATGTTTGGCCGAGTGTGTGTGTGTGTGTGTGTGTGTGTGTGTGTGTGTGTTTGTGTGTACACATAGGGTTTGCGCGCATGCAAATTATGTATTTTTGAATTTATTGTTTCCAAAATAGTTTTGATAATGTGGAAAACATCAACATATATTTGTGTGTCTGTATACAGTACATACACACACACACACACACACACACACACACACACACACACACACACACACACACACACACACACACACACACACACACACACACACACACACACGTGTACATATCTCGATTTTGGCTCTGTTGTGATTCAAATTTCGGGTCGATCATGAATTTTGACTGAGTCCAGAGATAATGTGTTGTCATTTGTGTGAGTTTTGTACAAAATCTGTATGAGTTTTAGCAAAAAGTATGTATACATTTATAAAATAGAACTACTTTATTAATCCCTGAAGGGAAATTAACTCGCCAGAGTAAAACATCGTCTATAGCCGACCTTGCCAGCGATTCCGAGCGTTTTCGCTGACCTTTTGAAAAATCATAGAATATTGTTCTTCACAACGATCCATCCACCGATCGATTTAACCCATTAAGACCTGAGGTGATTCTTTAAAAAAATCTAAATCCTAACAACAGTTTTTGGAAAAAAAAATAAAAAATTCAAGATTTTTCAAAAATAGCAGATCTACAAGCTCATAGCGCGGCACTTTTACTTTTGGCACTTTAAGTACGTTTTGATACCAATACTTTTGTACTTTTACTCAAGTAAATTCTGAATTCCAGACTTTTACTTGTAACAGAGTACTTTTACATTGCAGTATTGTTACTTTTACTTAAATAAAACATTTCAGTTATTTTTCCACCACTGCGTGGGTGTTTGTTTACGCATACTTTACTGTGTACAGTCAGGGTTTGGGTAGTGTGTGTGTGTGTGTGTGTGTGTCTGTACCCGGGGCCATCTGCTGGGGTCTTGCAGTTCCGTGACTGGGGTCAGGTGCAGCCAGAGGAATCTGAAATGCCATGGCTGGCTGCCTCTGGCAGCGCCGCTGGCCGTAGCTGGTTGACTCTTGATTTAGCATGGTTGATCAGGTTGTTGAATCCAGGGCATGTCAGCTGGGAGAGGAGCTGGAGAAGCAGTGAGACAGACAGGCAGAGTTGCAGATCCAATAGATGGGAACAGACAAGGCAACCTGATGGAATCACCGGTGAACACGCCGTCATGATGGGCCGGGTTCAAATCCAGAACAAGTCCGATGTCGCAACGTATCCCCTCCACCACCTTTTTGTCTCTCTGTCTGTCCACAGTGCTGTGTAAACATTTGACAAACATCACACTAACTTCCTAAGTACATACATGCTCTTGAACATTGGTTCTTAAAGTGGGGTCCGGGGACCCCCAGGGGTACTTGAGGGGGTTCCAGGGGGTCCCCAGCTAAATGATGGATAGGAACCAAATGGACCCTTATGGGTCTGTAACTCTGAGAGTGTACAAATGGAACCAAATGGACCCTAACGGGTCCATTTGGTTCCATTTGTACACTCTCAGAGTTACATTAACATTGATTTTACAATATGAATTGGGGTCCCAGAGATAGAAATGCCATTAAATGGGGGTCCGTAGCCCTAATACATGTCAAACTGGGGGTCCTTGAAATTAAAATGGTTGAGAATCACTGCTAGAGAGCCGTAAAAATCTTCTCTTATGGGGATCCCTGGCTTATCTTTTCAAATGGGGGTCCGCGGGCTAATAAGTGTCAATTTGGGGGTCCTTGACAAGAAAAAGTTTGAGAACCACTGCTCTTGAATATGTGTTTGTTTCTCTTGATTAGAAGTGTTTGGTTGTGGGGAAATTAAAATTACAAATTTTTTGGCTTTTATGTCGTTCGTATAGGATGGTAGTCTGACAGGAAATGGGGAGAGAGATGGGGAGTGACATGCAGCAAAGGCCGCCGGGATCGGGACTCGAACCCGCGACGCGCTGGCAGGCTACTTTTGGAGCTATAGGTGCCTGGACCGCTATGCCAGCGGTCCAGGCCAGGTTGTGGGGAAATTGAACTGCTCCATGTATATTTACTGGTTCAGAACCTAAGTCAAATTTTGGTTTCCAGATTCCCCAAATATATTTTGGGTTCATGTGCTAAATGTGTTGTTTCTGTATGAGGAATGCTCCGTAACCTCAGAGAAAGAGATATCTTTCACTGCAAACTGCATCGCTGACCTCTTGCGCTCTTGACGGTGTTTTGTCCTCTCTCTCTGCCTTGCAGTTACTTTGAGCTGGAGAGCAGCGGAGTGAGAGAGGAGATCCGCTACCACTACCGCTTCAAAGGCAAGCCTCGCTCCGAATCCTTCCCCTATCGCCTCGCCGATGGCCAGTGGCATAAGATCGCCCTCACCATCAGCGCCTCCCACCTACTACTGCACGTCGACTGCAACAGGTAACATGCCTAAACACGTCTTGCACGTGTATGCACCCAAACATGTTGTACAGTGACAACAAATACAGCAAAGGAGTGGGGACTAAATGATTATATCATATACATAAGGCTTTGTTCAGACTGCAGACGAATCCAATTTGCTTCTCAAATACGATCTTTAGGACTGACTGCCCACACCGATCAGAATCCACTTGTATTCAGCTAGCTGATCTACAAGCTCACAACGCAATGTGCCACGTTTTGAGCTTGTACAGTAGATGGGCTATTTTCATTGAGAGACACCATCATTTGAGAAAGTATAATTCAGGCTTCAGTGTCCGAGTGTCCAGCTGGCCTCACACTACAGGATAATCGGGGTGATTTTGGGGCGGAAACTACCCTCCCGAGTATCGGGGGAGGGAGGGGGGGTTCCGTACCCCAGCCCAAATCAGGAGCAAGTGTTGGGCATGATTATCCTCTAGTGTGAGCGGTTCAAGGATCCAATCCGGTTGCTCACAGGACATTTGGGCCGTCCCGACAATTTTCACACATGTTTGATATTTATCTGGCTCTCTCTACTGTCGTGCCCGTGCTGTGGAACGGCACGGGCACGGCGGGAGTCTTAACGCGACCGAGAAAAAGACATGTCTACAAATGATGACAGATGTGAAGTAGACTTTTGGCACGGAGACCGGTCCAAACAAGCTGTGGTGCGTTGGACAGCTGAGGCTTGTAGATATGTGGCAAGAACACTGTCTATAACGTGTCTTCTCAGACATATCACGACCACTCGTAACCACAGCAAATGAATCCAGCTCTGCTCATTACTTACATCTGATGGTCAGCTGCTGCCACTGCTTCTGTATGTAATCACGTGAGATTGAATGACGTGAGGTGCTCGCTGTGTTCAGGCAGCCCTGATAATCTGAATAGAAGTAGTGTGTGATGCCTCATTGGTTTAAAATCTTGTAGTGTGTGCGTGTTATAAGATAAACTGATGAGAGAAAAAGAGTATCCTGTGTGTATCTAGTGTGTGATGCTACCAGATTTCAAAATCGTTTAAAAATAAAAATCGTCCAGCATTAGACATTTGTTTGGAAATCACATTTGAATTGCATTTCAAACCACACCTAGGGATGTGGTTCAAATCTGATTGACAAAAATCAGTGTTCATTCATACGTGATACAACCAAACTAATTATAATCTGTACAGGCCAAAAATTGGATTTGGGCATCCAGTCAGTGTTCATTTTGTTGACTAAGACTAAAAGACTAAGGTTTAGTTGACAAAGACTAAGACTAAGGCTAAACAATTTCAGAAGACTAAAATGGGACTAAGACTAAATGGTGTGACTAAGACTACATCAACATTTGCTGTCAAAATGAACACTGCTTCCAGTCTGAACATAACTGAACATTATGCACAATCACTCACATATGATTGCATGCACACACATAATGTGTGCATGCACGTTCGTGCAGAATACACGCATGTCCACGGTTTGTGCATGTACACATGCTTACACAAGTGCACCCATATAAAGGCACACACGTGCACACACACATACCGCAGGTCACACGCTCACAGAATGGAACTCTCAGACATGCTGAAATGTGTCGGCATTTGCGACAAGGCTCATTTTCTTTTCACTGAGCTTGAGTGAGCGTTGTTGGGATATGACACGGCTAATGAGCTGTCTGTATTTATCAGGGTAAATATTTGTTCACACCTGTCTCACTGTGGCTAACAGGCTGTGGACAGATTGAGGACAATGCGACGGCACACACATTCAGTACACACACATTCGTGCACTCGTTCTCACGCTGACACACACACAAACACACGCACACACACATGCGCGCAAGCACGCACACACACACACACACACACACACACACACACACACACACACACACACACACGTAAACATGCAAAAGTATGATTTATGTTATACACACATGCACATACATGCTTGAATATGCACCGTAAAATTCTTTAAGTTAATTTATCTAAGTGTAACTCAGAGAGTGTACAAATGTAATCTCTCGCAGTCAGATGATCACAGATCTTTGCCTACTGATAGGTCTGGTGACACCTAAATTCAAACTGGGTGGAAACAGTTCAGACATTTTGAAGTGCGTGGTGATATTTATAGGTTATTAATTTCATCATGCGTCTCGCTAGCCAATCACAGTACTGAGCAAAGGGTGTGAATAGAGTCAGCCAATCACAGTACAGCGAAAGACACATTTTCACGACGGTCTTTTCACGACGGTCCCAAACCCACTTATAGGAGCGGCTACACCGCTCAAAAAAAAACTGCCTCACAGAACCAATGCAAAGACCTTGGGGCGGTCCTTCATATTGAGACCGTATCAGGGTTCGTTTTCAAAGCAGTGGGCATAGGTTTGCGACCGACGGAATTCTCCGGTGTCCAAGAAGCCCATTCACTGAATTTAGATTTCCCCAGACGTGTCAGTAGGCGGAGGTCTCTGATCGTTAGGCTACGCGAGACTAGTACACATGTAACCTTGTAACAAACAATATTACATTTGTACACATTCACTGTGTACACATGGATATGTGGACTCATTCTAACGCACGCACACAGGAACAAACACACACACACACACACACACACACACACACACACACACACACACACACACACGCACATGCACATGCACATGCACACGCGCACACACACACAAGCGCTGCCTGTTTCTGCTCCAGAGGTCCGTAATGAAGTGAAAGGTAACAATGATATAATCACTGCATCGATCGGGCCGTGAAGGACCTCTCTGAATGAGCCACTCAGTCAGAGCTGATCTATAGAGACTCACTCCAGCCGTGACACAGTCCCTCCCCAGAGTTAGTTAGCTTTGTTAGCCGTCAAGACGATGACGCCCAACCCCAAACACCAGCCCCCACACCAGCCCCCCACCTTAATCCATTTAGACCGGGAACGCATCTGTGTGTCATTTTTTAGATTTCTTTGGCTATTAAAAAATAGCTGATATACAAGCTCGTAGCACGGCACCGAGTGCCGCGCTACGAGCTTGTAGATCTGCTATTTTTGGAAAAGAATCGTGAAAATGTGTGCAAATCTTTGAATATATGTATACATTTTTAACCACATTTTTGAATCTGGGGGGTCCCTGGAACAAAATATTTTGAGATGGGGGCCCGCGGCCAAATACATACAATTTTGGGGGTCCTTGACATGAAAAAGTTTGAGAACCACTGATATAAAAACATACGTTTAAAAAAAAAAACTGTTAGTATTTAGAAGACATTTAGAATCCCCAGAAGTAATCGCTTTAAAAACGGATATATATTCAAAAGATTTGCACAAACTTTCACGATTTAAAAAAGAAATAGCAGATCTACAAGCTCATAGTGCGCCATGAACTTGTATATCTGCTATTTTTGAATAGCCCAAAGAAATCTTAAAATGACACAAACGATGCTTTCCCGGTCTTAATGGGTTAATACCGCTGCTTGACGGAGACATGCTGATCAGTGTGTGGAAGTCAGGCATAGCTAATGTGCCGCCAAACCTCTCCCGCCATACAACGTATTGGAGAGAGCGTGTCGTATCGACCCCAGCGAGAGACCTATTATTTCCTGTTATAGGATGTCAGGCCTGTCCCGTTTGCCTTTCATCGCAGAGGCAGGATTTGTCTCTCACCCGTCCACTACAGGAGATGTCCTGTGTGATGTAACGCTTAAGGAAACCGCAAAGCAAAACGGTCACCATGGATTCATTTCACCTCATGTGACAGTGAGGATAGAGCCGATAATCACGTTTTTTTAATGAATGGGGTTTTCTTGTGATGACGTACTCAGTGAAATCTTCAGTGTCATTTTTTGATTTTAGCTAAAAAACATTATTTTACACTTTGGCTATTCAAAAATAGCAGATATACAAGCTCATAGCGCGGCACCGAGTGCCGCGCTACGAGCTTGTAGATCTGCTATTTTTTTTAAATGGAGAAAATGTGTGTAAATCTTTGAATGTGTATATATTTTTAAGCGAACATTTCTAACTCAAATCTTTGCTTCTGGGGGGTCCCTGGAACAACATATTTTGAGATGGGGGTCCGTGGCCAAATACATATAATTTTGGGGGTCCTTGACATGAAAAAGATTGAATACCACTGATATAGAAACATACGTTTTTCAGAATACTGTTGAGATTTAGGAGACATGTAGAATCGGCTTCAGGTCTCAATGGGTTAATGAATGGGGTTTTCTTGTGATGTACTCAGTGAAATCTTCAGTGTTCATTTAACTCGGAGTGTACAAATGTTTCGGGTCCATTAATACAGTTTTTACACTCTTTGAAATTACAAATGAATATATGAACACTGAGTATTGGCAGAAACACAAACTGTCTTGTTCATAATAACTACTGGTAGATTTGATTTACAGTAAGGTATAATATCATCCTTTTACCATCAATACACACTTCTGGAAGGACGGATGGATCGGTATTCCATTGTTAAAGGTACTGTAATTGTACAGTACCTTTAACAATGGAATACCGATCCATACCCAACCAACCAACAAGGCAGCTCTGAGGAAACTATAACCGTTTTCAATCAAAGTGTTTGCAAGACCGCAAGCATTCCGTTTAAGCCCTGAACTGGAAAATAGCTGATCCCTTAAATAAATAGGATTTCATGTTGTCTTCAAAATACTGTGCAGTAGTAGGCAGGCCTTACGTAAAAGGTTATAGTCTGCAGCCACATACTGTACTGTAAATGCTGCCTCATGGCTACAAGCCTAAATTCCATGGATTGCTGGAGCTTTCATGCGAAACTATGATATGTAAGATGGTATATAAAAATACATTAATAAATGCATTTTGTAACTATTTTGGACTCCTATTTTTCCCCTTTCATAAAATGCAACTCAGCTCAACTTTATTTATATAGCCCTCAACGACATGAACCCTAGTGTCCCTACTCCGGGGTGAACATTTGCCATAAATGGCTGATCTACAAGCTCACAACGTATCCTGACCCCTTATAAGCTTGTAGATGACTATTTTTGCCAAAGGGATCTGGTGTGAGGGGGAAAAAAGGATTGGCTGTTGTATAGATCCCGGCAGGGGACCCTGGTCAACTAAGCATAGGGTTTAATGATTCACTTAAACCAAATCACACTCTCAAAAGTAACAGGAAACAGTAACAGGAAAACAACATTAAGGAACCTCTGGAATGATCACAAATGTGGGGACCCCCTCGCAAGGTGGACAAGCATGCAATAGCATAGGTACCAATACTGTACACAACAAATCATACACAATAGTATTAGTATTATTGATAATAAATAAATAAAAACACAATCGGGGCTATCTTGGAGCTCATTTGAGGACACACAGCCATGGCCAATAGTCAAAGTAAAATGAAGAGATTTTACTGTGTAGCTGCACTAGGAAAGTGCCAGCAAAGCAGATTTGCATTTACTTTGAGAATGCATCAAAGTACGCGGACTTCACAGTGGGTGGCCTGGGCCTTGTGCATCTGCCAGTCTTAACAACTTAATGCACAACTTGTCCGGTATTAACCGTTACATCATCTTCAGACCGTTCACCCACAAGGCTTTATTTTTTTGCTCGCCAGCAGTATGGTATGTTTTCATCTTGAACTCTACTGCTAATACCAGTTTTGTATAAACGGTATGTTGCATTAAGAATCTGCTGAGAGAGTCATATTATCATGACACTATCACAACTGCAATTTGATTCATCCTAAATAATGCCAGCGTTCTCATTCTCTTTGATATTGTGTGATGATTGCACAGTAGGCTGAGAAGCCTTATTAAGGAAAAAAGTCCTCTCATCCAAAGTGGGAGTGAACATCTATTAACACAAGAGGCTATTCAGATGGCTTAGAAGTTAACTCTCTGACTGGAGAGAAATTGGCTTTGATGACAAAACTCGAGAACACAAAAAGCAGGAGATTAACTGGAAACACACACACACACACACACACACACACACACACACACACACACACACACACACACACACACACACACACACACACACACACACACACACACACACACACACACACACACACACACACACACACACACACACACACACACTTGTGTGAGCGATTTCAATTTCACGTTATTGCTAACTTGATAAGATTTCTGCTAAAGGATTGATTTCCCCACAGGCAGTTTGGGAATGCCCCTTTAGGCTTGCTATTACATCTGTACAGTTAACAGCACTATTGATTGAACTTATTAGCAAATGGCAAATACAGTATGCGACGCTGCAGTGGCGAGCTTGAGGCAGACTCTTGCTGTGTACTATTTTTTTCCCAACTACCTGGTTATCTTTAACATTTTTGCTGTTTCTTATGTTACTATATCAGTGGTGCTCAAACTTTTTCATGTCAAGGACCCCCAAAATTATATGTATTTGGCCGCCGACCCCATCTCAAAATGTTTTGTTCCAGGGACCCCCCAGAAGCAAAGAATAGAGTTAAAAATGTTCTCTTTAAACAATATATATTCAAAGATTTGCACACATTTTCATGATTTTTCAAAAATAGCAGATCTACAAGCTCATAGCGGGGCACTCAGTGCCGCGCTATGAGCTTGTATATCTGCTATTTTTGAATAGCCAAAGTGTAAAATAATGCTTTCTTAGCTCAAATCAAAAAGTGACACTGATGCGTTTCCAAGTCTTAATGGGTTAACTATTCTCTTTGTTCCCTCAGCTTCAGATTGGGGTTGCGGTCTGGGTTATGGGGAACATAGGGCTGAGAGAACATAGACATGCTCCCATCAAGAAAGCTACTGGTGGTACAGCCATGGAATTAGCTGGACACCTTCATGCGCCTCAGAGGATGAACCCTAACCATATTGTGTGTGAATACATGAGCTTCCCTTCCTCTAGTGCCAGCCTCAGGCCAAATTGTCAACTTTGCCACAAGATATCCCATGAACCAGTGAATGAAATATGGATGGCAATGTTCTGACTGGGTTGACTGATAAACATGCCACATTACATTTCATTCGGCCTTCCATTTGCTCCTATTGAAATTAAATGACTTGCGGTAATACAGTAGTCACCAAACGGACACACGTTCTACTTTGTATCCCCAATGTTGACATTAAATTAGGTAAACATTCTATTCATCGGTGATAATTATTTTACATTCAGGCAAGAAAATGGAAATGATCTTCCCTGCTGTAGGCCATCAATTTCCGCTCGTTATCCATTTGATTGAGTCAGCTTGACCTTGGATTGAAAAGAGATGGATCTTACGTGCATTTCTCAGGTAGTGAATGGGGATGATTGGCACATCATTCGTTACACACATAACGCCATTGATTAGGAATGTCACTAAGGTGCAATGCACTGTGATATAATGAATGGTTTCTATGCAGTACATTATATTATTGAAGAAGCTTACTCTGTGTGTGTGTGTGCGTGTGCGTGTGCGTGCCCACGCGTGTGTCTGTCTGTCCTTCTAGTATCTCGAGAACCCTCGGGCCGATCGACTTCACTTCCCTGGTGGGAAGTCGGTTGGATCAGCAGTTCTCCAAAAATAATACTGTATAAATCCACAAATTGTGGAGATCCCTGGTGTGATCAATATGATGTCATAGTACTGATGTCATTGACTAGTCTTACTATGACAGTACTGTGCTGTACTCTGGCAACGGGTACAATGGGTATTGCATAACCGAAAGGGCATACTTTCTGACAGGCATCGGCACTAGGTTTTTCTTTACGGGATTGAATTTGAAATATGCAGAAATGTACTGTAATGACATCAACAAACCACGGACTGTAACCACGTATTGACATCAACGAAACGCCTTAACCCATTAAGGTCTGGAACACATATGTCACTTTTTGATTCGAGCTAAAAAAAGCATTATTTTACACTTTGGCTATTCAAAAATAGCAGATATACAAGCTCGTAGCGCGGCACCGAGTGCCGCGCTACGAGCTTGTAGATCTGCTATTTTTGAAAAATAGTGAAAATGTGTGTAAATCTTTGAATATGTATTATTTTAAAGCGAACATTTTTAACTCAAATCTTTGCTTCTGGGGGGTCCCTGGAACAAAATATTTTGAGATGGGGGTCGGCGGCCAAATGCATATCATTTTGCGGGTCGTTGACATGAAAAAGTTTTAAAACCACTGATATAGAAACATACGTTTTTTTTATTTTTTTCACAAGACATTTGTAGAATCGGCTTCAGGTCTTAAAGGGTTCAAATGCCATCTGACACTGGTGGCATGGTTTTGAGATGTGCTACGACGGTATGTTGCTGGATTCTAATCCATCAATTTGAATGACTTGATCCATTTGGATGTCCTTGTCACGTCTGGCTTTATTCTCTGATGCTAATAGATACAAGAACCAGATCCTATGGCTTTCTGTGGGGCAACAGTGTCAGCACGTGTATCTGTCATTCATCCTGACAGTATCTCCACGTAAAGGGCTGTTTTCTCTGGGTAAAGATTTGAATTGACTTGAGTTTGCAAGTGAAATGTGTTCGCACGGGAGTGCACATTTACAGCAGGTTTACTGGTCTGGATATCTCGTTGTTTTCATAATCAGAACATCCCCGGCTCATTTTCTAGCCGGAGACCTGTGGCGCATGTCTTTTCTCCTCTCTGTCCTTGGTTTCTTGTCTCTCTGTTGTATAAATGAAAACAAACACTGCCTCAAAAAATATTCTTTAACCCATTAAGGCCTGAGGTTCCGATTCTACAAAATGTCTTCTAAATCCTAACAGTTTTTTGAAGAAAAAAAACGTGTGTTGCTTTATCAGTGGTTCTCAAACTTTTTCATGTCAAGGACCCCAAAATGTATATGTATTTGGCCGCGGACCCCCATCTCAAAATATGTTGTTACAGGGACCCCCAGAAGCAAAGATTTGAGTTACAAATGTTCGCTTTAAAACGTATATTTTTTTGCACACATTTTCTCGATTTTTCAAAAATAGCAGATCTACAAGCTCGTAGCGCGGCACTCGGTGCCGCGCTATGAGCTTGTAGATCTGCTATTTTTGAATAGCCAAAGTGTAAAATCAAATATAAAACTGACACGGATGCGTTCCAGGTCTCAATAGGTTAAATAAATAAATAAATAAGTGAGTCTTCAATACCAACATATTTGTTCTCGTCCAAGAACGATCGATCGCCTGGCAAAGAATACATCATCTCAGACGTAGTGACACATGGGTACATTTTAAATCGAATGCAGATCGGGATGCTGCCGTCAGCTGGGATGAAGATTTTAAAAATCAATGTGGATAACAGGCTGAGTGAATAAAGACTGAAAATAACCCAAGTAATGAAAATGCTGTTTTCAAACCCAGTTGGAATAAATTGCCAAAACACTGGCAACTAGGAAACTAGGAAGCGAGAGCACATTACCTGGGTTCTGGCCCGACTGCACTGGCTACCAGTTGTTCTCGTCCAAGATCGATCGCATTGTGTTGAGGTGTCCAGGCACCCTAGGCTGCAATGCCAGTCTGACAGCGTGTCGCGGGTTCGAGTCCCGATCCCGACGACCTTTTGCTGCGTGTCACTCACTCCCCATCTCTCTCTCCCCATTTCCTGGCAGTCTACTGTCCTATCATTAAAGGCATAAAAGCCCCAAAAACAAATATTTAAGAAACATCGTATTGATTTAAAAATGTTACTTTTTGTTTTTAACACATTGAGAGCCAGAGGTTTTTTTAAAACAGGGTACAGCCAGTGCCAGCGTTTTTAACACTTTTTTTTACCTTTTCAAGTAGTCACAAAATATTTTCCGTGATCACCGTCCTCATGGTGATCCCCTCACTCATTACATACACAGGGGTTTCGTAGAATCAAAAAAAAAGAAGAAAAAAAAAACATTCGGTAATCCGTTCCATAGTTGCAGCCAGTTGAAAATCGCCAAAAATACATAGTAAAAAAAAAAGTACACAGGAGCCGAGATACAGGCTTTTTAAGTAATACGTTAACCAGGAAGTGGATAGGAGTCTAAATATTCGAAAAATGACATCTCCTGGTGCTGTGAAGAAAACATTTTTTTTTTGCCCGTTCCCCCAACATGCCTTACAACTAAAGGTGACCGGGCCGTTTCTGTTATTGCCCCCACACACTCTGGAACAATCTTCCACTGCACATTAAGTCCAGCTCCACCATTGAAAGGTTTAAATCCACCCTAAAAACACACCTCTTCTCCATTACCTTCAGCTCAGTCTGAGGGCAATTAACTTATGGCCTACTCTGGTCATGGAATGTAGTTTTTGTAATTATTTTATGTTCTTTTAATTATGCTGTATTTGTACGAGGTATTGCTTTTATGTTTCTTTTACTATGTTGTATTTTATGAGGTTGTTATGATGCGTGTTATTGTGAATGGAAAGCACTTTGGGTCAACTTCTGTTGTTTTTAAATGTACTATACAAATAAAGGTGACCTGACAAGAAATGGACAGAGCATTACACTCTAGAGAGCGTGGGTCTTCAACAGGGGGTCTGGGACTCCTAGGGGGTCCTCAGAGTTACGACAGGGTGGTCGTCCAATTTTTGTGTGATAGGAACACCCCTCCCCCCATATTATTAGCAAAGATGTGTAAACAAACAAATGTATACAGTATATGTAGTGGGGTTCCCTGCTTCGTCTCTCTCAGCTAAGGGGTCTTTTGTCTGATAGAACATTGAAGACCCCTGCACTAGAGTGTAAAGATGCAATGCAATTCTGCAATCTTAATCAGACATACGATATTAAAAAGGCTACACATATACAACAATTTATGTAAACCGTATACAAATCTCAGCAGTATCTTATACAGGGTTACATGAGGAAAAAAAGGAACAGGAATGACAGCACTGTAAGCCTAGATGTACAGAGGATAAACCCTTAGGTCTTTAGCTTACACTTTAGAGTGTCATGAGGATCCTAAAGGAGACTTTATGCTTTGTCTCATATGTGGTTGATATTCTGAGATGTACTTAAGAGCTTGTCCAAGGCAAGCCTTAAAAGTAATCTGAAAAAAAATGGGATTCAAAATGAACAGTTAATCACTTTAGAGAAGGCAGAATAGGCGTAATAAAAGAGCGTAATGTGTGTTTTGTCTTCATTAAAAAAACTGCCAGCAAAACTCTGCACAATCTGGCGTGATACAATATCGCGCCAATTGAGACAGAGAAAGGCATTATAGTTGTCAGGGCAAGATGATGTAAAAGCCTGCTTTAAGTCTCTTGATAATGTTTAAAGAAAGCACAGTCTAATCTTACCTTGTTCCCTAAGTTGGTAAAAAGCATGTCTCGGATGTCTTTTTAACTCTATATTACTCATGGTTTAAAAATGGATCAAGCCTAAATTGCGGGCATGTTATTATAGGATCAAGAGAGAACCGAATTTGTATGAAAATGAGTGGAGTTAACCCATTAAGACCTGGAACTGTGTCATTTTTAGATTTGAGCTAAAAAGCATTATTTTACACTTTGAGCTATTCAAAAATAGCAGATATACAAGCTCATAGCGCGGCACCGAGTGCCGCGCTACGAGCTTGTAGATCTGCTATTTTTGAAAAATCGTGAAAATGTGTGCAAATCTTTGAATATATATATATTTTTAAAGCGAACATTTTTAACTCAAATCGTTGCTTCTGGGGGGTCCCTGGAACAAATTATTTTTATGGGGGTCTGCGGCCAAATACATATAATTTTGGGGGTCCTTGACATGAAAAAGATTGAGCACCACTGATATAGAAACATACGTTTTTCAGAAAACTGTTGAGATTTAGGAGACATGTATAATCGGCTTCAGGTCTCAATGGGTTAAATGAACACGACGGTTGCACTGAGTGATGATCTCTCTCCCTGGCACTAGCATTGCAACTCCCAGCCCAGGCAAGGTCAGTCAGCCATAATTGCAGCATGTAATTGCAATTGCCAAAATTTTCATAATTGAAAATGTGGCATTCATCTTGTGGAGCAAACCACCCCCCACACACACACACCTCCCCCCCCCCCCCCCCCCCCCCCACCCCCGCTTTATCGTCATCCATCTTCCACAGGCTCTGACTCTGTATTTTCAGTCGGCGCCAAGCTAATCGGTGTAATGATATTGGCTCTGCCTGTCACGCACTGCGTGACAAGGCTGGTGGTACGTCGTCCTCTGTTTTTTTCCAGAAGGTCGCGTAGCACATTTAGCCCCCCCCCCCCCCCCCCCTTTAGAGTTTTGGCTGTCGGTAGGCTTTTTTCCCGGAGGGCTGAGGTGTTTTCGTTTTCCATTTTTCAGTACCAACGCCAGGTTCTTCCCAACACCCCCCTTAGCGTTTCTCCCCCTGCACCTCACAGCCCCTCAGTACCACTGCCAGGTCCTTCACCACACCCCTCGGCGTTTCTCTCCTATACTTCCACTCCTCAGTACCACTGCCAGGTTTAGGGCTACCACCCGTCCTTTAAAATACGGAATCAATTTTAGATTTCATAGATTGCTTTTTTTTTATTTTATTGATTCTATGCATTTCAGGGGTTTGGGGGGCTGGCCCCCCAATTAGCTTTTTTATACATTTCATAGATTTCTTAACCCGTCCCATTGAGACCTGAGGCCGATTCTACAAAATGTCTTCTAAATCCTAACTGTTTTTTTGAAAAACCTTATGTTGCTATGTCAGTGGTTCTCAAACTTTTTCATGTCAAGGACCCCAAAATGTATATGTATTTGGCCGCGGACCCCCATCTCAAAATATGTTGTTCCAGGGACCCCCAGAAGCAAAGACTTGCACATATTTTCACGATAAAAAAATAAATAGCAGATCTACAAGCTCATAGCGCGGCACTCGGTGCCGCGCTATGAGCTTGTATATCTGCTATTTTTGAAGAGCCAATGTGTAAAATAATGCTTTTTAGCTCAAGTCTAAAAGTGACACAGATGCGTTCCAGGTCTTAATGGGTAAAAAAAAAAAAGGTTTGGCGGACTGACTCCCCAAATTTTTCGCCGTAATAAGTGTCCCTTACTTCATTTTCTGAAAGGTGGCAACCCTAGCCGGGTCCTTCACGAAGCCCCTTACTGTTTCTCCCCTGCCCCTCAGACCGGTCATGGGGTTGCATTGCATGTGGAATCTTTAGATGTGATATGAAAGCTAGCCTTCAAGCAGGGCTGTTGTCCCCTCCCCCTCCCCTCCCCCCTCCACATGTGTACCTCTGTTTTCTTCCGTTCCCACTTTCAGTTTCAATTTTCATTTTCCTGTGTCTGCTTGGCATGAGAGTTTATTGGTGCCTGCCTTCCGGGGGTTCTATACAGTAGCTTGACCCCCTGATAGAGGCAATGCACAAACTGCTGTCACATCTCTTGGTCTTTATTAAGTTATTTCTCATAGTTCTTCTACAGTATATTAGGTGTGTGTGTGTGTGTGTGTGTGTGTGTGTGTGTGTGTGTGTGTGTGTGTGTGTGTGTGTGTGTGTGTGTGTGTGTGTGTGTGTGTGTGTGTGTGTGTGTGTGTGTGTGTGTGTGTGTGTGTGCGCGCGCAGTATATACTATATGTGACATCTCTGATGGTTTGGTTGTTGACAATATTGCTGCACTCAAATTCATCTATAGACCCTCCTGAACAGCGTGGACAAAAACAAATACAATAAGAAGATGAATTATAGTTCTAGCAATAAAAACATAATTAAATGGCATCTGCACAATTGTGTGAAGCAATCCGGTAATTCCAGGCTACATTTCACTTAAATGTCAGAGCTTAAATCGGCACGTAAATATGAAATACATGTATTATTGTGCAACTGCAATCTGAAAGATGACCGGGTCCACCGGGACTTGGCCGAATGTGGCTAATACTAAGCTAATATCGTTGCACTTACCCTATGTTTGCAGCCGATCGCACAATTGTCTGTGCTCCATGACTTAGTAACGCGAGTCAGGTTAATATTCCTGGAATTTGCGTGTCATGTACATCCCAAATAAACAATTATTAACCACGTTATCATGTTATAATTACTATAATATTAGTACTCTTCTTCATGAGTTTTCGTAAAGGGGATCAGTTTCGATATTGCTGTTGGCTAGAAGAGCCCTTTCCCCCCAACATTGTCTCAGTCTTGACTATCTGTACTACTAAATTAAAGGAAAACTTGACATTCATGACAAAATAGGGACACCTTTTATTTGATTGTGGATTGAACCTATAGCGGTGTCCTATTCTGGAGTTAGCTGTAGATATGTGCGACTTTGTGTCCGTCCGTGTGTCTGTCTGCGTGTGTAACTGTGAGCAGCTAATCTCTGGCACCGCTGGAACACTCGGCGTGAAACTTTGCATTCATACTCCCAGTAGGCAATACTTTTTCAAATCGGCCTCATGGTGGCGTTATAACAGACTGCTACACGTTTTGGCCTACAACTCTTGGACCGTTGGTCAAAACATAATAATCTAGGATCACGATGCAAAACAAGATTTTCTGCCATTTTGCGTTTGAAAATCTACTATAGATTTGTCCAAAACTCATGCTAATTGGTACACGTTAACTCTGTGGTCATGTGATTAAGATGTATCTGTCAGACATTCAGATTGGCTACAATTGGCATTAAAAATGCTGCCGTTGCAGCCAATAGCAGTCGTTTCCGGTTGCTTTTCCGGACCGGAAGTTTAAAGATGGCGGATTTGAATTCGCAGAAAAAGTGGCTTCAAAACGGGTCTGTACTCTGTAGAAACCAATGGTGCTCCCTTCGTCCATATTTTCTACAGTCTATGGTAACACCACATACTGTATTCTGCTGTTGGTCACTGAGTACCAGTTTCAAGTTAATGCTTGCCAAGTGTAAGTTGACAAAAGCTGTAAGGGATGGGAGAGGGTTTCCTCATTCACCTTCCCCAACCTGAGTTTCCCAATCAGGGTTTGCACTCCAGCAGTCTTGGTATAGTCAGCATGATAAACAAAACAAAAAGTTAATAACAGACTGCAAAAGTTAAAAGGTTAAATAAGGCTATAGTACATCCCGTACTATAACAAAAGGACTTTGATGCTACGTATGAAACAAATCATAAAATGCTGGTTCCGGGGAGCTTGACTTCGCTTATTGCCCCAAGAATAATGGGAGAGAATGGACTGCTCATTAGTTGTACATGAGCATTGATTGATGTATGATTGATCATACAGTACAGCATCAGTGGATGCTAAGAATGAACAAATACTTGGTTTCATCTTCAGTTAGCAGAGCAGATGTTGGAACAGCATGAGGACATGGTAATGAAGAGGTGTTTACGTGGCCTGAATCAAGCATATGTTCAGCTAACAATGTAGTCAGATCTGCATTATTCATCTCATTTGGCTTATAACTCATCCGGGGGCCAGCTCTGCTGAAAAAAATGGTGATGGTGTACAAATGAAAGGTTTTATGTACAGAAGATTATAAGTTGTTAGTAGTTTAAATATGCCAGTGCGCTTTTACGCCTGCAACCAAATGTCTTAAAATGTCTGGAATTGTTTAAGTGGGGTTATTGTCTCCGCCAGGCCGAAAGGCATGGCGAGAGAGTATGTTTTCCACTCCGCCAGGCCGAATATTTGTAGGGAAATATTTCACTGAAGATGTGGCAAAAAGACGTTGGAGTGTTTGTGTTGTGAGGTTAGACTAGTTATTGACCAACAGCTGGATTCATTGTGTTCTTTGTTTAACAAGAGACACGGCAGATACAGTTATTTTGGTGAGTCCAGTTTCCATTCCTTATTGTAGCAGCTAAAATGGATGTGGATTGCGGCAATTGTGAAATGCTGTTCTTTGTTGCAGTGTAACCTTCTCAACACGTGCGTTTGTTTGAGTATATCCGTTGTCATGGCAACCTTGCTGCTGCGAAGGCCCCAGAACGTCTTTATTATTACATAATATGTAAACCTTTGTCAAAAACTTGTAAAAATCATTAGTTGTGAAAGCCCTACACACTTGTATCAAATTATAGAACTAGACATGCTCCCTCGCCATCTGAAAAGTCCTTAATGCAGCAAGCAGTTAAAGGTAGGGTAAGTGATTTGCGTTGGTTAAAATAAGTGTTAAATAGCTCTATATTCTGATAGTACTCATTGCTATAGAGTGTTTGTTCAGTATTAGGAGTCTCCTTGTCTCTCCACCTCTTTATTAAACAGAAAATGCATTTTCGTTTCAGTTTCTCAATCAGGATACAGATTAAACAAGTGAAATTGGAAGTGATGACACTAAGAAATGAGCATGCAAAATTGGAACTGGAACACTATACAAATTAAGCTGAAAAATGGGTACTTTCCCCTGATTGGCTGAGATTTTGACACCTACCGAAAAATGTATTTTCTGTTTATTAAAGAGCTGGAGAGACAGGGAGACAGCTGTTACTGAAAAAACACTCTATAGCAATGATTACTATCAGAATATAGTATTTTAACCTTTTAACAAAATATTTTTTGTTTTAACCAACAAATATCACTTACCCTACCTTTAACTAAAGCCTTCCATAATGTCACAATCTGGCCCTGGGCTGTCTGCCTCGGCCCCTGCCCTGTGTACTGTACTGTGCCCTTGCCCTGTGGTGTCTATGCCCAGTGTGTCTTCCTCCTGAGCTCCCCAGCCCCTCCCCTCTCCTCTTTGGACTCTGATTGCCTAGAGTGGACTCACCTGCGGGTGTCAGCCGTGCCTAGTTGGCTAACGAGGCCCAGAGACTATTTAATGCTGTGTGTGACCGCAATCTGTGCTGTCTCATTGTACTGTTGTTTGACCCTTCCGGGTTTCAGTGTGTGCTTGGGTTTAACTGTGTTTTTGTTAAGTATATGGGTCCTAAAACACCCAGGTTCCTGACACATAATCCATATGAAAAGTTTGTTTACGTTGGTTCGCCGTACATTTTCGATATAGGGCATCGCAGTTCCGCCCACTTCCTGGTGCCGGAAGTAAATACTCAATGCATTTTTCCCATTGACTTTTCCAAAAATATTTATGTCAATTAATTTAAGCCTAGAATCAAGCCATCCAGGATCCTGGTGAATCATGACCATAAAACCTTTTTTTCTATGATTTTTTTTATTTTATATTTTTTGATATGATATACTATATTTAATAAATACCCTTTGTTTTGCCGTTTTCAAAAAAAGTTTTTTCACAGAATCAAACGTTTTATGGTCATGATTCACCAGGATCCTGGATAGCTTGATTCTAGGCTTAAATTAAATGATATAAATATTTTTGGAAAAGTCAATGGGAAAAATGCATTGAGTATTTACTTCCGGCACCAGGAAGTGGGCGGGAACTGCGATGCCCTATATCGTGCAGCCTTAGTTGCTGCCTAATAATGCAAAGAACCATTCTCTCGGACAAGTAATGCATGTCAGGTGGGGACGGTGATACCGCTCCTGTTGGTACAACTCATTTGGTTCCGCAGGGGGAAAAAGCAAGCGTAATTTCCTTCTCAGTTGGTGAAACATTGTCTGTTTCATTACGTGTGCCACTAATGAGGAAGAGGCAACATCAGGAAGGAACTCTCTCCACCTTAAAGATCGCATAATGATCTGGCCCGCGCGTTGCCTTTGTGTCCAACACCCATAAAATGACATTCTGCTTTGCTCATTAAAGAAGCTAGTGAGACGGAAGGTATGCTTTTTCTTTCCCCCTCACCTGCTTAGCAGCTCATCAGCATGGCCAAAACTATCATTAGGATAGTAAGAGAAGAGGCCGTTCCACTGAAATGGAAGATTAGACAAATGGCAAGTCTGCAGTGATGCCAAACATAACCCAGTGATGCTCTATCTCTCTATTTCCACAGTCCTTCCCAGTTTATCCCACATACAAGTATAAAACCCCTCTCTGCATACTGTACACGCTTTCACATCCTGGAACGCATGTCTTAGAACATGTATATTGACATGCATGAGCTACTTAAAGTCATGACTTAGTCATGTGCCCCCCATGAGAGATGCAGCTGTAACGTTTTAATTTCCTGTGAAGGGCAGCGGTTGCGCTGGTGCTCAGCAGAGCAGCAAGCCTTCATTACTTCATTACCTGCTCATTGATGCCCGGGCTAAGAGCCCTCACGCTGTAGGAGGAATGATAATGAGTCTGAATCGGGTTAATAACCCAACATGATGTTGTCTGTAACCTTGGTAACAAGGCCCCTTGTCCTTGGAAAGCTATGTGTTCACAGGTTACAGTGACAACGTCTTGGGCTAAGTAAATCTTTTGTTTGCGTGGGTAGGGGGACTGTTGTCAGGGCTGCACATTTGCCGGCGAGCACAATGCAAGTGCTGGGGAAAAGAAATTACACATGGCCTTCAGATATCCAATCAATGTGACGGCTCTCGCTGAACACGGCACAATATAGATCAATGGGTGGCCGCAGTTCCAACACAGCAGCTGCATCTCCTGGTAATTACTCCCCTTGTTCTGTACAGTCTAATGAAGTAAAACTTTTAAATGTCAGTGAACGGTGGATTTAAAATTCCGTTCTGCAATTGATTTAGTGTTTAACCTATTAAGACCTGGAACGCATCTGTGTCACTTTAGATTTCTTTGGCTATTCAAAAATAGCAGATATACAAGCTCATAGCGCGGCACCGAGTGCCGCGCTATGAGCTTGTAGATCTGCTATTTTTGAAAAATCGTGAAAATTATTTTTTTATATTTTTTATATTTTTTTCCGAAAAATTGTTAGGATTTAGATTTTTTTAGACGCGGCCTCAGGTCTTAATGGGTTAATGTTCCGCACACAGGGCTTGGTTTCAGCAGACACAAGCCCCTCCCCCTGCCCAGAGGGATTATCGATGATGTGCTAGAGGAACACCTGTTTGACTGAAGCAACACTTAACTCCCATTATCGTCCCTGTCTGCCTATACAACCAATCCCCTGAATGATCTCGGGTGTGATTCGGGCGGGCTGTGCAAATCAAGATGTAATCGAATCTCGTCTTAATCGGCTTAGATCGTAAGCCCCCAGCCCCCCCCCCCTCCCCCCCCACACCCCATTCCTTCGGGGTCGCAGTCGCACATTTTGCGCAACGTGCCGGATACGCTCGATTCATTTCCTATGGAAGTCACGTGGTTTTCAAGCGTCCGGCGGGTCGCGGGCCCGCCCCTCCTCCCCCTCCCCCTCCCCCGCAGCACGTTGGAAAACGCTTGAAAAACCACGTGACTTACATAGGATTGAATTAAAATGGCCACCTCCCCGCTTCTCCCCCAACATATCCAGAGCACGTTGCCGCTTGAGAGAGAGAGGGAGAGAGAGAGAGAGAGAGAGAGCCTTAATTGCTCTCATTTTGAATACGTTTTTTTGTGCCATGAATAAAAATTATAATAAGAAAAAACTGACCGTTTACCCCATTAGACAAACATGGTGTCAGCGTGGTAGTTAGTTTGCCGCCCTGCATGGCCATGGCAGCAGTGGCGGTGGCGGCTGTGTGAGCAGCAGAATGTTGCAGTGTTTGACATTGTTTTAAGGTGTGTTAGTCCTCCTTTTATGGCCTGCTTGTGTCTTGGGTTTTCCGCGGTGTTGTGCCAGAATTGATGGAGTGTGTCATTAACCGCAGCCTCCCAGAACCCTGCTCACCATGGGGTTTTGCCCACCCCGTGCAGCCTGCAGCCCCAGCTTGGGCCCCTGGTGAGGGAAGAGAGAGATGAGGCCCCGAGGAGATCCCTGTAGTGAAGTGGCCCAGGGGACAGACACGCACACGCATACACACACACACACACGCGCGCACGCACACACACGCGCGCTTGCATGCGCGCACTAACCACACACACACACACACACACACACACACACACACACACACACACACACACACACACACACCCCAGCAGCCTCTCCATCTTGCCTGTATTCCCAGCTTGCCTATATCTGCAGCTACAGTGCTATCTTCTTATCAGTGAAAGGACAGGATCTTCTATCAGCGGGTAAGGTCATTGTTGAGGTGAAGTAATTAAAGATATCTCTGAGAGGGAGGAAGCCGCGCCAGGGGCTCCTGTGGGAATTAGTTGACAAAACCTATCTACATCTACATAGGTAAAGACCAAACCCACCTCTACCGCACAAAAGCCGGGGCGTAACAGGAATTTGGGTCATTTTATCCATTAAACATGATACATCTGCCATCTTTAATAGGATGTGCTCCACTTTCATGGAGGATTCTCTTCTGGTCGCATTCAGTGGACATGCTCCAGTTTATGTTATTTTATTTTTTTCTACTTTTGGGTTCAGTTGAGGTGTAGCATTGTTCAGCATTAACTGGAAAGCGGGAAGAACTAACTGGAATTGGTCACCATTTGGCAAAACTTGACTTTTTGCTCATATTTTGCCAATTGGTATTAATAGATTAACCCTAGCATCCCTATAGAGCTCAACAGTGAGATCCCGGAACTAAATATCCCATTCATGTCCTCCGTAGAGAATCCAGTGCAGACTTACCACAAGGGTCCTGGTTGTAAAACTATGCTTAAGGGCTTTTCCCACGGGGAGCGACTGACGTGCCTTGACATATTGGTCAGATCGACGTCGGTGGTGTGAGGGCCCGAACCTCTAGTCTAGTGTAACCAAATTTGCCCTATTTTTTTTGACAATTCTTCTTTTTCTCCCAATGTAGTCATTTTGTCAATTTCCGAATCCCCATGTGTTCTGTATTCTCCTAGTTTCACACTCCACTGAACAGGTGCCCTGACCAACCTGTAGGAGTCACTAGTCTCCACGGTGGGCAGGACCTTTACCCCTGTATTACCTGAGTGCCCCGCTGTGTTAAATTAACACTGGACAATTTTACTGTCTAGCCACAGGCCTGCTATCTCATGCATGATACTTAGACCTTTTTATACCAGCATGGCTGGCATAGCCTCAGTTTGAGTTGTGTGATTCATTCGCTGTAGCAGCGTGTGGGAGATTGACAGATGCCCTTTTGACAAGTACAGGCTATGGAGTGCTGCCAACGGCATCAAAGACTGGGTATAGAGTTAGTCGATAGGAGTGAAAAGAACAGCCTTGACAGACACTCAGCGAGGCTTCTTCACTCACAGCTGGAACCCACTCAAGAAATTTCTTGTTTTTACATTTGCCTTTGTAGAAAAAAAATAAGCCTGCAGAGATAACCTACATGATGTTGTGGAAATATGTTAACTAGGGCATTTCAAGGCAGTGTTTTTAGATGTAGTTAAAGTTTGGGTCTGCGTGTTCAGTATAATGTCATTATAAAGATGCCACATGCTGGGCTGCACATACAGTATGTACGCTGTGAAAAGTGTAAAAAGTCACACTGGAGTTAAATTGACGCTCAGGATTCTGCTGTACAAAAAGGCTCTTCCTTCCTCTCTCTGTAATGGAATTTGATTGTAGGAGCATGACAAAGGAACTGCTGAATGCCAATCCAACTGCAGTCCAACTGCACAGTAAAATCCTGAGTTTTAATTTACCTCTGAGAGTAAATGTAACAGGTGCATTTGGTTACTATCAGAGTTAAAGCAGCACTATGTAACTTTTTAAGAACTATATAGCGTACTATCCATAACATTATAAAGTAAAAATGTTATGCAATATCAAACATCTTTCCATAAATGTATAGACTCAGGGGGGTCCCTGCTAGGGGCTTTACTGTATTACTATGTGTAGGGGAGACAATGAGTTACGTCCGGGCATTCGAGCTCTAATGTTGTGTGAAAGGTGCTCTATAAATAGAGTTTGATTTGATTGGTGTCGCACAGGTTGAAAGGTCAAACACGCAAGAGAAGATTGCCTATTTATCGACTGTTTCACCTGGGGACCGCCCGCCCCTTACGTAAAGTACACAGTGTGAGTCACACACTGTGTGTGTGGCGAAAATTACAGACCTACAAGCTCACAACGAGCTTGTAGATCTGTGAATAATTCCAGCGCTGCCCCTACCTGCTTGAGATTGGCTGAATTCAGGATGGGGGCCGTCTCTTCCTACTCAATCACGCTGGTCACACCAAGGCAGAAATGCCAATCAATTTCAGTTTGTTACCCCCCACTTGAAATTCCATCTCCGCCCTTGAAAGAAACAACTCACCTTCTGTCATGTATAAACATGACCCACGTGTGTCTATGTAAAACTCATGACAAACGAGCAAACAGGCACAGGCATGGAGCTCACCAAAGCATCATTCACTGCTAGTTCCTGCAAAAGCCATGCCCCATTCAGACAAAATAGTCAAAGATAGAGTGTCACGTCACTAGCGTGACTGAGCAGAGAATCTTGAGTAATGAAGGCAAAGATGTTGGCTGCCATGTTATTTTTGTACGAAGTGGCCATTGACACCCGAAACTACATTCTACATTTGACTTTAAATGAACACGCAGGAATTTACTGTGTGTAGACATGTAGCTTGTAGTACGTTCTAATCCAACAAAATGTATTGACAAAGGCTTGCACAAACCAAGGTATTTTGCATCGTGCACTAGATTACGGATTCATATGTAAATGACTTGGGGTACTGTGATCTGGTAACCGCCTTCCATTCCGACATCTTGCCACTCCGACTAGTGGCTTCCGCGTGCGGTTAGGGTTAGGGTTAGGTATAGGGTTCGTTAACGTCGGAAAGGCGACATGTCGGAAAGGCGACATGTGACCCTGTGATCTCAGTAACTGGCCCGCTCTTCAAACTAGTGTGTCTCCATTGGTATTTGTAGGTTACAATTTATACTTTCTTACACTGTATGTTTACTGATTTAGAAACCAATACCCCAGCCTCCACCATTGTTGTGGGATAGATGGATGGACCTTTGTCCCGTATTGGGCTGACTGATTGAACGGGCCTCATGTCTGTAATTACGAGAGCCCAGCCTCATGTTGGCTGCTCTTGACTCATGTTTTCTGACTTCACCTCTCTGCCAAGGAAACACTGTGGTAAATTGAAGTGGGTCTGTTTTTCTTTTTTACAGAGGCAGACAGACATTGCCCGAGCAAATAATCAAGGCTGTGATTGAGACTGTGCCTTCAAGGGAACTTTTAGGAGATGAAAGGCGCATTAGATAACACATTTCTGGCAGGCAGCTGCAGTCAATCCAGATACAGTCAGTTAAAAATGGTGTGACAGACAGATTTATTTTGTGTGTGTCTGTGCGTGTGCGTGTGTGTGTGTGTGTGTATTAGGGGGTGTTGGAAAAAATGTATTCATGTAAAAATTGTGATTCTTATCATCAACGATTCAGAATCGATTCACAATTTTCAAAACGATTTTTATTTTCATTTATTTTTTGCTGGTGAAAGTTATAGGAGTTCTTACTGTATGGTGTGTGTGATATGGAATGTAAGCTTACCATAATCACAGTAATCAGTATCATGTCTAAAATAAGGGGTTTAGGGGAAATACAACACTAACTCCAGTCACTTTCAGTTCAGCACAGCAGAGGGGAGGTGTGTCCAGCTGACGCTCGTTGATGCTCGTTAATGTTACTTGCATCAAGGCAATTATGTTGTGTTTCTGCATCAAATAGAACTATACCTAATCTAACATACCATCAAACCCAAGAATTTTTACAAGCGACCCTCTCTGGTATTACCTCTGGTATCATTTTTAGTTGTGTTGGAGATAACTAGGCTACACTTGACTGTTGTGAATTAAAATTGATCAAACTGATTGGGAGTCATTTATAAATGAGTATGTTTGTTTAAATTGAGAATCATTTTGAATTAAAAAATATTTTAATTGAATTGTGACCCCAGGAATCGAATTATGAGATAGCAGAGGATTCACAGCCCTAAATTTCGTATATATATATACACACACACACACACACACACACACACACACACACACACACACACACACACACACACACACACACACACACACACACACACAATGCTGTTTATTCATGTTACAGGCCGTCGATGCATACTGTGTTTATGTGTGCTCCAGACACCAAGTCAAGTACTAGTGTACATGGCCAATGAACTGATTCCAATTCAGTTACTGTTTATTTGCCATCGTCGCAGCTAGCCATTCGGCAAAGATGCGCGCAAGATGAAATGTACTGTGCTCCATCCAGCTCAGTCCATGCCTCAGTGGAAGAGAGCTTATATACCGGCAGCTTACTAATGTGGGCTGTCAACAAAATAGGTTTTATGTTGCAAGATGGTGGATTCATACAGCCGCCTCCATAGTGCTCCCCCTGACAGCCCTTCTACATCTCCCGCTGGTCCGCGCTCCTTTCCATCAGTCAGGGGCACTTTTTCCCTCCTTCCAGCCTCGCTGCTGGAAAGAGTGATAACCACACCCTGCTCTATCCACACCTGCCTGGATCTCCCTCCTGAATCGTGTTGTAGATCTGTCTCACACACCCACACACACACACACACACACACACGCACACGCACACGCACACACACCCAGAGGTAAAGGTTAACAGGAGAGCAATGAAAGTAGAGCAGCACTGCCCTATTTTACAGGTTATGGATGAAGTGATGGGACTGGCTCATCTGCTTGCTTCTATATTATATCACACAATAGCCCCTACAATCAGCTCCACATACCGCAGCCTGTCACTGGCTGCCTGTTCTAATTAATCCCTTTAAACTGAAGTAAAGCTATTATGCAACCTGCTGCTTCTGTTTGGGAATTGATATCGGAAAATACATACAGTAGTAAAATCCTCAGTGTTAATTCAACTCTAAGATTGCACAAATGTAACCGAATGTTTGTATAATCTCAGAGTTAAAAATGTATAGATTAACCCTAGGACTTTACTGTGTACTGTTCATCTGGCGGAGTAGAAGACTGAAGAGCTATTGTTCAGAGTGTTAATTTAACACAGCTTAGGACTCCTGTTATTATGTCCGCTCTCACCTGTCTCTCTCCGGTGCACTGGCCAATAAACCCAAGATGCGTTTAACATATTATGTATCTTGTAAAATCAATGATACCGATACTTTTTTTGTGAAAAGGTTACAGTACTATATTCTTCTGATAGTAATCATTGCTATAGAGTGTTTGTTCAATAACAGGGGTCCGCCTCATCTCTCACATCTTCAGGTGGGTTGCAAATGTTGAACCAATCAGGAGAGAGTACTCATTTATCAATTTCTTTGTGTCATCACTTCCAATTTCACTTATTTATCCAGTGTATACTGTATGAGTTCTCTCTCCTGATTGGATAAAATTGGTATCCCCACCCGTAGTAATGATTAATATCAGAATATATATATTCAACACTTGTTTTAACAAAGGAATATCACTTACCCTATACCTTTTAATAGGGCCAGTAGACAACAATAAGCCACCAGAGGTCACACTTTTACAACACCTCCGTTGCATAAGGTTCACTCTTTCCCCATCATGTCTGTGTGGCAGCAATCAGGTAGTTTGTAACATTGTAACGTAATGGCTGCCTCCAAGCATTTCTTTGGGGGAAAAAGAAATACCACATACCGAAAGATAACAGAAGCACACATGGATAACGGCGGGTGCCAGCACATTGAGTTCCAGAGTTTTTTTAAAACAGGGTATAGCCAGTGCCAGCGTATTTAACGATTTTTTTAATCGTTAAAATCATATTTTTCTTCCCCCGTGATTACCGTCCTCACGGTGAACCCCTCATTACACACACAGGGGTCTCGTAGAATCGAGAAGAAAAAAAAAACATTCGGTAATCCGTTCTATAGTTGCAGCCAGTTGAAAATAGCATGTTTTATATACATAGTAAAAAATAAAAGTACACAGGAGCCGAGATACAGGCTTTTAAAGTAATAAGTTAACCAGGAAGTGGATAGGAGTTTTTTTTTTTTTTTTTTAAACGGCCATAGCCATTTTTGGCACTCAAGGGCTGGATTATAAAAAACGGCTATAGCCGTTTTTGGCACTCAGAGGTAAACAAAACAATAATTCTGGAGTTTTGTCCTACTCACAAAACTATTAAAATTATTATTTCTCAATCATAATATTGTATATTTCAGTCTAAATGTATTGACCACATGAATCCTAGCATCCCTATTCTGGGGCAAACATTCTATAAAAATTGTCAATCCTCAAGCTCACAACGTGTCACATTGACACGTTGTGAGCTTGTAGATTGGCTATTTTTGCTGAAGAGATTTGGTGTAGAGAGATATATTAGCAGACCTAGTATAGAGCCTTGGGGGACCCCAGTCAACTAAGTATCTAGGGTTTAAGTGGTTAAACACCTGGTCCCCTTTGTTCTGTCACAGCAAGTATGCCTAAACACATTCCTTGCACGGACCTCGTACGTGAAAGGAAAGTATATGGAGTATAAGCGGTAATGCGTGTCGGTATAGAACATGGCCCTGTCACAGTCAGTCATGCGTGTTTGCCGTGACCGGTGTCTATCTATAATTGGCTGTTGACAGCTGTAGCCCACGGTGTCAGGCCGCATAAATATCTTTGCCAGAACATTATCATTCTGATTGGCGTTGATGCATGCCTCCGCTACTACAGCGCCAATGCTCTGTTGAGCTGGAATTATAGGTGAGGAGGTGCAAGGAGATGGAATGAGAGGAGAAGGAAGGGGAGCGGGGCAGAGGAAGACAGAAGTGTCTCAGAGAAGAATGTAAAATGGAGTTAAATGTCATTTTTTATATGTTCTCTCTCTCTCTCACACATTGGGACGCAAAAGGAGGGGGGACAGGAGGGGATATGTCCCATCCAGTTGTATAGGGATCCCTATCCCCCCCACACACACACACTTTGATGAGGAAGAAAACAAAACTTCAGATGGGCAGAATCACAGATGTTTAAAAAAAATGCTGGCGTCCTCGTTTAGCCTACTGTGCATATTATCCCGCCTGTTAGTTGCTTTCGGTGAGCTACACCGCTGGGTCCTTCAGCTGGGATTGAAACTGGGCTGTCTCAATGGGACCTGTTTCAAATGTAGTGATAACAAATGATATGCCCTAATAATTTATTAAAGGATAAATAACTCATACACTGATTTGTTTCAAAACGTGTTTTATTAAAACATAAATCTGCCACTTGAATCATGTGTTTTCTCACTGATCGGTTTGTTCCCCCGAAACTTAGAAAATGGGTCCTGTATCCCTGCTCACTCGCGCACGCTCGCTCGCTCGCACCCCCTAATCTCAACATAAATCCTCAAAACTACGTGGCTAACCTTAACCTAATTGTAATTCTAACCCTTCCTCTAGCCCATTGGTTCTCAAAGTGGGGTACGGGGACCCCCAGGGGTACTTGATCCAGGGGGTTCCCAGCTAAATGATGGATAGGAACCAAATGGACCCTTATGGTTCTGTAACTCTGAGAGTGTACAAATGGAACCAAATGGACCCTAACGGGTCCATTTTGTTCCATTTGTACACTCTCAGAGTTAAATTGACATTGATTTTATAATATAAATTCGGGTCCCAGAGGTATAAATGCCATTAAATGGGGGTCCGTAGCCTAATACATGTCAAACTGGGGGTCCTTGACATTAAAATGGTTGAGAATCACTGCTAGAAAGCAGTATAAACCTTCTCTTATTGGGGTCCCTGGCTTATCTTTTCAAAAGGGGGTCCGCGGGCTAATAAGTGTCAATTTGGGGGTCCTTGACATGAAAAAGTTTGAGAACCACTGCTCTAGCCTATGGGTCCCTCTTTACACTTTCAGAGTCAAATTAACTCTCCGGATTTTGTGGGCACACACACACACACACACACACACACACACACACACACACACACGCGCCTTGATAATGCCAAAAGGCTGCTTGTGCATGTGTCAGGAGACGGGCGGTTAATCCAGCCTTGCTGCCCAACTCCAGATATCAATAACGTGTTAGAGAGCCGTGGGCGGGGACTGACTGTCATGCTTGAGAAAAGAGCAGCATCCTCTCCACATCCTATTCCCACCAGAGAGAGCAAGACATGTGCAGTACTGTGCTGTGCACACTCTTTGGCTCTTTTCTGTTGGTATTAAGCCATTGAGACCTGAAGCTGATTCTACATGTGTCCTAAATCCCAACAGTTTTCTGAAAAACGTACGTTTCTATATCAGTGGTGCTCAATCTTTTTCATGTCAAGGACCCCCAAAATGATATGTTTTTGGCCGCGGACCCCCATCAAAATATTTTGTTCCAGGGACCCCCATGAAGCAAATATTTGAGTTAAAAATGTTCGCTTTAAAAATATATATATTTAAAGATTTGCACACATTTTCACGATTTTTCAAAAATAGCAGATCTACAAGCTCGTAGCGTGGCACTCGGTGCCGCGCTATGAGCTTGTATATCTGCTATTTTTAATAGCCCAAAGTGTAAAATAATGCTTTTTAGCTCAAATCTAAAAATGACACAGTTCCAGGTCTTAATGGGTTAAAATGTATTGGATCAGTGTTCAGAAGGGGTAACAAATAGAAGAAACAAACAGTACAATATGTTGACTTATGTGGACTTTCCGTTTGTTGTGTGTGGAGTTTGGGGAATGGTAGTGTCTGAGAACGGTAAAAGGATTTGTTCAGAAGATCAACAGTCCAATCAAAGATGAGCCAGAGAGACAGACATCCATGCTGTTGAGGGTTTTAATAGACCTCTGTGGACCCATATGATCATACGGTTCCACGGAGGTGATTGCTCAGAGCAGGCTTTGTGTGTTTAGCTGACCTGTTCGGCAGGGCATGTTGTCAATAGTGCTTACTGTAGCTTGGATGCTATGCTTGTCTGGCACCCTCGTGCAAACTTGGATGAAGGACAAGGAATAATTTTCGACTGCACAAAATTGACAGCATTGCAACTGTCTTACAACGCATCACAAGGATAACATTTACTTAATCCTCGTCGCTTTTTTTGTGTTCATAATAGCTGACGCTGCCCTGTACAGATATTTAGAGTGAATGAATAATCTGAGAACAGATGAGATTGTATAAAGGGCTGATGTATGTAGACATCAAGGTCACGGTGCATTAATAACTCAGGAGATGGTAAATTCCCATCCCCCATCACTGTGTGTATGTGTGTGTGTGTGGGGGGGGGTGATCTTCTTGGAAACGAGTAGTCTGGGAGGCATTGCCTCGGAGTTTGGACAGCGGGGGCGCGGCCACTGCGTTGTGATTCAAATCAACAGCCAATGAAGAAAAGGGGGAGGGATCCACATGCAGTGGGTGTTGCATCTAAATAGGTTCGACGGGAAGCAATTTCCCCTTGAGAAATTTCGACCGCCATTGTTGTGTACTGCTGTTTGCCTCTCGTCGGACCTTTTAGACGAGTTGCACAGCTCCAGACCGGTAAGAGGCGTGTCCGCTCAGATTCAGAGCGTAAATTACATCCCGCCCACAAATCCCAGGGCTCTGGCCCAGAAGTTCCTCGCCGAGCCGGCGAAAACTTCTGGGAACTCAGATTAGGAAACGAGTAGTCCCTTTTACCCGTTGTCCCCTTTAATAATAATAATACCTGGAATTTATACAGCGCTTTTCTGAGTACCCAAAGTCGCTTTACTGTACATGTGTGTGTGTGGGGGGGGGGGGGGGGGGGAAGAGGGTAAGTAACAACAACAACAGCTTTATTAGGAAAACAAACTAAGATAAGCAAGTACGATAGGAGATAAAGCAGTAAAACACTAAAAACAAGAGTAGATACAAAGTCACCTGGGAAAGGCAATTGTGAACAGGTGGGGTTTCAAGGCGGTTTTGAAGATAGGGAGGGAGTGCTCTGATGCATTTGGGGAGAGCATTCCAGAGGGAGGGGGCAGCCACAGAGAAGGCCCTGTCGCCCCAGGTTCGGCGCCTGGTCTTGGGGACCTCGAGGAGGCCCGGCATCACTGGACCTGAGGGAACGGGACCCCTTGCCGGAAAAAGCACGTGTAGTAAGTAGGTGGCTAATTTGTGCCTGATGGAAAAAAAATATTAAAATGCTGTACTACAAATCCACTCACGTCGAGATTTCTTGCTTTTTAAAAGCTATAATAGGCCTATATATAGATGTCATTCATTTATTTCCGGCATTATTTCACCCGTATCCATTACTGTTCCATCCCGTATCCATTGAGCAGAGTATTCTCGCAGCTGTCTCAGTCAACCAATCAGGGAGCATCGAGCTAGCCAACACAAACCCACTGTACAAGGATTTTAGCGTGTCGTCTGCTGGTGACATCCATATAGACCGAGACAATCCTCACTGGTTTTTTTATTTTCTCTGTGGTGTGAAAGTCGCTGCAGACACTGTAGGCTGAGTGATGTGGCCAGCATGCGGTGTGTGTGATTGATGGAACCATGCCACCCAGTTCTGGCCTGTCTAGCTCCAGTGCCTTGGTTTGTTGTACAAGACTTGCTACAATGGAGGCAAATCACAAGCTCCTCTCTAAAGTTGAGCTGGCTGAAATTTGTGCCAAAAGTGAACGCTATATCGGCACAGAGGGGGGGGGGGGGGTGGACCAATCCATCTAATTTCTGGCAGAGAAGGGAACCGCAAAACTGATAGAGTTCAACCCCCTGCGGTCCACTGCCACCAAACTCCCTGATGATGCTGCGTTTGTGATTTCTAACTCCTCTGTGGAGATGAACAAGGCTGCGTCTTCTCACTTCAACATCCGTGCGGTGGAGTGTCGCATAGCGACATAGGTGGAGTGTCGCAATAGTTAGGCTAAATAAGTCAACTATAAATAGCAAATATCAGCAATACAAAAAGTGAATAGCCATATAGGTCAAAATCACAAATACATATTTTTTTTTATTTAAAAGGAGCATGTATAAAGCAGAAGACCAAACATAATATGGGAATAGACTGCTTAAAGGGCCAAGTTCATACGTGGCCAGAGAGAAAACGGCACAAATACTAGAAGCATTTAGTAGAGAACCCCTGCAGGGAGGGAACGACAAAGCAAGCAGCAGTGGCGTAGCAGCCTGAGGAATCGTCTGTAATGGCACTTGTAGAGGGTTTATTGAAAACATGATCAGCTAAGCTCCTCATTTAGGCCTGTAGGCTCCAAGGCATTTCAAGTGTGTATCCAACAGGCCTCTCTGCATAGCACTTTCTTGCTAGTGTCACCACCTCGTGATGTAATGGAGATTTTTTCTCCATTACATCACGAATGGAGAAACCCATTCAAACCGGAATTGATTTTTTCAATTCCCCAGAATCGTAAACGATGCAGGGGAGCCATGGTTGGCCTGGATATAATGCCTAGCCATGGCATATTCAAGGTTGCCAGTGCGTATTGCAGTTTTATGTTCACCAATTCTTATTTTTAAAGGTTGTTTGGTTTGGCCAACATGCTAAACCGCATGGGCATTTGAGTAGAAAAACCACATGGGTTGAATTGCAATTGATAAAGGATTTAATTTAAAACTTTATGCCAGTGCGGGGGTGGGTGAAGTGTTTGACGTTTGAGGAGTTGAAGCATTGGGAACAGTTGCTGAGAGACCGTCTTGTGCATTCCGATCAACGCCCCCTCTACGGCTACAACAGTGTCTGAAACAGAAAAGAGGGTGGTCAGAGCAGATACTGGACATACAGTATGTGGATCACTCTGTAGGACATGCCAGTGTTTTGTGATTCCGTGTATTTCTGGGTCATTACAGTCTCTCCTCTCTTTGAGTGTTTACATCAAACCCAACAGGAACTCTCACAAGACCCACTCAATCATAGTACAGTACAATCACAATGACAGGAATGCCCCTAATCCACCTCTCTCGCATTGTTTCTCTCTCTCTCTCTTTGGAGACTATGTTTTGCACCCTGTTCGTGTGTTCGTCTGTCTGTGAGCAGCTAATCTCCGGCACTGTTGGCCCGGTCGCTGCAAAACTGCGCACACACACTCCCTGGATGTCAATTCAGAACCTCTGCCCCGAATTTTTCAGATCAGCCTGTCATAGCGCCACCATGAGGCCGATTTTTGCAAAACAGCATGTCATTATAGGCGAAAATGTGCCAAGTTTGAAGTCGGACGGTTCTCAAGATACGTGAACTACAGACATAGAGACAGAGATTCCGTTCATTTATTATAAGAGCGGCCTACTCGGGAACGATGCAAGTTGGGAACGATGAAAATGGGGAATGCATGCCGCACCCTGCAATACCCGTTATACCCATTGTCAGAGTACCCGTTGTAGCTGGAAAAGTCCTTATGGCAAATGTCTGTGGAGAATGTCTAAAGAGTGCAAACTGACTGTGAAAAGTGGACTTACTAACTAATCAAATGGCAGGTGTGGGGAATTCGACAGATGTGGGGAATTTCCCAAATCAAGCTTAGGCTGGGGTTGCCATACATGCAATTGGCTCGTTTGGGCCACTGCCAGAGCCTTTTGCACAATGGGAGTATCAGTCAGATCGGCGGTTCTGGACAACCGCCTGTACGACCGACTCGACGCCAGGCACTGCACTCCCTCGGGTGGTCTGCGACACCTACGATACGATACGATACGATACAACTTTATTGTCAGCTTTCACCGAAATTTGCTTTGTGACCATGACGTCACCGCTCAAGATACAGGCAGGACATACACAATACATTACACAAAGTACATTACAGGACATACATCACAGAAGCAGACAGAAACAAGAACAGTAGAACAAATCCTTTTGGTTTACCGACTTTGGTTTAAAAGCCGAACAGACTGATGTACAAAAGAGTTCTTTAGCCTGTTTTTCTCATATTTAGGGACTCTAAACCGCCTCCCGGAGGGCAACAGTTGATATTCATCATTTAAAACATGTAAGGGGTCAGAGGAGATGCTCTTTGCCAGTCTAAGCATACTATTGATCTGGGCCTCTTTAAAGGAACGCAACACAGCCTCGACTGGCCTACCAACTATTTTAGCGCAGATCTTAATTTGGCTATACAGTTTGTTCTTATATACCATTGATAGGCTGTTAAACCAGGCCGTGCTACAGTACAACATCACAGTTTGAACAACAGACGTATAGAAAAGAGACAAGATCTGACTACTAGCACCAAACGATCTCAGTCGGCGTAGGGAGTACATACGCTGCTGTATCCTCTTACAAATATAATCAATATGAGATGACCATGATAAGGTGGCATCTATCATCACCCCCAGATATTTGTAAGATGGGACTTGTTCAATAGCTGAACCATGGATTGTCACCGGTGGTGTCTTATCACCGGGAGCAGGGCCAAATATAATTTCCTCAGTTTTCTTAGTGTTGATAATCAGATTATTTTTGTCACACCACTCCACAAGCCGGTCAACGCTGCCCTGGTACTGTTTCGGGTCATCACTGTCAGTCATCAGAGCTATTAGCGTAGAGTCATCTGAATATTTCAGAAGAAACTGATTTGACTCGCAGGTGTTACAGTCTGCCGTGTAAAGAGTAAACAATACAGGAGAGCTAATGCAACCTTGGGGTGCACCAACTCTGGTCCTGATGGGAGAGGAGAGTGTCTTGTTTACCTTTACATACTGAATTCTGTCAGTGAGGAACTTAAGATAAAACTGAATAACAAAAGGATTAATGTGTAACTGAACCATTTTAGTGAGGAGCAAGTCCGGCTGTATTGTGTTGAAAGCAGAAGAAAAATCTAGGAAAAGTCCTCTAGCATAGGATTTTGGTTTGTCAAGATGTTTAGAGATGACGTGAACCAATGTGACAACTGCATCCTCTGTACTACGACCCTGCTTGTAAGCGAATTGAAATGGGTCCTGTGAGTTAAATATGGCATTGTTGAGATGATGAACCATAATTTTTTCCAGAGCTTTCATGATAACAGATGTGAGTGCTATTGGTCTATAATCATTGTGTTCTTTGGGGTTTGGCTTTTTTGGCAGTGGTTTTATGTGAGCGGTCAACCAAGCCTGTGGTATAGTATGTGGATTATCAACAATGTGCTGAAAAATGGGCTGCCAGACAGGGGCCAATTCTGTGGCAAAATCCTTCAGAATAAGGGGGCTTATTAGGTCGGGACCAGGGGCTTTTTTTGCGTTTAAACGCTGAAATATGCGCCTGGTTTCCTCCTCACTGACAGTGATTCTATCCCCACTAGAGGGCACCAACGCATCAATTAAATCTACACCTTTATCTAGACCATCGTTTACAGGCTCAAAGCGAGAGAAAAAGCTGTTTAAATCATTTGCAAACACCAGTTCGTTATCCGTCACAATTGGCTTATTGGAAGGAGACATACCGGTCATACTTTTCATAGTGTCCCAGAGTCTTTTAGGGTTATTTGCTTGAAATGAATCCTCTAAACGCCTCCTATGAGCCTGTTTCGCCTCCCCAATTTTCTTCTTTAGGTTCTTGTCCAAACTCTTAAGTTTGGCCAAGTCCTTGTTCTTAAACGCAGCTTTCCTGTCGTTAATCTCGATTTTAATGTCTCTGGTCACATACAGTTTGTTATTGGGATAGATCTTAATTTTCTTCGTAGGAATAGCCATCTGCACACAGAAGTTGATGTAGTCGCTGGTTACAGTGGTGGTTTCATCTACGGAGCTGCTGTGGAATGTGTCCCAGTCTGTACAGTCAAAGCAGGCTCCCAGCCTCTCCCTGCTTTCAAGTGACCATTTCCTTATTTCCCTCTCCTCTGGCTTGCTAGCTTTGAGTTTTGTTTTATAGGTAGGGATCAGGTACACCACGTTGTGGTCAGAGTTGGCTATGGGGGGTCTAATTCTGGATTCATATGCCGTTTTAACGTTCACATAGCATTTGTCAAGGATCTTGTCTTTCCTGGTGGGACTTTTTACAAACTGGTTAAAACCAGGCAGAGTGCTGTCCAAGTAACAGTGATTCAGATCCCCCAGAACAATAGTAGGTGCACCTGGATATCTCTGCTGTTGGTTATGGACACAGTCCGCGATGGTTGCGGCCGCTTGCGCAGCATTAGCCTTGGGCGGCACATACACCACGCACAACAGGATGCTTCCAAACTCCCTAGGTAAATAAAAGGGTCTCAGACTTACACAAAGGATCTCCACATTCTTATTGCAGATCGTTTCTCTTACAGTGAACTGTCGACACCAGAGGTCATTTACATACGCGATGACACCTCCCCCTATGGACTTTCCCGAGTTAGAGTCTCTGTTAGCTCGCACGAGAGTAAATCCATTGATCTCAAACAGGGAGTCAGGCGCATCAGATTTGAGCCAGCTCTCCGTGAAGCATAATAAAGATGCCTCACGGAATTCGTGGCAGTACCTCGCATAGGCTCGGACCTCGTCCACCTTGTTGTTCAGGGAGCGCAGGTTACTGAGGATGATAGCAGGGAGCGGCGGTCTTGTGTGTCTTCGCCGAAGTCGGTTGCGAATACCTCCTCTCTTTCCTCGTTTCCTACGCTTGGCTGGCCGTCTCAGCTCGGGTGGGATGTTGTCCAAAATCACCGGTGGTAAACGGTGTTGGTTTCTGTCCTCTTGGGTTGCTAGCTCCAACAGGAATTCCCGGCTATAGGAGAGGCTCATTCCCCTGCCGAAGTCGGCGTTCGGGTTAGTTGTTGTTTGTGTGGCAGCTGAGAACTGTGCTCCCCAAAGGGCACCGATCCCCACCAAAATCAGTATAAACCACTGACAGTTCATTTTCGTTCCCGTTTAGTCATCCTAACATGCGATGACAAAGTCAGACAAACATATAACACACTTAACAAACAATCTTGAGCGGATTCGACATGGACACGGTTCGCAGCTGAGCAGCGCCCCGGAAGTATTTGACAGAGTGCCGAAGTCAGTCGAACGGTTCTCGATGTGTGAATTACTGACGTACGTACACAGAGATTCCGTTAATTTATTATAAGATAGTGCTTCAGTTAATGCCAAGGGGCGCAGAGAGCTGGGGTTATGTCAGTAACCTAACGTTTCTTTTCACTGTGGGATATTCCAAATCTCCCAGTCAACAGTTCAACACCAAATTTAAATCACTAAAGCTTTCCAGAGAATGAACAACAGCAGCTCCAGTAAATATCCAAACGGAAAGCAAGGTAAAGACTACAAACAGGAAGTTCATAGAGTTCATACTGTTGCACACCACTGTGAACTTGTTAAATCCTGTTGATGGGTACTCTTAAGAGAAGTTGGAAAATGTGAAGTGTAGTCCCTCGGCTTTAGCAGTCCAGTCCCATTTGTCAGACTAGACATTAATCCGATACTGGAGGACAAATTCATTCAGTCTGACTTGATGGTCAGAGACACACCCTCTCTTGCTCTCTTTGCATCCGGCACTTTCTGTCACCCACTTGATGAACGTCAATGTCTTTCTGTTTAGAGGACCTGTGTTTACACAAATAATTACCACAGAGACTTACAGTAAACCTACCGCAATACTGAACACTCATTTTTACAACAGATTTCCTTTTCAGCTGTGTGTGTGTGTGTGTGTGTGTGTGTGTGTGTGTGTGTGTGTGTGTGTGTGTGTGTGTGTGTGTGTGTTTGTGTGTGTGTGTGTGTGTGTGTGTGTATAGTCAGTCAGTCAGTCAGTCAGTCAGTCAGTCAGGCAGTCAGTCAGTCAGGCAGTCAGTCAGTCTCTCTGTTCCGCATGGTTCTCCTCAGTGGGTTTAGCATGCAGACACGAGGAATCCCGTTTCGAACTTTCCTCAAATTTAAGCTGTTAATTAGCGTTTTTGTGTAAACACCGGAGATTTGGAGTTTGTGGACTTCGACCTATGGGATCTCTCATCATGGTTACTGCCCTGCGCGCTATGGGATCTCTGGCCGCTGCCTACACTTGCTTACACACACACACACACACACACACACACACACACACACACACACACACACACACACACACACACACACACAGAGACAAAGGCAGAACATACAGACGCTGCAAACTTATAAAGGACTTTAATTTAGGGCCTGTGTCCACACACGTTTTATGCGTGTGTGGACGCATAACACGCGTGTGTTTTATGAGCGGGAGGGCGCTTTGGATATCATTTCCATAGCACTAGCACACACATTGACGCTTGATTGATTGTATGTGTGCGTTGTGTGTGTGTGGGAGAGAGAGAGATTCTAACTCTGCATTCTCTCTCATTTCATTGCTGTTGGCAGGATTTACGAGCGTGTGATTGACCCCCCCCAGATGGAGCTTACCCCCGGCAGTGGGGTCTGGCTGGGTCAGCATGGCCACAAGCATGGGCTCTTCAAGGTAAGGCACTCCACTCCACATTCTTTATGCCAGTCTCTCAGACACACTCCAACCCACTTGACCACATCAAAGGTTGTTTTGCATAATGCCCAGACCTGCAGACTGGAGAGAGTGGCCAGAAAACCTGAGCGTAACTAACTAACCAATCTGGGAACCCATCGTCAAATAAAAAGGAAAAACAGGGCCCCAGCGTTTTTCACTTTTGCATTTGACTCTGGCGGGAGTGATTAAAGAGACCGACCATGACTGGACACCGGCGTTTGGTCTCTGCCCTCAGCCCTCCACTACCGGTGGTGCGCCTATGTTTTCATTCCCACTAACAATAGTTCTCCACGAAACACTAACAGTATTTCTCATGGAAAGAACATGGATCGTTTTGGTTATAAGCCCACTTGTTTCTATGATGAAAGAACAAGTTAAAATGTTACTAACTTTCCGTGATTTTGTCGGCTCCGAGGATGCTATTGTTAAATGAGTTTGGGTTTGTTTCCAGTGGGAAGCGAGCGCACAGATGTAAATCCCGCCCACTACATTTGATTGGGTTCCTGACAGCGCAGCTCTGAATCTGTTCTTGAGAGATTACTTACTAACTAACTAACTAACTAACTAGCTAGCTAGCTTCCAAAATAATGGTATACACTTTTCTTCCCTTAACTCGCATACATTTTTAATCGCTGCTCATTTCCTCAATCTGCCATTTTTGCCCCACAGTATGAAACATACTGTACATGAAATAATTACGAAACAAACACCTCTACATATTTCACATGCTTCTATATTTCTTTTTTCCTTTTTCTTTTTCATGTAATTTTCTCTGTATTTACTGTATCATTTTCACAGCATTTTACCATGCTGCTCACTTCCTTGACCTACATCGCACAAAACGACATCTAACATTTGCATAGGCCTATGTCATTTTTAAGTTTAGTTGTGTAGGCTAGTCTAGCATCCCATATGCATTTTATAAATGGGTATGTATGTACTGTGCTGTACATCCAGGTTTATACATAAACGGTATACACAGTCAAATTCACAGTGTTAATGTATCCATTAGTATATCCAGTGTACAAATGGAACCAAATAGACCTGATTTTATGTTTTTTAATGCCTCATGTTGAGTAACTCCGCACCAACGGCAAAACAAATTCCTCGCATATACCTCATACTTGGCAATGAAGTGTTTCTGAGTGCTACCAACACCCCCCTCCCCTCTGACAAGATGAAAAAACAACTCCATTCAAGAGACTCCTTCACCCTTATATATGGATACAACGGGTTTACACTACCCGTTGTATCCATTGTACCCATTTCTCTGTCTGTCTGTGTCCCTTTTATTTTTTCCCCTTCTTTCTGTTTTAAAGAAAAATAATCATAGGGGGGGTTCCAGTGAATCCTTGTCCCCAGGGACCAGAATTTGGTGGTACACCCCTGCAACTGCCCATCCAACCGACTTCCCACATGGCACAACACTCCCTCATGTCCTTGGCGACATGTTCTTTACTCATGTCAAGTCAATTGGAGTTTCACGAAATATGCGGTGGACACGTGACATGGACAGACACACACGCAGAGATTCTGTGCATTTGTAGATAGATGTTTTTAGATTAAAACATATATATATATATGTATATATATATATGTATGTATATATATATATATATATATATGTATGTATGTATGTATGTATGTATGTATGTATGTATGTATGTATGTATGTATGTATGTATGTATGTATGTATGTATGTATGTATGTATGTATGTATGTATGTATGTATGTATGTATGTATGTATGTATGTATGTATGTATGTATGTATGTATGTATGTATGTATGTATGTATGTATGTATATATGTGTATATGTATATGTATATGTATATGTATATATATATATTGCCCCAGTTTTATTATCATTAAGGTAATTTCCGGCTAGTTATCATTTATTTTACTCAAGGCTCCAGAACATGGAGGGACGCTTTTCAGTAAAAGTGGTGGTATTACGGGCATATGCGTTAACTTGTATGTGCCTTGACGGAGTGGGGCAGTAGAGTATCTTCGCCCCGTTTGTGGTTGGCCGGTCTGGGCCAAAAAGTCAGGGCCGAATTTATGTCCCAGTCCAGCCCTGTCCGTGATACACTCACCAAGTTTGAAGTCTATCACCCAAACGGTTCTTTAGATATGCGGGTGATACACTCACACACAGACAGATACAGAGATTCTGTGCATTTATAGTTAGATTAAAAAAATGTCAGCTGAGACAGATGCTGTGGAATCGCGCAGGCTCATGTGAAGCAAAGGAGCGAATAAGGATAGACTTCCTTCACACTCGCGCTCAGACCCAGCTGGTGCGAGCTCGACTGCCAAGTGACAGACGCGCTTGTCATAACGCTGAATATAACACCTGTTGCGCAACGTATCAGAGGTGCTTTCCTAAAATACAATCCTTACAGCAGTGGTTCTTGACGTGGGGACCGGGGACCACCAGGGGTCCTTGAGGGTGCAAGCTGTCAGTCGCGACTAGGTTTTTACACCTTTTAGCTTATATACTGTATTACAATAGGCTTTGTAACACCGGTGTCACCCTACTTTGATATGAATTATGTTACGAGATCAATCAACATAACAGGCAATACAATTACACAGGGCAAAAAATTAAAATAAAAAAAACACAAAAACAATAACAGGGTAATAAAAAAAGGTTTTAACCCCTGATAATATCATCGTAATCCAAATAGTGTCTAGTTCTTTTTCAAATGAGAAGGAAGTGTGTTGTGAAGCTCAGAAGCTCAGAAAGTCAAAATACACATTGACACTCACAAAACAAAAGACTCAAGACATCCACCAGACAGCCGTCTGAGGCAACATGCAGGCTGGTCGACCTTGAGTGGAGAGGTGATGGCCTTTACATCAAATACACAAACATCTGCCCATGGCTGAAGGAAGGCACAGCTTCACTCAGATAAGGCCTGAGCCTTACTGTGCCTACAGTAGATCACTGCTGATCCTACCTTACCTTTTTCCAGTCTGTCTGCAATACCGCCTGTGTGTTGCTTGCTAGCCCACTTACTCTGAGTGATAAGAAGGGGAAAACCCACGGTCTCTCCTCCTCATATCTAAAGACAGAGAGCAGAGGAACGAGAAGGGGGGGGAACCGAGAGGTAGAATCAATGAAAGAGAGCCGGAGAAAACAGCTGAGAGCTATGGAACTGAGGTTAGCGGTGGAGATACTGTAGGAGGTGGAGCAGTACAGTGGCGGTAGCAGTAATCTGCACGCTTCCAGGACTCGGGGAGTGAGAGATAATGATAAGATGAGCTAACTAGGCCTTTTAAATAAAACATATTGAGCTCTCACTGAGAGAGGGTGAGCAACCGCTCTGTCTCGGCTCTGTACCACCGCACTCCACCTCATCCTCTGGGAGCGTCTTTGTCTGACAGAGCCACCATAATAAATTATCTTTATCTTGAATCCCTGAATCCAATGATGCCAAAACCTTTGGGGAGAAGCTCAGAGCACGCTGTGAAATTGCGGTGTGTGTGTGTGTGTGTGTGTGTGTGTGTGTGTGTGTTCGTTCCGCGCACCATGTGAGGCAGTAATGATGGCTTTGAAGTCCGGAGCACGGCAGACAGTGTTGAAAGGCTTGAGTGAGTTGCATAACACCACATAAAGGAGGCAGATGAGGAGTTACGAGGATGGTTCTAACTGATGTAAGCAGAATGATCCGCTGCACCCCTCCACGGCCACATCTTCGCCTCTGTCTGTTGCGTTGCAATGCATGTGCACAGCAATATTACATTATTAATAAGTCAATACTCTGAATAAGATATGCCTAACTTCAAACAAGATTTAAACCGGCTTAAGCTTATCCCAATTCCTTATTAATACTTTAGTTGGGCCATTGAAAAGTTTGGGCGGCATCTCGCTAACCCAGAAATAATGAGTGATAACATTATTTTACTCAAAAACATAAAGAATGGTATAACAAGAATTCCACTGCCTGCTACGTATGTTGCTGCATTGTAAAATTCTCAGGTATTCTCTGTATGTGCTTGGGATGCAGCGACAGACTGGATGGGACTTTCATATCACGTCATTAATCACATTATTAGTATGTACTGTACCATTGAATGTGCAGTAAACTAGAATATGAATGGAATATTTCTTTAGGCAACGTGATAGCACCTTCACTATGAATATTGTCTTATTCTGAATGATGTTAGTTGCATTGTGTGGGTGCATAAACTGGCATCTCTCCTTGTATCTGTCTCTTTATGTAGCTTTCTCTGTCCACCTCACTATGAACCGATATGTCTGCCTCTCTATCGCTTTGCATCTCAGACTGTACCCTGTCTTACCTCTCTCTCTCTCTCTCTCTCATTCTCCATCTCTCCCTCCATTCCTATGGGGTAGTTAATTAGGGAAGTGAGACTGCGTGTTCGTCTGGGGGCGAGAGAGCAGGTGGAGGTTAGGATTGTTTTTAGCCTGTGTTGTAACAAAGAAAGGTCATGTTTTACATCACCAGATGGGGATGGGTAATATCAGGATGAGCCCTTACCCCAAAACAATAAACCTGTGTCAATCTAAGCAGTTGTTGCCCGAGGCATCGCGCCACACACAAAAAGATGTCCTGTCACACTACATACATGATGAATGAATTAAGTGGCGCTTGGCCATCGGCTAAGGAGCCGCAGTCGAATTAGCACCCATGTGGAGTGGTATGTGTGGATGTCTGTCACAAAGCACAGTGAAACGCACATGCAGGTCTGCGCATGTGTGTGCAAACATACACACACACACCTTTAAGTTTTGTACACACATACAGTAGACACCTGATGGAAACACCAGTGGAATGAAAAGAGCCCTAGAATATCCTACTCAAGTTGAAGTATTTTAGTATTACCCATGTTGAAGATTAAAGATTTGAGCATTACTCTTTTGAAAACTACTCCGAGTAATAGTTACTCGGTTACATAAGGTCCTGGGGGTAATTTGTCATGTGAATACGTCGTACAAAACAATCTCTCTCTAGTTCAGTGATGCTTTCTAAAGGTCTTTATAAGAAAGATTGCCTTGTGTGGGAAAAGAGTCCATGTAACCATGTAAACTCCAATGGAAATCCCCCTGATTGTGTCAGGACAGCATAATAATGGGCTACAGTGTAATTATTGCCTAAAATGGTTGAGTAATGCGCTTAATTAAAATATTAAGTTAAAGTACTGATTTAGATTGTACTCAAAAGAGTACAAGCACATGAAAAGGCTACTCAATTACGAGTACTTAGTAGTTACATGCGCGCACACAAAAGCTTGGGGGGGGGGTGAGAGAGAGAGAGAGAGAGAGAGAGAGAGATAACTAATTACATTTACTCAAGTGCTGTACTTCTACAATTCTGCACAGTTTTCAGGTTTTACTTTATTTCCATTTTCAATACTTTATACCGTTACTCCACTGTATCTCACAGGCAAATATTGTACTTTTTACTCCACTACAATTATTTGAAAACATCAGTTACTACTTTGCAGATTTTGATTTTGATTACAAAACATGCGTTAATCAATTAAGCCCTATTTTATACTTACTGTAAACTATTAGAAAATAGCCGATCTACAAGTTCACAACGTGTCACATTGTGACGTGAACTAGTAGAAATGTACTCACCAAAAATGTGAGTATATTTTGATTCTTTTGAAGTACATGTTTAATACAGGACTTTTACGTGTAACAGTCAGAGTATATCTACCTTTTGGTATTGCTGCTTTTACTTAAATAAAACATCTGAGTACCACCACTGAGAGAGAGAGCGAGAGAGCGAGAGATTTATAGATCTTGTTGAGTTACATACTGATCAATGGTGGTGATGTGCAGTCAGGTTCTTTATTACAGCACCGACACATCTCTGATCTACAGTACACCTTCATTCCCATCCCATTCTCCCGACACCGACAGCCTGCTCCTCAATGTCTGCTACTCAAACAGTGTGTGTGTGTGTGTGTGCGTGTGTATGTTAGCACAAGTGCGTGTTTCTGTGTTATGTGAGTGTGTGTTTGTATACACACAACGATGTGTGCAAGCATTATGTCAATGCCATTGTGAGTGCGGGCACCCACGTGTGTGCACTTGTGCTTGCCCTGAATCCATACCCCACGACTTTACTCTGCTCGAGGCTTATTTCTCTGTGAAATATAATGTGGGCAGGTGTTGCTTACATCCCCGGCCCGACCAAATGCACTCCAAATGGATTTCACATAAGCATAATTTCGTGCTGGCTGAAAGGAATCAATGCCATCTGCGCCTGAGCCGAGCTGTAGAATTTTAATGTCCTTCCAGTGTGTTTTCATGAACACAATTTTGGTGTACCATTGTGCACATGTATTTGTCCATGTGCCCCCTGACTTGGATGCTTGAATGAATAGACACCGTGGTTTGTAATGATGGGTACCATTATATCACCGTATCACATGGTAGCCATTTAGTAAAATGCATGGCCACCATGTGATATGGCCAATAGAAGCCTCGCTAGAAACCACTAAGCCCTTGTTTCCGGTTACTTTAGTTCAGTGATTTTCAAATCTTTTGGGGCCCAAGGCACTTCAAGAAACCATTCAACATAATAACGGTGTTGACTTAGTGTTGAATGGTTATGAGTTGACTTATATGAACAGGAACAAGATTGGAGGGGGTGTGTGCTTTGTACGCGGATTCAATTATAAAGACAATTGCAAAAATCACATTATTATATAAAACTGGGGATACAAATAACAGGCTTGATTCTTTATTTTGGAAGATATAGGAAATGCTCTTTAATGTAAGACTATACGCATTCATTGAGAAACACAAACAGATCAACATCTTTGGTACTGTTTTAATGAATTGAAGAAACCACTAATTATATCAATTTAAAGATTTAGAGTTAAAGATTTATCTTTTTAATCTTTTTATACTATCAATCATTATATTACTAGATAAATTGGAAAGGTATCTTATCAGAGAGGCAGTACTGAACTGAATGAGAAGCTATATATTGGATAGCCCTGGTTCAGAGCGTTAGCGAGTTCTCTCTAACGCCCTGCCAGGCTCTCTGCTCTGCCTCATAGACAAGGAATTCCACTGCCCTGTGAGGGCTCTCCAACTGTTGTAAAAAATAAACAAAACCACTTCGCTACTCACAGAAACAAAGGCTGTTTTTTGTGTTGTTGAAAGTCTATTCTCGGAGGTGGGAAGCCTCTCAACACCTCACCTTCTCTGTATAGTACACATTTTGGGCAGAAAATGTAATGTGTCCGAGACGGAAATTATTTTATTTACTCCACCGCCCTCTACAGATCTGGTCAATATAAATTACCATTGACCATATTTTTAGAGGGCACAGAGGAGTAAATATAATAATTTCCATCTGGGAATTCCCACTAGGCAGAGGAAGAAATGCCACCCTTTTCACATTGGCCTAATATAGCACCATCAGCAGAGTTTTTGCCTGTGCAATAACTTCATCAACATTAATCGCTCAACTTCTACAGATTCCACTCACCTCTATAATGACTGAATTCCCAAAATTGCAGGCCCACAATAACCTACTGTACCTAACCTGGTGGAGACCTGTGCTCCGTGGAGCACTTTTTATAGTTTAATTTGTATTACAATATGTGGGGCTTAATTTAGGAATGGTTTGGAAGTGGAACTCAAACAAAGAACACACATTACACAGTTTAAGAAGATGTACAAAAAGTATATTTAATCGTTATAGTGATGAGTAAGGGTTGTGTTGAATGTCTTGCTGTTGTTTTTAGCGGTGCCAACCGCTCTATATCTGACTTTGTCTGTGTGTCCGGGTGTCCGTGTGTCTGTGTCCGGGTGTGTGTCTGTCCCATAAACAAATATTGATGACAACATCAATACGGGGCTCATCAAAGGCACCGCTTCCTTCACACATGGTGTGATTTTTAGCGGTGCCAACCGCTCTATAGTCTATTGCCAACCGCTCTATAGTCTATATCTGACTTTGTCTGTGTGCCCGTGTGTCCGGGTGTGCGTGTGTCTGTCCGGGTGTCCTCTGTATTCTTATTGGCTGGGCTATAAACAAATATTGATGACAACATCAATACGGGTCTCATCAAAGGCACCGCTTCCTTCACACAGGGTGTGATTTTTTTTTACTATAAATAAAACTATAAACATGTATTGAATTAATTTATTGAGTATATTTTTTATAATTGAGTACATACAGTATGAGACTTATAGATACGTGTGTTAAATCTCAATGTCTCTGTCTGTCTGTCTCTTTTTCTCTCTTTCTCTCTTTCTCTCTCTCTCTCTCTCTGTCTGTCTCTTTGTCTCTGGACCCCTTGCCTCTCTATGTCTCCTCAGGGCATTATTCAGGATGTGAAGCTGATCTTTGCTCCTAATGGTTTCATCACACAGTGTCCAAACCTCAACCGCAGTAAGTATTGCGATTACTCGGCCATACGCTCTGGGCTAGACAAGGTTTCTTCCATTAGGTTTCCGTAGGGCTTGCATAGATAGATCAATTATCTAAATAGTTATCATTGTTGAGTGGTGCCAACCACTCCTATATCTGACTTTGTCTGTGTGTCCGTGTGTATGTCCGTATGTCCAATAAACAAACATTGATGACAACATCAATACGGGGCTCATCAAAGGCACCACTCTCTTCACACAGGTTGTGATTTTAATAATACGTTTGACTGTTGCTACAAGGTTTCAAAAGAATATTTTAGAACATTTAAATAACTGGAAAACTGTATTTAATTTAGAATGGGTAGTTATTGCATAGTTAGACATATGGATGGTATCATAATCGATAAACTGGAGTTATTAGTAACAGCTGATCTTTTTGCAAGACTATATCAAAATCATAACAAAAGCTGACAGTCAGCTTTTGTTATGATTTTGATATTGTATATATACCTTTAGCTTCCATTCATTTTATCTTTTTGCCATACACTTGATAGCTGTAATAGCTTCAGAAAGTTTTGGAGAGCACAGAAGATGAGTCATCAGCATTACATAAAGTGTGATGAAACATAGATGTAATGAGCTACAGTACATACACATTTCTGCATAATCAGCTATGTTGGCGGGGACCACTCAACATGACCACACAGCGATAGAACACACACACACACACACACACACACACACACACACACACACACACACACACACACACACACACACACACACACACACACAGTAACTTAAACTTAATGTACCCTTCACTCCCTCTGTCCCCACTCCCCACCCACATTGTTCCATCTGTTTAGCTTCAAATAAATGAAGCCAAAGAGTGCCAGTCTCTCTCTCTCTCTCTCTCTCTCTCTCTCCCTCTCTCTCTCCCTCTCTCTCTCTCTCTCTCACGTGTCCTTGTGATGACACCTGTGTGTCTGACATTGATCAATAAAGCATGTAATCACAGCTTGTTTCTTCACTTATCAATACTCCCGTCGGCGGAGCGAGAGCCGATATAGCAGTGCTAAGTTCACAATGGAAAACATACAGTACATAAAACGCTATGGAAAACATACAGTACATAAAACGCTATGGAAAACATACAGTACATGAAAACGCTATGGAAAACATACAGTACATAAAACGCTATGGAAAACATACTGTACATGAAAACGCTATGGAAAACATACAGTACATAAAACGCTATGGAAAACATACAGTACATAGAAACGCTATGGAAAACATACAGTACATAAAAACGCTATGGAAAACATACAGTACATAGAAACGCTATGGAAAACATACAGTACATAAAACGCTATGGAAAACATACAGTACATAAAACGCTATGGAAAACATACAGTACATAGAAACGCTATGGAAAACATACAGTACATGCCAACACAACAGACATCAAACATGTTTTCAATCCCATGCAGCAGAAAAGATACTGTATCTCACGTTTCAGAATAATGTTGTGAATGTACAGTATGTTATACAAGAAATTAACCCCAAAAATACAGTATACATTTTGCATAAAGAAATCTATGTATTTCAAAGGGCCAAACTGTTTCAATATTAATATTAATGTTTAATATTCTGTTTTTTCCACTAGAGGACTGATGTCTGATTTATACTTTGTACTGCGCTGGTGTCGCGCACCAAAAATAGCAGATCTACAGGCTCGCAATGCGTTGCATCGCAGTTGCAGTTTAAATATACTATATCAATTTGTCTTTAGGGTCTTAAAGGACTTCTTCACCCACTTTTCATATAATTGGTCCTCACTAATGCTCATGATAAAATGGTAAAAGAAAATCTACTCTGTCTGTGACTCATAGACCATATTCACATGTTGGCATTTTGCATTGAAAAAACGGGGTGGCATTTCATTAACTTAATAGCAAAATGGCCGCCGTGTGAATATGGTCTATAGGACGGCTTTGAACATATAGAACATATTAAAATGAGCATTAGTGAGGACCACTTATATGAACATATAGGTTGAAAATGGCTGAAGTCGTCCGTGTTTTTAGCACAGAGTCCTTACTGGTTGTCAGAAACTCAAATGAACAATGTGAAACTAATTACCCTTCCTGTTCATCCCACTCCCTTTCCTCTTTTTATCCTTTTTTTGTTTGCTCTCCCTCTTGTCTCCTGATCTTTCCTGGTGCTTCTTTTTCCTCTGTTGAGCCTGTCCAACCTGCAGTGATTTCCTGAGCCTGGTGCAAGGCATTATGGATCTCCAGGAGCTGCTGGCAAAGATGACCCTCAAGGTGAGAGTGAGGGCTCTCCCCAATGCCCTAACATCCCCGTCCATAACACACATCTAACCCTAATTCCATAACACAAGGCAAAACTTGAACTCTAACATCCCTATCCATAACAAAAGGCAAAACTCTAACCCTAACATCCCCGTCCATAACACAAGGCAAAACTCACCCTAACATCCCTGTCCATAACACATGGCACAACTCTAATTCCATAACACAAGGCAAAACTCAAACCCTAACATCCCTATCTATAACACAAGGCAAAATTCTAACCCTAACATCCCTATCCATAACATCCGCATTACATTACATTACATTACAGTCATTTAGCAGACGCTTTTATCCAAAGCGACTTACAATAAGTGCATTCAACATAGGTAGGGAACGAAACTACTAATCACCAGAGGTCTTAAGTGCATTTCCTGTAAAAACAAGCAACCAAGAGTATACCTAGCGCTAAGGTAAAAGTGCAATATATCAGCTATCTACTTTCATAAACACATGAGATAAAATAGCCAAATCAAATGAGCACGAGCTAATAGATCCAATACAACAATACAACAATAGTTCCTACAACTAGTTAACAACAAGTAGGCCAGGCAAAGAGGAAGGGTAGTGTTTCCTGAAGAGGTGGGTTTTCAGCCTGCGGCGAAAGATGGGCAGTGACTCTGCTGTCCTGACATCAGTGGGAAGTTCATTCCACCACTGTGGGGCCAGAACAGAAAAAAGTCGTGACCGTGTCGATCGACCAGAAGGACCGTTGAGTGGGCACTGAAGAGACACTTATTCCGCACTGAAGAGACACTTATTTACTCAGGCTTTTGGCAATTAATTTTTTTATTTTGTGTACTGTGAAGCGTCCTTGGGTTTCAGAAAGGCACTATATAAATTCAAGTTATTATTATTATTATCATAACACAAGGTAAAACTCTAACTCTAATCCATAGCCATAGCCTTAAGGTTCTATGACATTCATTTTCACTTTTTTTATTTTTAATGTTTTTTTGGGGGGTTTTATGACCTCAATTACACCCAAAAAATCTGAACTTTGAACATTCAGTGGATTTTCTGTGGTCTGGGGTTTTCTGAATAATTAGGCTGAAAAGTAATCTGAGCTTGGCCCTTGGGCAGTGAAGTCACAGGCCATTAATCCCTACCACTCTCCTCCTCGTTGATGTTTTTTTGCAGTGCGAAATTGACCTTGTTTAAAAAAGGTGCCGCGCTATGAGCTTGTATATCTGCTATTTTCGAATAGCCAAAGAAATCTAAAGTGACAAAGATGCGTTCCAGGTCTTAATGGGTTAATAGATTAATACATTATACAGTCATTGTGAGTAGCCTTAAGGATATAATATACAGCTTTGCATCGGTCATGCTTCAGTTTGACATGAGCTCAAGTAGGCTAAGTAGGCTAAGAAAGCTACATGGTTTACTTTGCTATGCACACAGCACACATAATGCACACTCTGAATTATATAGTACTAGAGTTTCGGGGGGCTACGCCCCCCTCAACCCCAGCCGCGCACGGGGCGCAGCGTGGCTGTGTGTATATTGGGGGACCCAAATCGCCGGAGTAAAACTGTGGAAAAGTATTTTTTAAAAAGGAAAAAATGTGAAGAAATAATATTTGTTATGTTTCAGGGGGTCCACAGGGGGTCCGCGGACCCCCTGATGGTCCACTGACCCCCTGTGGAGTGTTGGGACGCGCGGGGACACCCCTGGAACATTTTTTTTTTTTTTCATGAAGGTGGTTGCTTGTTTCTGGCGCAGGCTGTGCAAACCTGGCAACCCAGCGCATGCTGGCGCACGTTTAAGTGGCGTAGCGTCATGAGGGTCAGTGGGGCCGTGGCTGGGTCAGTGAAGACCCTGTAGTGCGGATGATATGTGGCATAGAGGGGCAGATTGTAAATCCACAGAGGAAACATCCGTGGGCTACCATTGGTTCAGCGATGTGTGCGGTTGCCCTGCGGCCCCTCCTCCTCCACCAATGTGCAGTATTGAGAGCCCTGACGTCACAACAATTGGAGCGATGGGCACTGCACTGTGGTTGGTTAGGGTACACCTAGGGCCCAGGTAGAACCCAGTTAAAGCCTGCATGGGCAAAGGCAGTTAGGACCCGCCTTGGTCCCACATAAACATGGCTAGTTGGGGCCCACCTAAGGGCCAGGTAGAAGGTACTTATAGGCTGCATGGGCATCGCAGTTGGGACTGAAGTGGATGCGGCTGACATTGCTGACATGGGGTCCATATGGTTTAGCCCACCTTGAAACCATATGGGAACAACGCTGGCATGCTGGCTGTAATGCAAACGCTGCATCATACCTGCAGTGTGTAGTTTGATGTTGTGTGTGTAGCAGATATACCTGCAGTGTGTAGATCAATGTCCATAGGAAAGTCAATGCCCAGCAGTGTTTTTTTCCCCAGCAGAGTTTCTAGTGTCTCTGTGTGTCTGTGGAAGAGGTTGCACATGAACTCTGCAGCCGCACTGAGGCGCTCCAACACAAACACTCTGACATTAAGCTGCTTCACACAACAAACATCAGCACCACGCTGCTGTTTGTCCAAAAGACACAATATCTCCTCTCCCACCGACGTCATGTGTTCATTTATGGACAGCCGTACAGACTCCTTTTGACACATTTTACGTCGTTTATCCAGCTCTCACTGACTCTCCACATCGGGCAGTTATTTTGCTGCGATCAAGTCAACGATGTGAGAGATTAGCTATCACAGACGGACGGACAGGGGGTGAAACATAGTCTTGCGCCATGCCTTTCGGCCTGGCGGAGACAATAAAAAACCGAAAGTGAAGGAAATGGCCATTTCTGCAACAGAAGTAGTCAATAAAGTATGCTATGAAAACATGGGCCACATTGGCAAAGAATGTAAGAAAGAGGCAATCATGTAGAAAATAGCCGATCTCCAAGCTTACAAAGCCTGTCAACGTGAGGCGTTTCGAGCTTGTAGATCGGCTATTTTCACAATATTTACTTGTGGAACGGAGTCAAACAGAATGGGGGGGTCCCAGATCAAGTACGTGTATTTGGGGGGGGGGGGGGGGGCGGCGTGAAAGGGTTGATAAACACTGCTCTAATCGGAGCGAAATTATCTGAAATTACTACACCATGACCATAATGCAGCCTAACAGGCGTTGCACGGGGCGGTCCTGCCATTACGTTAGTTACTGTAGTTGCTGTGGAGCTACATAGTTCTGCAGAAGACACACACAAACATACACCATGTACAATGGACGAACTGAGCAGCAATATAGACATTCACCACACGAACGTGCATTGTTGAGAAAGTGATTGCACAGCCGCTGCAGGCATGACAACCAGGTTAGCGTTAGCGACATGGCAGCTATCACAGCGCCCTGTCCGTCGTGCTGCAACTGCCTGTGATGGCTACAGCAGTAACAGCAAGCTGTCTGCGATGCCATTGTCTGGAGACTGCTCTTAGCGTGACAGGACCAATGAGAGTGAGCGCTGTAGTTGTTGCTAAGATACGGTGGCGTCTCTGCCCCATAGCTTGTAGATCTCTCACACATGATTGGCGTAGGCTGCGTTGCCAGGTCTGACTTTGTGTGTAAGCAATGGTCGGCTTATTTTTGCGCGCCTTTGGGCTCGTTTGCATTGTGCGCACGGCAGCGCTTGTTTAGCGTACGTCAGCGCGACGTGGCAACGGACGTGGCAACGTGAAAGGTGATTGGCTGGTGAAAAGAAACACCCGACGTTACACCAGAAATGGTGCCTGGAGAAAATGGTGACCAAAAAAAAAGTTTGGAAAAAAAGGAAAAAACCCCCGCAGCGGCTGCGTGCTGTTGTGGTGATGAGGTCGTGCGCACGGTAAACGGTACGAAGCTGCCTCCCCTTCCGTTTTGTCCGACATTTGGTGAGTAGAATTAATTATGTTGCGCGGTGGAAAAGGTGTAGTTAGCAGTGAGATGTCCCCTAGGCGAGGCGTAAATTCAGCGCGGCCGCCGTGGCGAGTCAGTTGCCGACATGTGGTCTGGCGGTGCGTTGTTTAGTCGATAACAGAGCTGTGGGGTGTGGACACCGAGGGTGCGGAAGTTGGTCGCCATTTATATAGTTAGATATAATGATAATGTGCCGTCCTTTTTTATACCCCTAGGGAGTTTAGGACAATACTTTTTTATAGTTGTTTACATCCATTTACATTTGAACTGTTTACGTTTACATTTTAACCGTTCTTTTTATTGTGCACGGCACTGATCATTTTGCTGTGGGTGTGTGAAACACAATTTAGTTTTTATGTGAACCATAAAAATGGCAAATAAACCTTAACCCTTACCATCCACCCCTGTGCTGATTTTTATCGCTGTAGGAGACTAGGCTAAGCTCAAAAATTCATATAAACACATTAAAAGTAGCTCACGTAGTGAAAGGATTCTTGTCAACAAGTTCTCAGACACAGACATTGGATTTTTCAGTAAGTGCATTGATGAAAAAGGCACACTGCACTACTGGGGAATGTGCGGACTACCCCCGTTGACCTTAAGTGTCCATCTGTATGTCTGTGGACAACTAATCGCTGGTACTTTTTGACCAATCGGCGTGAAACTTGGCACTCACACTCTCGGTGGGCCAAGGAAGAACATCGGCCTTTTATAGTGCCACCAGGATGCAGATTTCTGCAAAACAAATCTTTTGATGTTGATCACACAAAGTTTGTCCAAACCTCACGCAAATCTCTATAGTCATGTGATCACGACATATATGTCAGATTGTTCATATTGTTTTCTGATTAGTTACGATTGGTTCCAAAATTTGCAGTAGTGGCTCGTTTTGCACAAAATGCTACAAATTATGAATGCAGCGTCCGTTTGCCGTGAAACTTTACACGCAAATTCCCATTGGGCCAAGGAAGAAATGCCACCGCTTGCCAAATTCACGTTTTGGAACAGTTGGTCATATAATCAAAATTATTTTCCCCTGGATTCCTTGGATCATTATGCAACTCCTCAAATGGGCCACGCACATTTTTACCTAACAACATGAAAATAATAAAGTTTTTATAGATACACTTTTTGCACCGAACGACTACTGTAACACATTGAAGAGCAATCTTTGCTGGTCACTGCTACTGTGCAAACGACGACAACGTAATAATGATAACAATAACGCTCATCTATTGCCTCGCCACCATTGCACACGATGTCACGGAGTAAACAGGCTAATGAAATCAGCTAACCTGCCCTTAAGGTGGACTGACTTAAGGTAGACCAGTAATTCTTTCCCTACACGGGAGCCCCGCGCAGCGGCTAGATGGGAGGGCCGCGCAGTGGCCCAAACCTCTAGTATGATACAATACTGGATGTCATGTAAAGAGGAGTTAGTTCTCCTTCTTCTTCTCAAATTTGAATCTATTTCTCATTCCCTGAACATAATTTTGTGTTTTTTCTTGTGTCTTTAATTAGATATCCTATTTATTTGATTTTGTACATGTATTGTTGTTTGTATGTCCGGCCTTGTGGGGAAGGATGGGGGGAGGAATGGGGAGGGGTGGATGGGAATTGTGGGAGAAAATGTAAAACCACATAGTTGTTAACATTTTTGTAACCTCAATACAATGTCATGTTTACTCTTTGAATACATTTTGCCCCCCATTGAGACCTGAAGCCGATTCTACATGTCTCCTAAATCCCAACAGTTTTCTGAAAAACGTATGTTTCTATATCAGTGGTGCTCAATCTATTTCATGTCAAGGACCCCCAAAATGATATGTATTTGGCCCCCATCAAAATATTTTGTTCCAGGGACCCCCCAGAAGCAAAGATTTGAGTTAAAAATGTTCGCTTTAAAAATATATATATTCAAAGATTTGCACACATTTTCGCAAATTTTCAAAAATAGCAGATCTACAAGCTCATAGGGCGGCACTCGGTGCCGCGCTATGAGCTTGTATATCTGCTATTTTTGAATAGCCCAAAGTGTAAAATAATGCTTTTTAGCTCGAATCTAAAAATGAGACAGTTCCAGGTCTTAATGGGTAAAAAAAAAAAAGATTTAGCTTTAGATTCTTGTCTTAGACAGGTACAATAACAGCAGTTTCATATGTGAAGGTAATTTGTACATATCTAAAATAGCAGCAGTGCTCTATCAAATGTGCAAAGAGGAGTCAAGCATATACATAGAATGAGAGTCATTGTCAGATCCATCACTTATTTTTCGTTCCTAAGTTTTTTGTTTTTTTGCCCCTGTCCTCATTTAGTGCTGTGGCAGCTGCCGGGGAAAAGCTCTTACTAAGCCTTAAGCCCTTGGGCTGTAAGGCGTCTCAGACGCTTCCCATTCCGCATCGTCACGAACTCTTTCCAACTCTTTTAACCTCAGTGAAATGAACACAGATAGACCTCTTTTAAATGACATCAAAAGTCAGCCAGGTGGCACCTATATAGGCTACAAGGTAGCCTGGCAGCGCGTCACAGGTTCGAGTCCCGATCCCGACGGCCTTTGCTCCGTGCCACTCCCCATCTCTCTCCTTATTTCCTGTCAGCCTACTGTCCTATCGGGAAAAAAAGCCTTAACCCATTAAGGCCTGAGGTTCCGATTCTACAAAATGTTCTAAATCAGTTCTTTTTTAAATTACTTATGATGCTATGTCAGTGGTTTTCAAACTTTTTCATGTCAAGGACCCCCAAAATGATGTAGTTGGCCGCGGACCCCCATCTCAAAATGTTTTGTTCCAGGGACCCCCGGAAGCAAAGATTTGAGTTACAAATATTCGCTTTAAAAATATAGATATTCAAAGATTTGCACAACTCTTCTCGATTTTTCAAAAATATCAGATCTACAAGCTCGTAGCGCAGCACTCGGTGCCGCGCTATGAGCTTGTAGCCGAAGTGCAAAATAATGCTTTTTAGCTCAAATGAAAAAGTGACACTGATGCGTTCCAGGTCTTAAAGGGTTAAAAGCCCCCCCCCCAAAAAAAGTCAGCCAGGTGTAAAATATCACTCAGAACATAATGTCACACAAACACATCAAGGTGTAGGCACTGTTACTTCGATGGCAGTCACATTTGGTGACTGCTATTCTGTCTGGGTGTGTGCAGCGTTATACATGCACGCACGCACACACACGCGCGCGTGCACACACACACACACACACACACACACACACACACACACACACACACACACACACACACACACACACACACTGTGAAGGACATGTTCGATTGCAGGTGAGAACAGTGGCAAATGGCGGCAATATTGGCTCAACGGGAGGGTGACAGGTGTCCTGCAATCTGTAAGTCACAACATCACTCTGAACCACAGGGAGCAGGTCGACCATTTAGAAAACGGGGAGTGTTTGTGTGCGTGTGTGTGTGTGTGTAAGAGTGTGTGTTAGAGTGAGTGTATGCATGCGCATGAGTGGGTGCAGGTGACTGCGAGAATGTGTGAGAATCTTAGGCGAGTGTATGTATTCGCTTGTAAAAAAATGTGTATGTGTGTGCAGTGCACACATGTGTTTTCGCGTGTCATTGCACATGATCATTTGCTTGTGTGGTTGTCTTTATATAGCATGCGTGTGCGCATGTGCATGTGAGCATGTGTGATTCTACCGTGTGTGGTGGCTGGTTGAGAGTGTGCGTGCACACATTTTGCGGCCTAACAATCTATACGTGTAAGTGTGCCGTAAGCCCAATGCGTATGTACGTGCATGTTTCTTCACATGCATGCACTGCACAGTGGTGTGGGAGTGAGCGACCCCCAAGGACATTGCAGCTGGTGGGGCGTGCGGCAGGGTCATTCCAGTGTAAATAAGGTTGAAATTAAGCACATTACCCTACTGCAGTGTGACACCGGCGCGTTCCTCCCAACACCGGAACGGACCCCGAGCGCTTCCCACCTGCATCCATTGCTCATAGACCGCACAGTTGGGGAGGGAGGTTGCTGTCATCTCCAGTACTAAGTGGCTTTTTCTCATCCTCTGGCATGGAGAGACTGGGGACGGGGGGGAGGATGGTTGGGGTGTGTGGGGTAGGGTGGGCGATTGCATGTTGGGTGAATAATTGCCCGCGGCTCTGACTATGTGATATGCATCAGAGATGTATGTTGCATACGTGTTGCATACGTGTTGCATACGCCTTTTCGCGAGGGAAAGGTGGTTAGATTGTTACAGACAATAAATGCGTATTCGTAGATAGAAAGATACATTTTGATAACTTTTTGTTCCATATCCACAAGTTTTACTGCTATATTAACACAGGTAGCAGAGTACACTGCAACCCAGATTCTTCACCACCGGCCCATTGAAGTGTGTGTGTGTGTGTGTGTGTGTGGGGGGAAACGATTTTCTTTTTCATACACACATACAAGAGACACAAGTGCACGAACTTTTTAAATATTTTTTTTTTTTAATTATTGATTAAGACATACACAAATAGAGAGAGAGAGTCGTCTCTTATCTTTATCGTACTAGCCATTAGGGGTGGGACGATATATTGATATCGCGATATATCGCAATACTTTCTCCCGCGATAAATAATCGATATACTGCCGGAAAAAAACTATATTAAAAAAAAAAAAAAAAAGTTTGTGATACGTTGTTTTTTTCCGACTCTGTATTTGTGTAATGATGATTTTGAACTGTTTGGTGCTATTTTATGTGTTTATGAATTGAATACAAGGACTATCGTGATATATTGTTGGTGAAATTTCATGCAATAGATCGTGATATCGCAATATATTGAATATCGTGACATTATTGTTATCGAGGGCCTAATATCGCCACAGATATCGTATGGTGAGATACCCATATCCCCACCCCTACTAGCCATGTGTCCCAGTGTCGTGTGAACATCACACAGAGAATCTGCGTTTGCTGAAAACATATTCACATGACTGAACGTCTATCGTATAGTCCCTCTTTGCCCTTTGATGTTGTGCACCATATACAAACCCAAAACATGATAATGCAAAAAAGAAAAGAAAAACAAAATCCCGGTGCCTGGAAGCAGCCCTCCCAGCCCTTTGAAATTGCTTTTCCAACACTTTTGTTTAGGACTTTGACAGGACACATCTCCACCCTCCACTGCTCACTCGCTTCATCGAGTGGGGGTGGGGTTGTCACTTGTGGAGGATCCCACCTTAATGGAATAAAAAAAAGACCTCACTGACATTCAACATTTTACAATCCTGCCGAGAGTTCTCCATCATTGAACAACGACATCCTCCCTCTCTCCAATGCCCTGCCTGTGGTCTCAGGAGCAACACGGGGGCGCAGTGTACACAGTCCAATGTTAAGTGTTAATTTAACTCTGAGATTGCACAAACGTCCATGAGGGTCCGTTCGGCTACATTTTGTACACTCTCTGAGTTACAAAGGAATACATTAACACTGAGCATGTTCATGTGGAGGACTAATAGGCAAACCTGTAAAACCGCTTTAGATCACTGGGAGCTAGACTTTCATGCCCTGACCCTTTTAACAGGGCTTTGATCACAACCTGGGGGTCAGTTGCAGGGGCTGTCCCATGAGTATCTTATAGACATATTTGTGTGTGTGTGTGTGTGTGTGTGTGTGTGTGTGTGTGTGTGTGTGTGTATGTGTGTGTGTCTTTACATAGTATGTGTGTGTACGCGAAGTGATGCGTAAGTCCGCAGCTGTCCTGACCTTCTTCTCACCAGGTTACTGTGTATGAATATAGAGAACTGAGTAAGAGGCATGGGGAGGGTTTGATCTGATGCCTGAGGCACGGAGCGTGAGCTGAATGACACGCACTTTACCTCCATCTCACTGCATGAATGGATCTCAATGGATCTGCAGTTGCAGAAGGACCATTTAAATTGCAAGTGCAATTTAGTGTGTGTGTGTGTGTGTGTGTGTGTGTGTGTGTGTGTGTGTGTGTGTGTGTGTGTGTGTGTGTGTGTGTGTGTGTGTGTGTGTGTGTGTGTGTGTGTGTGTGTGTGTGTGTGTGTATGTGTATACCTATGGATGGATGTGTGTGTCTGCATGTGTGTCTGTCACGTACATCAGTGATACTCAAACTTTTGTCAAGGACCCCCTAATTGACATTTATTACCCCGCAGACCCCCATTTGATAAGCCAGGGACCCCAATAAGAGAAGGTTTTTACGGCTCTCTAGCAGTGATTCTCAACCATTTTCATTTCAAGGACCACCCAGTTTGACATGCATTAGGGCTACGGTCCCCCTTTTAATGGCATTTTATATCTCTGGGACCCCAATTCCCATTGTAAAACCAATGTTAATTTAACTCTGAGAGTGTACAAATGGAACCAAATGGACCCGTTAGGGTCCATTTGGTTCCATTTGTACACTCTCAGAGTTACAGACCCATAAGGGTCCATTTGGTTCCTGTCCATCATTTAGCTGGGGACCCCCTGGAACCCCCTCAAGTACCCCTGGGGGTCCCCGGACCCCACTTTGAGAACCAATGACGTACATGCATAAACATGTTGATCTGTCTGTTTTGGGGGTGTGCGCTCATGTGTCTTCCTTTATGTGTGTGTGTGCGCGTGCAGTTGAACTACGCCGAGTCCAGGCTAACCCAGCTGGAGGGCTGTCACTGTGAGAGGACGTGCACCGCCAACGGCCTGGTGTACAGGGACATGGAGCTGTGGGTGGAGCCCGAGAACTGCAGGAACTGTGCCTGCAAGGTGGGTGTCACCTAGACAACTTGCACCCCCACACCACCCCCTCCTCCCTTACTATCCCCTCCTCCTCCTCTCTCTGTCCTTGGGATTGGCCCGACTGCAAAGCCACCACAACACAGTCTGTAGTGGTGGGAAAAAAAGTTCATTTCAGTGAACGAACGATTTCGTTCACGGTCGCGGCAAATGATTCGTTCAAATGATTCGTTCAAATGATTCGTTCAAATGATTCGTTCAAATGATTCGTTCAAATGATTCGTTCAAATGATTCGTTCAAATGATTCGTTCAAATGATTCGTTCAAATGATTCGTTCACGTTCTCGTTCAGTAGCGCTATTTTCTAGTGTTCAAAATGTACTCGAGTGAAAGTACAAAAGTATTGGCATCAAAATACACTTAAAGTACCAAAAGTAAAAGTACTAACATATTTGAAAATAGCCGATCTACAAGCTCGCAACGCGTCGCGATGAGACGCGTTGTGAGCTTGTAGATCTGCTATTTTCAAATAGCCTTGGTATGAAATAGGGCTAAAGTGGTTAATGTATATTTTATAATGTGTATAAAACACCATCGCGGGAGCAGGGTTTTTTTTACGTCTCGCGCGAACTTAACAGTTTAAGAAAGTGAACGAGCTCGTTCACGTTCACGAAAAATGTACTAGTTATTTTGAACGCATCGATCATGAACGACACACTGCTGCTCATTCAACTGCAGGACATTGTGGTGTGTCACCTGATGAGGTCCCTCAACTGTAGGTCTGCCAGTGTCCCGTCTCCCCTTCATCCCTGCTAGCTCTCCTCTCCCTGTCCTTCAGTGACATCCCTACAACCGTCTCTTTCCATTTCCTCTTTTTTCCGTCTTTGCCCTCCCACTTCTCCCCCATAACGAGAACCTCCTAACAAGCTCGCCCTGGCTTTTTGCATGCGAGCTGGCCTCTGGAAAATGTGTCGAATCAGGCCATTTCCTGAGCTCCTAGGGGAATTAGACTCGCTGCATCATTGCACACATCAAGCGCAGGGTGGAGTTTAACCCATTAAGACCTGAAGCCGATTCTATAAAATGTCTGTTTTTAGAATGTCTTCTAAAAACAGTTTTTTGAAAAAAAATTATGTAACTATGTCAGTGGTTCTCAAACTTTTTCATGTCAAGGACCCCAAAATGTATATGTATTTGGCCAAGGACCCCCATCTCAAGATATTTTGTTCCAGGGACCCCCAGAAGCAAAGATTTGAGTTACAAATGTTTGCTTGAAAAAAAAATGTATTCAAAGATTTTCACACATTTTCACGATTTCTCAAAAATAGCAGATCTACAAGCTCGTGGCGCGGCACTCGGTGCCGCGCTACGAGCTTGTATATCTGCTATTTTTGAATAGCCAAAATGTAAAACAATGCTTTTTAGCTCAAATCTAAAAAAAATGGCACAGATGCGTTCCCGGTCTTAATAGGTTAACCCTCCTGATTTCCTCCTGCGGACATGTCATTAACTGATAACTGCGGAGTCCCCAGGGGGGAGTGGTGGTGACCCATTTCAGATGACTCATGAAATAGAAGTAGTAGCACATGCTGAGAGAGAGATATCAGCCATGAACATGAACGTATAGGGTCTTCCGGGCCCCCTGGAATAACTGCCTGGGTATCACACAGGGCTCTCTCTCTATTTCAGCGCACCACCACTCGGCACTGTGTGATTACTCTACGTCCATGTTCAGGTTATGTATACAATGCGGGCAGTTAAAGGAGAGAGCCAGCCTAGAATAGTATTGGGTTTGATGTGGCCATAATAATTCACCGACATACCTGATGCGTTTGATTTTTTTCATAGAAGCCCCTGTTGTCCATTCTCTTCTACTGTTTTGAGGAGAGGGGGAGCGCTACGCGTGAAATCTCACGGGACGCGAGAATCTCGCGAGAGTTCACGCACCAGAGCTCATAAGTGACAAACAGTGCATGTGTGAGTGCCAGGACACTACGTAGAGAGGATTCGTGAAAAAAAAGAAGAAGTTTGGAGCGACGAAAATAGCCGAATTAGGATTATGCTCTAGGCTCCATTCAGCCGGTGGGAGGGGTCTCCAGAATACAGGGGCTTCTATGAAAAACAAATCACACCCAGTGTGAAGTGGGCGGTGTGGTCACAGTGGTCATCACAGTGATGGAAGTGATTCACTTTAAAAAAACATGAAAGTGTTTTTTTTAAGTCCATACTGCTATTCATAGGGCTTCACATGTGTCATTACATTACATTACATTACAGTCATTTAGCAGACGCTTTTATCCAAAGCGACTTACAATAAGTGTATTCAACATAGGTAGGGAACGAAAACTACTAATCACCAGAAGTTTTAAGTACATTTCCTGCAAAAACAAGCAACCAAGAGTATACCTAGCGCTAAGGTAAAAGTGCAATATATCAGCTACCTACTTTCTTAAACAGATGAGACAAAAATGGCAAAATCAAATGAGCACGAGCTAAAACAAATAAGTGTATCGACTAAACAAGATCCAATAAAACAATACAAAAATAAAACAAGAGTTCGTACAACTAGTTAACAACAAGTAGGCCAGGCAAAGAGGAAGGATAGTGTTTCCTGAAGAGGTGGGTTTTCAGCCTGCGGCGAAAGATGGGCAGTGACTCTGCTGTCCTGACATCAGTGGGAAGTTCATTCCACCACTGTGGGGCCAGAACAGAAAAAAGTCGTGACCGTGTCGATCGACCAGAAGGACCGTTGAGTGGCGAGGGAGTCAGTCGCCCCGAGGTGGCAGACCGGAGTGGTCGGGCAGGGGTGTGGGCATTGACCAAAACCCGGAGGTAGGAAGGAGCTGTTCCTTTCACTGCTCTATAGGCTAGCACCAGGGTTTTAAACTGAATGCGAGCTGCTACGGGGAGCCAGTGCAGAGAACGGAGAAGGATAGTTGTGTGGGAGAACTTGGGGCGGTTGAACACCAGACGAGCCGCAGCTTTCTGAACAAGCTCCAGAGGTCTGATGGCTGATGCCGGAGCACCAGCAAGGAGGGAGTTGCAGTAGTCCAGGCGGGAGATGACAAGAGCCTGGATGAGCACCTGGGCTGTTTTCTCCGTGAGGAAGGGGCGAATCCTCCTGATGTTGTAGAGGAGGAATCTGCAGGACCGTGTCACTGATGCGATGTTAGCCGAGAACGACAGTTGATCGTCCAGGGTCACACCCAGATTCTTCGCAGTCCGAGTTGACGTCACCACAGCATTCTCAATGGTGATGGCCATGTCTCGGTGAGGACAGCCCTTCCCCGGGATGAACATCAGCTCGGTCTTGTCCAGGTTGAGCTTCAGGTGGTTCGTCGTTTCGCTAGCCAATCACAGTCCTGAATTTGCAAAGTCAGCCAATCACATTACAGCTAGTGGTGATGACACTAGCTGTAATGTGATTTGCAAAAGTATAGATTTGCATTGACTGTGGAAGGGTTAGGGTTGTAGACTGCGTTGTAGACTATTGGCCAATCACGGTGCAGGATTGGTCAGTGTCCTTCTTCTTCTTCTTTCCAAAAATCAAACGCATCAGGTATGTTGGTGAATTATTATGGCCACATCAAACCCAATACTGTTCTAGGCTGGCTCTCTCCTTTAATGCAAACACATGAGAATTTTCCATACATTTTTCTGTCTCTTCTCAGTTATTCTAAACGTATTGCACTGCAACATGCTGATTGCTAATTTGTGTAAAAATGTATGTATGTCGAAGGGTCAAGGTGTTATCGGTAGCCTAAGAATGTTACCTATTAATTATGTTTCGTGTATTGTGAACAAATACTAGGACAGCATTCGTGCCCTTCAGCATTGGGAGCGCGCATGCAAACAAAACCCGTCCCGCACATTGTCGCATTATGAGCACGCTAGGCACGATGATGCCTTTGCCCTTTACACAACCACTGCTGCCATGATCACTGGAAGGTCTTGGCATGAAACCCCTTATAAATGTATTTCAGTTACCACCAACTCTCTGAAGACGCTCTCCGTGTGACTATTAGTGCTGGTATTTGCCCAATGGATGTTTTTTTTGCAATGAAGCTCATTTGCATAGAAAGGGGTTGATTTGAATACATGCAAATAGTACTGGAGCAACGAGGTGCTATTTGCTTGGCAGTGCAGTTAGGTGTGCATTTCAGAATTACATTGTTTATTTTTGTGTTCATTGTGAAGGTTTTTCTTATCTTTGTTTGTTTTAGTTTTTGGAGTTTTGGGCTTTGTCTGAGCCTTTGTTTGACAGATACAATGTTGAGAGACAGGGAACACAGAGAGAGAGAGCAATGAAGTGAACAGTTTTTTGAAAAAAAAAAGAGAAAATGTTTCAAGATTTTTCAAAAATAGCAGATCTACAAGCTCATAGCACGGCACTCGGTGCCGCGCTATGAGCTTGTATATCTGCTATTTTTGAATAGCTAAAAGAAATCTAAAGTGACACAGATGCGTTCCAGGTCTCAATGGGTTAACGCTCAGTAGTTCGCCGTGTGCTATTACAAGATTGATTGATTGATTTTTGTATATTTTATTGACACATTTTATATAGTACAGCAGTACAACAGCAAATGGATGAGACACAAAAAAGCCAAAGGCTTGTTGTTTCCATTGTGGTCCATTAAACATTCAACACTCTGGACAAGCAACAGTGTATATACACGATGAACAATGATACAAAATAACATTATCAAAATGTACAGTTTTAAAATGGTTCATGATAGATGGTGGGTTTTCTTTTCTTTGGAATAGCAGGTATATCAGAATCAGAATCAGGTTTATTGTCACATCACAGGTTTACAAGGTAAAAAAGTGGGTGAAATTGTTTTTAGTACATCATTCCCAGAGCCTCCCAGAGCCGTATATCTGATAGATACTGTACATTAGTTTTAGTTTACATCCAATGTAGTTGTATATTCTGCATGAGTATGCATGGAACATACAGATTGTTTTTTGATAACCTCTACAGCATTATGTTACAGTACTGTATATTCCGTGAATATGTGTGGGTGTGGGTCTAAGGTGAGACGCAGCAGCGTTTTATTCATCTTATTTCATTGTATCCTCACTATATGTGCCGGAACTCATTCTCTCCATGTATTTGTTTAAGTAAAAAAATGGTGTTTTTTAATTTGTTTGTTTAACAGAATGGCGTGGTGGAGTGCCGTCGAATTTTCTGTCCGCCAACAAACTGCTCAGAGGACTCACTACCTGTGCACGTCGATGGCACCTGCTGTAAAAAATGCAGACGTAAGTACGAGGGCCTGCAAACTTTGCTGTTGACAGTGACAGATCAGAGAGAATGGGGAATTTGCGAGGTGGCCGTCAATCACACATACCCACATACAGCATTCAGTGCCTGGCCAGGGCACAATGAACTCAGCATCACCTCGTCTCACTGCAAAAGCATGCAGCAAACAGACACCAAAATATATATACACATTTCACATCTTTCAAAAAATAACCATTGCAGATAAAAAATATGTTTTGGACAATGCCCTAAAATGCATTTTGAGCCGTCAAAATGTATCAAAAATGTATTTTCAATACTGTATATATATATTTGTTGTAGATACTATTGGTATGGTGATACAGATCCTGTATGGGGAACGTTCACAGACAAATATGTGAATTGGTTAGCATGCAGAAATAGTTTTCACACCTCTCAACTAACCAAAGTCAACTCTACATCCCCTTGCAGCATGGTCACCCACTGCTTTTACTGTAATTGCCGTGAACGGGAAACATGTGGGCCACATATTTAACATTAGGTCACTTTTAGATTTTCATAAAAGGATACCTTCCAGACGTTGGCCCTCAGACCACAGGATCATCTTCTAGTGTCCATCTAAAGTTGAGATACAGGGTGGACCAGTCAGTTCTGGATATTCTTGGGTGGTGCGAGTGTGTGACGCAAACTGTCAAGAGTCTCAAAACTATTCACAGTTCCACCAACAAGAACAGTGTCTCGTTCACCCAGACTGCCAAATCACCAAGTCCCCGAGGGGTACTTTTGAGGGGAGGGGGTTTTTGAATAATTTGTCCTACCCTCCACGCATCCTCCCCTGTGAAATATCAGAGCCCTGGCTGGCACAGAGGAGCTCGGCTATAGTCCTGCACCCTGGAGATGAGAAAAGCAGGGCTTCACATCATCATCATATAGCTTAATTTTCTATTTCTGCCTTGTCACCGGAGGATTATGCAGAAGGATCCTCTCTGTTGTATTCTTAATGTATTGTTCACATTTCTTCTCACGCATGCTAACTAAGCTCAACTTTTTTTCCGCACTTAATTAACCATACAGAACTTGAAGCAGGGAAACTATCTTCCTTTTTTTTCTCCACAGTGTCAAACGCATTTTGTGGCATTTCGACTCTATTGTTGATATCACCATCGGTGCCTTGGAATTAAATCTATGTTCCAGGGCATATCCTTATCAAGGTGTCGTTAAAGTGATTGTTATTTCTTTTCCACAGCTAAATGCACCTACATGGGCCAGACTCTGTCCGAGGGCCAGCGCTTTTTGTCCAAGAGCTGCAGGGAATGCAAGGTAAAGCATCTGCTTCCACCCCATTTACAGTACCATCAGGGTTGCCAGATCTGCTTATTATAATTTCCCTTGCAAGATTTTATTTGAAAATAGCCGATCTACAAGCTCACAACGCGTCGCATCGCGACGCGTTGTGAGCTTGTAGATCTGCTATTTTCAAATAGCTGATGTACATGTTAAAGTGCTCATGTCACGTGGCCCATAGTCGCTTCTTTTGGGCTGGTTTTCCTAGACCTGGTTGCTAGTTTTCCTCACAGAATCTGGCAACACTGTTTACCATTTTGCTCAAGTGAAACATGTGCTGGACGTTCTGTGATATTGTGTTTAGTGTCTTGTGGTGTTAGATTGTAGACAGCAAATCCACATAGAGAATACAAAACGAAGTTACTCTCTTTTCTTCTCTTCTGTCTCTTCGCTGTCCTACCCTATGCGCCATAATTGTAAAGTCCCCCCAAAACAGCCTTATCTAGATGCAGCCCAAGCACCGCACGTTCAACACAACACTTGCTGTCCCCTCTGTGTAATGACTGTGTGTGCGGTGGACTAATCTGTGTTATTCAATTAGCCAGCAGGCCTTATTAGTTCCCAGTCCCTCCCCAATCTGTTCAATCTCCCTTTGTTTGTTCCCTCTGCTGGAGAGATAGCCAGGTCATTTGAATAATTTATTAACATCGCAACAAAGGGATGTTTTAGATTGTGGCATCATCTCTGTGTAGATTATAATTAAAGTCTTCACTACGGCACAGGAAAGGAAAAACAGGTGAGCTCCCCTCACTCAGAAGCCATTTATCTTTTAAGGACACAGTTTTAAAAGGAGGAAATACACGTGTCGTGCGTATAATTGGTTACAAAATAGCTAGGCAGAGAATTCCCAGTGCTCCTCATTAGCCTTTTGCTTTTGAGACCTTAAAAAAACATAACGGTATTGTTGTATGTAAGCTGGGTTTCAGGCAATTACAGACATCACTTACACGCCTGGATGAATGGTAAATTGGCAATTAATATCAGTGGTGTGTGTGTGTGTGTGTGTGTGTGTGTGTGTGTGTGTGTGTGTGTGTGTGTGTGTGTGTGTGTGTGTGTGTCTGTGCGTCGTTGCGCGCGCGTGTGTGCCACGCGCATGTGCTAAATATCCCATAGCGGCAGTGGACAGTGGATATCAGGACAATAACATAGTGTTCCAGGGTCTTACCAGCAGTGGTTTGCGTGACCTTTGTACTCTCTTATCAGGGGGGAAGTCTGCTGTGTGCTCAGAAAGGCTTTACTAAAAAAATACTGCTCTGATCATTTGATCTCCCCCCTGGGAATGTGGGCTTAGGTCCGAGAGAGAGAGAGAGAGAGAGAATGAGAGAGTCTGTACATGTTCATGTAGTTGCATCTGTGTGTCCACCTGCATGCTATATACTGTAGGTGCAGATATCCGTGTGTGTGTGTGTGTGTGTGTGTGTGTGTGTGTGTGTGTGTGTGTGTGTGTGTGTGTGTGTGTGTGTGTGTGTGTGTGTGTGTGTGTGTGTGTGTGTGTGTGTGTGTGTGTGTGTGTGTGTGTGTGTGTGTGTGCGCGCGCGTGCAGGCGCATGTGCTTGTAGTGTGTGTGTGTGTGTGTGTGTGTGTGTGATATGTGCCAGTGCTGAGGTGACAACAGCAGGCTTTGCCTGCTGACTGTTGATTAGCACCACCATCCATGACCTTCCCTCCCTCTCTGTCCTCTCACCTCCTCACAGCAGGAGAGGTGGAAGGGGAGGTGTATGAGCGACAATGAATAAATGCATAGACATATGGAGAGAGAAACAGCCAGGCGGTGACAGTGAGCCAAGAGAGAGGGCTGCTGTGTAAAATGAAATGCAGAACACACCTGTGGTTTTGTGACCTCTTTGACATGTAGCTAAGCTAACACAGCCTGTGGCGCTTCCTCGGCCTGTAGTAAAGCCCTGCATGGGTTTTCTTATTCCCGCTCCCTCCCATTGGACTTCTGACCATTCCCGCCGACGCCTGCAGTAGTTTAATTCCTGACCGCCCGCCGTTTATTTTCTGACCTACCGCCCAAAATGTAAGTATGATTTAGTCCTGTATAATCCCACAATATTACCGTCTAGTTCCGCATAATCCCTTAGTAATTCCATTTGGACCCAAAAACATTACAAACAGAAACACAGAATGAGAGAGAGAGAGAGACAGAGAGACCATTACAGCACCATGGACAGCGACATGGTAAACTGGGCTGCACTTACTTCTTAACCCTTTCAGACCGAGAACGCATCTGTGTCATTTTAAGATTTTTTTGGGCTATTAAAAAATAGCAGATATACAAGCCACGCTAGGAGCTTGTAGATCTGCTGTTTATTTTTAAATCGTGAAAATGTGTGCAAATCTTTGAATATTTTTTTTTCTGTAGCGCACATTTTTAACTCTGTTACAACTTCTGGGGGTCACTGGAACAAAATATTTAGAGATGGGGGTCCTCGGCCAAAATTCATATAATTTTGGGGGTCCTTGACATGAAAAGGTTTGAGAACCACTGAATATAGCAACATTTTCTTTTTATTTTTTTAACTAGGATTTAGAAGACATTTGTAGAATCCCCCCAGAAGCAAAGATTTGAGTTAAAAAAATATATATATTCAAAGATTTGCAAAGGTTTTCACGGTTTTTCAAAAATAGTAGATCTACAAGCGCTATGAGCTTGTAGATCTGCTATTTTTGAATAGCCCAAATAAATCTTGAAAGGACACACAGCTGTGTTCCCGGACTTAAAGGGATTAACAGTAGGTTATTAATAAAGAGATGCATACAGCCTACCTGTCGGTAACAATGCTCTGAAATAATTTTCTCCTTTGCATTTAGACAATAAATGTGTGACTATCAGACGTGACGTGCTTTGCTTTCGCTTTGTAATCTTCCGCTTTGATTTTTGGTTGAACCTCGATTGTTGACATCAATGCTTGTACTCCTCCGTGCTACGACCTCCACCCACACTGTTGAATGCTTCAGGTTTGATTGATTGAATACTTTATTAACAGTTTGCAAAGACAAGCAGAGGGAAGTACAGTTCAATACAAGGTCTGTTAGGAGGATTTTAAACCCAAGAAAGCACTATGGCTTGTTTCCATTGGGGTCCTTTGTCCTCAATTCATCGAAAAATGAATTGCACTACATTTTACTTCAGTTTATTGCAGGATGGTGTGGGTGCAGGGCTCTAGTCTGTAGTACTGGCTCAGTCTGATATTTCCTCCAGTCTTGCAGTGCTACTGTAGGTCAGTCTGTGATACTAGCACTGTCTGTAATGCTAGCTCAGTATGTGATATAGCTCAGTGATTATGAGGAGTGTCCACATCGACCAGTGAGACCAGAATCACAGCCATTCGAGTTGCATACTGTCATAATGTCTCTCAAAACTGTACATACTGTACTACTTGAAAATGAAAGTAAATATGACAACAGTTATAATTATTTTTAACCCAGACCTGAGACGGATTCTACAAAATGTATTCTAAATCCTAAAAGTTTTTTTTTTTTTTAAACCTATGTTGCTGTCAGTGGTTCTCAAACTTTTTCATGTCAAGGACCCCCAAAATTATGTGTTTGGCCGTGGACCCCCATCTGAAAATATTTCTTTCCAGGGACCCCCAGAAGCAAAGATTTGAGTTACAAATGTTCACTTTAAAAATATATATATTCAAAGATTTGCACACATTTTCACGATTTTTCAAAAATAGCAGATCTACAAGCTCGTAGCGCGGCACCGAGTGCCGCGCTACGAGCTTGTAGATCTGCTATTTTTGAATAGCTCAAAGAAATCTAAAATGACACACATGCGTCCCAGGTCTTAATGGGTTAAATTTGCACATAGTACTTGACTATGAAAAGAAACAGTTTTGTTCCCCTTCCACTGCCTGGCTCTCCTTGGGTGGTCGGCACCAACCAATAAAGTGCTATCCAAGACTTGAGACGTCCAATTAAGATGAAGAACAGCAGCAGGAGCTCAGTTTACTGCAGCGTTATCAAAGGGGTATGAGAATACTTAATTCCCCTCCATGACAGCGGGAGCTGAGAGGCTGGTCTAGCCAGGTAACTATAACCCATGCTGTCTGCCTGGCTGAAGTATAATGGGGTTATCCTAACAGTGGAATATAATCAGTTCAGTTCAACTTCATTATGAGTCCACCTTATGTGAGGGCGTAATAAGCTAATATAAAATAAATAAACCAAAGCAGTGCAAATGATAGACACTGCAGGACCGCGAGGCGCAAGGACCATGTAGTATTCCTGTTTGAATGGTACTTCCGTATAGACAAACAATAATGACAAAGGAGCTACGAGATTTTGAGATTGTTGTTCAATGCGAGAAATGAAACTCTGTTTCTGAGTCCTAACGGGATCTCGAAAAGTGCAATCATAATACTGAGACTGAATGTGGTTGAGTGGAATCTGTGGTACACATGCTGGTAAAATTCTGGCATGGATTTCGGTGTGATGAAATAAGTTGGGGTGGTTACCTCGGCTGTTACAGTTCATGGATTGGAGTGTAACAGCCGGGGTATCATCCATAGTCATCCAACACCTTTTCAGCTTGTAGATCTGGTGTTTTTGGTAATTGAGTCCTATGTCATCAATTATAAATAGGAGTCTTGTGAGTGTGAAATTATACATCATACGCATACTCATGTCTCAGAGAAGATGTGAGTTTTGGGTGCACCAACGAACAAATTCAGCTGAGAATGATGAATCAGACTACTGTATGTTCGTGGAAACGCTCGCATGAGCGGTTTACTGCCAGACTTATTTCTGGCTGCGTGCACACACTGCCAGCGATTTTTCGATTTTCTTACCTTTTGAAGTAGAATATTTATCTCCAGTATGATCGACCCCCTGATGGTTGCCAATCACAGAGGGTTTCACAGTGCTTCCGAGAAAAGAGAAAAAAATGTCCGTTCGCTTTTATACGCCTTTGAAAATAACATTTCTCGGCCAAAAATACATAGTAAAAAGAAAAAGTACACAGGAGCTGAGATACAGGATTTTTAAGTAATAAGTTAACCAGTAAGTGAATGGAGCAGTACATCTTCGGATCGCGTTATCTCTGGTTCTGTGTGAAAAAACTAAAAAGGAACACTTTTTTTCAAAAAATTGTCATAAGTCGTTCTTGGCAGCCAGGGCGTTATGACGATGTCTCGTCATAAGTCGTTCTTGGCAGTGAGAGAGTTGAAATAAGATCGTAAATGATCATTTTGTGAATGAAGTCCATAGTATGTACTGTATGTATAAATAGCACACATTGCAGTCAATGAATCCACCGGTGTAGTACCAGGATGGTGACTTTGTTGAGTTTTGAAGGAGAGAGGCGTCCCAGGGATTCGAGTCAATGCCTCAGACCTTGGAAGGCAAACAGGGGACCGCCAGAGCACTACAACTAATGACAGGGTCATGGTGTGTACGCCATACATTCAGCAATGTATTTTGAGGGCTCAAGGGAAGATGACACTGTGCTTTACCTTGGCCTGCTCGACTCTCTCTTCTCTGTGTGTGCGAGTGCATGTGCGTGTGCGTGTGCGTGTGTGTGTGTGTGTTTACTTGTAAGGGCCAAATGTCCCCATAAGTATAGTAGAATTAACATTGTGAGGACAATTTTCCTGGTGCTCACAAGAAAAAATGTTGTTTTATGGTAAAAAAATATATAAATAAATGGCATTTAGAGGTTAGATGTAGGGGTTATTGAGAGTTATGCCTTATTTATGTGTAGTTGCTTGTGTTGTGCACCGAAAATAGCAACATCTACAATAGCTATTTTCAGCTTTAGGGTTAGGATTAAAAATGGTAAAAAACTGTAAAAGTGGCATTCATAAAATTGCCGTCCTAAAATGTTCATGTCCTCACAAGTAATAGGAATACAAACGTGTGTGTGTGTTTGTGTGTATCTTGTACCTTTTTTTGAGTGTACCTGTACCTTCATGTCCTTTTTGTGCCTGTGAGCGCCACAGCCTTTTGGCTGAGACCCAGTCCGTTGTCATGGCAGCTGTATTCAAGATCCGTTATATACCGGGTGCCTAAAGCTCTGGTAGCACTGTAAAATGAACGTTAGTGGGGCCCTTGTGGGTTCATTTTTCGGATCTCTGTGCAATACAGACACTCAGAATTTTACTGTGTCAATGGTGTGGCATGGAGGGCCAAATATATGATGGGATTCCAACCCGACATTCCACTAATGAGCATAACTTCAAACAGAGAGAGGGAGACTAATTAGTGAAATCAGCTGGTGTAACATTTGGTTGGAACAAAAACTTTATAGACTCAACCTTCCAAGGCAAATATTTGTCAAAACATATCAAAGTTTGATATGCATACTGTACAATAGATTATTGCCTGCATTCTTCATTGCCCAAGGTTGTCTAACTGAGGGTTGGCATGCTAATAGAGAATGTTATTCCAACCGCTAATTGTTCACCGATGCCAATGAAGATTGGCATTTCAACATGTGAACATATAAATACAAATTACATTTCTGTCAACATAATTTGCACAAGGCAGATATAAATAACTATGACTAAAATATGAAAAGAAATGACTGACAATGACTGGTACATTTAATCAAATATTGTACTATAGCCCAGGTAATAGTAGTAGGTCACTGAATAATTGTATATTGTAAAAATGGACAATAGAAAAATGTTGCTCTAAATGCCCAAAATAGAGCTTGGACAACGATGTGGAAATGATAATAGAAATATGACTTTTCTGTTTCATTCAGCTGTTTTTACATAGATGAACGGATGCAAAATAATTGTGTTCAAAATAATTCTTAGGCCTATTATCTCTGTGAACGACCCGTCATATCAGCCCTTGGGGTGATCGTTAGTCAACCAAAGGGTTTTATCAGATATAACCCTTTTGTTCCTTCTACCACTCCCCTCACCTAAGGCTGGGTATGTGATGAGAACATACTCATACTCATACTCATACTCATGTGACTGTGTCACATAAAGCTTTCTGAAAGAAAACTTAAATTTAAGTCTGGATTAAGGCATTCAATCCGGGAAAGCATCTTGCGTAATTTTAGATTTCTTTGGCATTCAAAAAATAGCAGGTACTGTATACAAGCTCATAGCGTGGCACTGAGTGCCGCGCTATGAGCTTGTAGATCTGCTATTTTTTTTTAAAAACAAGATTTTTTTTTCTTGTAACTGTCAAATGTCTCAACAAATGTCTTAACTTTTCTGAAATACTATTGTTGCTACTGTATATCAGTGTTGCTCAAACTTTTTCTTGTCAAGAACCCCCAAAATTATGTTTTTGGCCGCCGATCCACATCAAAATATGTTGTTCCAGGGACCCCCCAGAAGCAAAGGTTTGACTTAAAAATGTTCTTTAAAAAAAAAAAATGTATTCAATGATTTGTTCAAGATTTTTCAAAAATAGCAGATCTACCAGCTTGTGGTGCGGCACTCGGTGAGCTTGTAGATCTGCTATTTTTGAATAGCCAAAATGTAAAAATAACGGTTATAGCTCAAATCTAAAATGATACAGATGCGTTCCCGGATTGAATGGATTAAAGAATCACTCATTTCAAGATCATGCTTTATTGTGCCAACTCTGTTGCATCTTCATTATCATGGGCTTTGAGCTGATGATGCATCTCCCGTTTTCAGAATGGCTTGATGGTGAGAGTCACGGAGACTTGTCCGGAACTCAACTGTACCCTCGGCGAGCAGATCCTGCCTGACAACAGATGCTGCAATGTGTGCAAAGGTGGGTCCTCTCTTCGTATTTTATGCTCCTGTAGTCTGCCCGGTATTTTGTTTCTGTCGCGTGAGGCCGTTTACCATTTCCCCACCGGCTCATCAGTCCGAAGGGCCGATCCCACATTCCGATGAGGTGTGGGGTAGACTGTGCAAGTCCCCTAGCTGTCTGATGCGGCTTCGGGCTGTGGTTCTCAAAATGACTCCATTTGTCTCCTCGCATCCAGTATGAACGCTTCATCTGCTCTTGGCGGCAATACATATCAGAGCAGATTGGTCTGTCTGGTTTTGGAGCACCCGCTATGCCAATTTGCCTCGACTCCACCATTCTGGCAGCAAGGTAGAAGGTAAATAGCCACAGGTAATTTGGTAAAGAGATTGAATAAACAAACCGTAGGAAGCTGTCAACTACGCAGCCATAATGGAGGCAACCTGGGGAAGGATCGGAGAGGAGAAAATTGTGCTCACGTTTAAGTAAAATAAGCTGAGCGGGTTTGTGACGGCCATCTGGAAAGGAGAGGGGTGGGAGATTGGGGAAGAGAGGAGAGAAAATTAAACGAGGCAAGAGGCAGGTAAGAAGAGACAGGAGGATTTGCAGACACGGAGGACAGGAAAGAAATTATAAATAAGGGGAGAGACCGCGAACAGAAGAGTGGAGGGAATGCGGATGGGGGCAGGATAGACGTGGAGGGATTGTACCCAGAAGAGACGGAAAGTAGAGCTGAGAGGGAGGAACACTAAATGAGAGGAGAGAAAAAGTTAGGGGGGTGAGGCAGGCGAGAGGAGAGAGCTCATGAGAACGAAGACACGAAGATCACAGCCATCTCTCGCGCCTTCCTCCCTCCCATCGTCTTGATACACCTCTCTCACACCCACGTTTATGCTAAAACTAGGTGCTGCTCATTATCAGTCTTGGTGCCCCCCTCTCAACTCGGCAACTCGCCACTTTGCTTCTGCTCCGAATTGTTCCTCTCTCACCCTGCCATTAAGGTCCTCAGTATGTCACAGACTCTGGTTAAATTGGTCATTACGTGTTTGACATGAACATCTGTGCAGAATCTGAACCACCCTCTCTTTTTAGCAAAACGGCATGCGTTTAAGCTCTTGTCCAAGGAATTTGTCTTTTCCTTTGTAGTGCCCGTCAACATGCGTGCATTTATCTGGGTGTGCGTGTGGTTACAGTATGTGTATGGGTCTGCACGATTGTGCATGTACACATACGTGCCTGTGCGTACATGTCTATATACCTTCACACTGCACAGTCTCGGTATCAAAAACAAGGCGTAGAAGATTTTATTGGATGCAGTAAGTGGTAGTCCTACTGAAACTGGTTCACCCCAGGTTGGTCTCATCCCTTCCATAGCATATACCTGGTTTACATGCCCTCCCTAGCCTAACCAGTCTTTCCATATATACACACTTGCACAGTTTTGCACACACCATCCCTGGGTTTGGGGGCTGAGGAGAGAAGGTATGCGAGAGACACAGAGAGAGGGGGTGAGGGAGGCGGAGAGAATACTGCAGATGCAGCTCTTTCTGTTTCTCAGTAATGGCTCCCTGAGCCTCTTGCCTCTCAGGGCTTTTATGTATGGCAGTCTTTACAGCACATGATGGGCGGGATGATCTTCTCAGACACAGTACAGACAGCGGGAGGGACCGGTCTGTCTTTCACTGTCACTGTATCTAACGTCCCTTGCCGTCTGTCTGCCTTTCATTGTCTAACTCGGTCTCTAACTTTCTTTCTCTTTCAGTTTGTCTCATTTCCTTTTGCTCTCGTGATGTGTCTTTCCATTTGTCTCTCACTTGATGCATCTCTCTGTGTCTCTCTCTCTCTCTCTCTCTCTCTCAAACTTTGTGTGCATCTCACTTTAGCTGCCCATATTTCAATGCACCCTATATTTATATATAGGTTGAATATATTTATATTTCCACCTACTTATGCTGTCTGTCTGTTTGTCTGTCTCTCTGTCTGTCTGTCACTTTTGCCGTTGTCTGTGTGATGGATTGTGTCCACTGTTATCTATTGGCATTTCTGTTTCACGCGTGCAAGCACACATTGTCTTGGAGTTTAAGGCTTTTACACTCTTCACATTTACTGCAACCATAAACTTTCCTATACTGCTTTCTTCCAGTGCAGTGGCACCGGAGTCCACCGTTTGTTTTCTTTGCTTGTGTACGTCTCTGTTTATGTGTGTACATAACTCTTCAGTGGCTTGAATCAGCAAAATTTAAGGCCGTAGTAAACCCAGTGCGGAGACCCATTGTTTTTGTCCTTCTGTTTCAGGCTATGACTTCTGTGCAGAGGGACTAATTTGTGGGGAAAACTCTGAGTGCAAAAACCGGAATACCAAAGCAGAGTGCGAATGCAAGGCTGGCTACGCCTCCATCCATGGGGATTCCACTTACTGTGAAGGTAGGGAGCAAGTTCCTTCCAACTCAGGCTGAACTGGCACTCATTTGTTTGACTCATAATACTGACTGCTCCATCTGTTTTGAAAACCACGCAACTAGCAATGTGTGAAAGCTTCTTTTGTCACTTTTTAGGAGGAATTAGGAACCTTTTTTAGGCCCCCAGGCACGGAGCGAGACTTGAATATTCAGTGACGCATGATTATTTTGTATGAGCATTACGATAAAGCAGGATTATTCTTTAAGGCTAGGTATGAGTATATGGTTTGGTTCCGAGGTGCTGTAGACGTCAGCAGACTTGAGTTTGCTGCTAGATGTTATCATGGCGACTTACATGAAAGGGGTGCTGAGGCCCAGGGCACATGTGAGTTAGCCAATGGCCTTGTTTGATTAACCCAGACCTGAGGCGATTCTTAAAAATGTTTTCTACATCCTAACAGTTTAAAAAAAAAAAAAAAAAAAAATCAAGATTTTTCAAAAATAGCAGATCTACAAGCTCATAGCGCGGCACTCGGTGCCGCGCTATGAGCTTGTATATCTGCTATTTTTGAATAGCCAAAGAAATCTAAAGTGACACAGATGCGTTCCAGGTCTTAACGGGTTGAGCTATGGATTGGGCTCAGGATTTCATTGTTGGCATCCTCAGTCCACCGAACACGCCACAGCATTTCACAACTGTCTTGTTTGCCTCTGTTTGGTCTACACGGTAAAGATTTTCCACTCCGTATCATTGATACATTAATGAGATGGATAGAATTGGTGAACCGTGGCTACGTGTTGCTCTGGCAATTTGGGGTTGGTCCCTACTGGCAGCTCAAACCTTCGACGCTAAACACATTAGCGTAACATCCAATATGAGTATATGGGAGGTTAGGACATGACTTTGTTTGAAACTCTGCAAATGAATTTGGCTTAAGCCTGATTTCTACTTAGTTGTAGAATTATACACACTGAGGTCGTGGGTTGCTGATATGCCAGTAGATGTTCTCTTCAGAAAATACATTTCAGCATGAACACAAAAATTGCTGCTGTGCTCGCTGTGGGTGGGAGGGAGCCATCATCAAATGTAACCAAACGTTCCCGTGTAATTGTATCAAAGAGTAATGGTTAAAGAGGAGCAGTGCTGTGCAAGTTCACACTTGACAAAATAAAAGCTAGCTCAGAGTTCCATTCACACAGATTACAATGTTGTTCACATTCAGTTCACAGTTTTGAACTGTGAACTCAGTTCACGGTCACAAAAAATGGACTAGTTGACATTAATTTCTTCCACCTTTTAAAATATGCTGCTTCGAGCTATTGTTTTCCATTAGAATCTCCCCTAACCCATCCACCCACTGCCCACTTCCCAAACTAAACGAATAACCAACCCGATCGCCAGAGGAAACGTTCTCATTGAACGTTTTTCAGCGTTTCTCAAAATCCGTGCATAGACTACTGGAAAACCACAAATTCCGTGCATAGCCGCCTCGCATCTCCCCCATTGTGACTAAACCATTTCGGAGCCGCGCAGTCTCAAGGGAATTGTCGCTTTGAGAAGGACCACCGAGCGCGCTAAAGCGCGCGAGTTGCCGTCCTGAACATAGCGACATTCCCTTGAGCCTACTCAGCGGCGTTTGAGTTACGTACCGATAGGCACAGAATCGTAAATTTTGTTGTGGGGACTGCTCTACTTCCTGGTTTTTCCGGGTTGCGACTGGTTACGCCCACCGTGGGACTCCCCGTACATATGCACGGAATTTGGGGGTTTCTAGGCGACTATGCACGGAATGACGTGCACAAATCCGTGCAATGTATACTAATTCTCTGGCGATCAGGCTGGAATAACTGTATACTATACTGGAATCACAGACAGAGATTACTTCTAAAAGCCAAGAAAAACCAAAGTCATTTTGCCATTTAAACAGTGAAGTTATACTGTTGAGGCAATGGAAATGTTATTTAGCCTGAACCAAATTATGCAGTAGTTCAAAAACATAAAATAGATTCATATGCTTCCAAGCGAGTTGGTATAGTTTCCACCACTGGTTTCATTACAGCCGCTAGCTGAAGCATCTGATATGACTTCAGTTCTGCAGAGCACACAATTAAAGTGAAATAAAATAATGGGGAAAAATGAATGAATATACAGATTTTGAGATTCAATCTGGCTAGTGTTTTTATTCACCAACTTAAAACAGTCTTGCGGGAGTTACAAATGCTCATGTTCATTGGTTGAACAGGGAGAGGTTCAGTTCACTGTTCACCAAAAACATGAGCACATTCAATGAATACACCCTTTTAGCGCATTCATGCGCAACACTGAAGACGAGGTTATTTACTTGTTGAAAGTGGCAGATTGAGTTCTAGACCACTGCTTCTCAACGTCTAGTCCGGGGCCCACCAGGGGTCCAAATGGACCCTTAACGGGTCTGTAATTCAGACCGTATACAAATGGATCAATTTGTATCTTTGGGACACAAATCAGCACTGTAAAATCATCAGTGTTAATTTAACTCTGAGAGTGTACATCTGGAACCTTACAGGTCCATTTGACCCCCTGGTGGTCTCCGAACCCGACGTTGAGAACCAGTATTCTAGAAAAAAGAGCACAGCTCCAGAAGCTCGTCTTTGAACTAATGACAAAATGTCATGGGGCCCCTCTGGCCAACTTGAATCAACCTTAAGTGACCCTTATTGGATTGAGCCCCAGCTACTTTGACTGATTATAAAATCTGCTTCGATATGCGGGGCCTTTTTGGTTCAGCCTCTAAAATTCAGGGTCAGGTTCTGGAACAGTGGTATAGGCTATCAGTCGGCCCAATTTTCTAGAGGGCCCTTGACCTTTGGGCCCCTGTGCCTGGGCCGGACAGGCCCGTTGAGCGATCCAGCTCTGACTAGCGGCAGGTCGCCATAGTGCTACAGTATGAGAATGCACAGCAAGTGATACATTTCACACAGCCCAACAGAGATGGAGGGATACGACTGTTTTGCCGCGCAGATTTATTCTGTCTACTTCTATTTTCTCTTCTGGTTCAAGTCAATTGATGAACAGTGTGGATTTGTTTTCCCTGCGTGGGACATGTGACTCACTGCAAGGCACAGACCTAGACACTCAACAGTAGTGAAATAAATAAAATGAAGGCAGACAAATTTATTTGAAACAATGGAATGAACTTTCGATGTCTCTCTCTCTCTCTCTCTCTCTCTCTCTCTCTCTCTCTCTCTCTCTCTCTCTCTCTCTCCCCCTCCACATTTGTGTCCCTGGACCCTTTCTGCTTCTTTCTCTCTCAACGTCTACTTCTCCCACTCTGTTCAAAATTGCCTGTTTTACAAGGACAAGTCTAGCACATGTACATCCCTTCCAGGCACAGCCAATATAATGAGTAATACAACTATTATTTTTGCTGGAGTAATTGCTTATGAAAACAAAGAATGCCTCTGGGGTGGGTGTTTGCTTCCAATTTCTCTATAATTTGGATGAGACTAGAGTAAAGCATGTCATGTTTTGACATGGATTACGGGCTATTCCCACTTTGCATTTGTGTTGTTCAGTTGTCTCCTATTTATGACAGCGTTTGCAAGCTCGGCACAAACAAGGGAGGCGTAGGAATCAGACTTTTGATTTCATCTTTAGATTGATGCGAACAAATTGCAAGATAACGCATTGGATAATGTTTAAGATACGATAGGCCTGGGGATTAGTTTAAGGCTTAGTTAGTTTTGTTGTAATATATTGTGTGTATGATGCAACATTCGTGGCAACGGCCTGTTTTTGCTGTCTCTACAGAAGATTTAAGTGGAGAATTTGTTAATATTAATCTGCCCTAGCACTGGTGGAAAAGTGCTTAGATATGCAGAAGTCTTACACTTTTTGAATGACAGACACGCGCCCACACCTACACACACACACACACACACACACACACACACACACACACACACACACACACACACAGACACACACACACACACACACACACACACACACACACACACACACACACACAGTCCTCAGTCAGTGTATGTCTATGTGATCCCCACCCCAACCTGCCCACGGAGGCCCGTATGTCTATTTACTCCATTAAAGGCAGGTTAGTGAATATGTTTTGACATCCCTGTAGGTGTGTTGCATGAGATAAGCTCAGCTGGAGCCTTTTTCCCTTCCAGCGTCTGCTGCTGATGAGAAACTGGCTCCTCCTCCTCTGTAGGGTTGTGAGACACTTCCTAATCCTGGCAGGGACCTGGGAAGAAGGCAGTAGCTGCTATTGATTGGTCATGTCAACACTCAGCAATTCAAAGGCTTCTGACAGGGCTTACTGCCGGCCTGCTGGCTAAGCCCTGGCCAGCAGCCTAGGACGTGCGAATCAAGATAGACAAGACGTCAGCGGGTGCCCTCAAATGACGGTTATGTACTGATAAGACAGGAAGGGGGCATCAAACCTGCTTTTTTACATTGCGGTCTTCCTTATAGCTACCGGTACATCTTCTATTTCCATTCTCAGTACCTCTCTGCTTCATATTCATGCGGTGAAAAACCCAGTGGGTAATAGGAGAACTTGTATATATACCCAGAGCTACTCCCCGAGGCGCTTGCTTTAGGCTGAGCGGTCCTCCACCTTCAGACCGGCATGCAGTATTAGCTGGCCTAGAAATTGAATATCACCAGTATAATTGTCCTCTTGCGCACACTGTTGCCAGATTATGTGAGAGAAACAAGCAACCAGGTCTAGGAAAGCCAGCCCAAAAGAAGCGACTATGGGCCACATGTGCACTTTAACATATACATCAGCTATTTGAAAATAGCAGATCTACAAGCTCACAACGCGACGCGTTGTGAGCTTGTAGATCTGCTATTTTCAAATAAATTCTTGCGGGGAAATTATAATAAGCAGATCTGGCAACCCTGCTTGCGCATTGTTTCCCTCTCAGACAGATTCCCCAATAAAGTCTACATAAGTTTAGATTAGGTTATCCAATGGAGGGCTGTGTGTGGTGCTGCTATACCCGTCATTGGAAGAGGGCCACGATGAATGCAGGGTGATCATTTGTTCGTCACATACACATAACCTTATTGATTCATAGAAATGTGTATTTGATCAACAGTTTAATTGAATGAAGAGATTAACATCACTCTCGTCAACAACAACGAACTGCCCCAGCAAATGAAATGGGAGTCGTGATGAGATTCCCCGACAGTGTTGGGGAGGGAGTTGGCTGAGAACATGCATGGCAGACACTGCTGGCAGGTGTTGCCCTTGTTGGTACGCAGTGACTCTATGAAGGTCGCTGTTTTCCACTCTGTGTTTTTGGTACCTTTTCACTTGGATAAACTCCAGGTGCGTCCTCACCTGTGAATTGTACCACACCATCCACAGCGACCGTGTTTGGTGGCTGAGTTTCATCCATGGTTCACATGCTTGAGTCAGGGCAAATAAAGGCTTATTATGTGACAAAGACATTCAAACACACGTGCTGCCCTTCGGACTTTCTTTATGCTCACCAGTGAACCTCACCATGTGCTGTTGCTCATTTCAGCTCTGCCTCGATGCATTTTTTTGTTCTCATGTCTGTGCTAATAATAGGCATATCACAGGCTTATTATCCCAATCAAGTTGTTATCTTCTCAGCGGTGTTCACAGATTCCCTGGGCTCTTAAAGAACTACAGTAACCTCTCCTGGCTCCACAGGACACACACACACCCACACACACACACACACACGCACACACGCACACACGTGTGTGTTCATTGTTAGCACCGTTGCTGTTTTTTGTATTGTTGACAGCTTGTTTACGCTGGCCCTTGAAAATGTCTTGTACAAGCACACTGTGCAGAAACGAGAAAATAAAAATTGGCAAATAAAGCAAGTGCCACTGTTTTGTCACGTTAACCTGCTGTTGTCGAAAAGAGGTTGCATCACCCGGTAAGCAAACAACATAATTCCCCTGCTTGTCAGTGCAATGCAGCAATGCAGCAGGCGCCCCCTACTCCCATATGTCTCCTGGATACACAGGAGGCCCCTACAGTGGTGTTGATTCTCAGCACGAGACTAATGTAGAACAACATCTCTTTATAGTGCAAATGTTCCGCGTAGCGCATGTGTTTTAAGCTAAAATGGCCCATTTTCTTCCTGATGGACACCGAACAGGTCTCCTGCTTAGCGTGAAGCCTGTGTGCCTTTATGACCTCTCGAGTAACTCCTGTTTGCCAGTTCCCCTCTGCGAGCATCATGCTTTAGCCCCCTGTCTGCATTGCCTCGACTTATAGGAAATATCAATAAATCAAAAAGTTAATCGGGAGCACTTACCCCTGGCTGAGTATGTTATTTATACAGGATTGCAATTTATTTTTGGAACTGCGCGACCGGGAGGTTATTGCTATGCAAAGCCGCGGTGCTGTCATGCGGCCCCATGAGTCACCGAACACACAGTGGTTCCTGAGTTCCAGCTCTCTTTCTGTGACTTCTCGGTGGCCCCTGGGATACAATACTGCTTCATTGCTCACTCTCTCCTCATTCACTAACAGAAAGGGTGAATAGAAAATGGTTAACTGCATTGTCAGCCATCTGTGTATAAAACGGCCCCTCAAATTGTCTCGTGTGAAGGACCACCACATATAGACACTATTAGGACATGGACAAACAATAGAATATAATTGCCTGCACCTACTTTTTGTTGCTACTAGATACTGTATACTGTATGATGGAGGTTAGAAATGCATACATTCACTGTCTATTGTAGTTGGAAAGACAAATGCTCTCTTTCACTTCACCCTCTTCCATTTGCTCCCCGAATCCTGCTTCGGGCACCAACTGGTACATATTGTAGCAGCACATGGCAATCAGCAATACACACAATGCCATTTTAGCCCATTAAGACCTGAGGCGATTCTTTAAAAAAAATCTAAATCCTAACAGTTTTTGGAAAAAAATCTAAAAATATATTTTTCAAGATTTTTAGAAAATAGCAGATCTACAAGCTCATAGCGCGGCACTCGGTGCCGCGCTATGAGCTTGTAGATCTGCTATTTTTGAATAGCCAAAGAAATCTAAAGTGACACAGATGCGTTGTTAAGCAAAAACGCAAAACTAATTCTAAATTAAACATTATGTACATCAATCTAGCACATTTCCTTTCTACCCCACCCTTTTCTCAAACAGTATTGGAGGCTGCATCTTTCTGCAGTTTACATCCGGCAGACTCTTATTTATTTATTTTCTCTATCCCATCAAGAGTGGCCCGCTGTTTATTTCTCTGCCGTGGGTAATAAGATTAGGGCCCGCTGTGATGCGGACACATCAAACCTAACGGAGGCTATTTCTGTTTGTTCAGCCTGCTATCATTTAGCCCCGGAGCACCAGGGCTCCCGGGCCTGGGGATTGACTCTCTGATGTGTCCCCAGGCTAACAGGCTCCGGGGAGATACTTTATGAAGTCCATGATCTTCAGTCGCTCTCCGCTGACACCCTGGCAGATTTATTTTAGCCGTCTTCCCCCCCATCTCTCTGACTGTCTCTGTCTGTCTCTTTCTCTGTGCGTTTGTGTCTGTACCATCAGGCTCTCTCTCTCTCTCTCCCCCTTCTCTTTCTCTCCCTCTCTCTCTCTCTCTCACTGATTCTCTCCGTCTTTCGTGCCGGCTTGTTTTATGGCTAGCTTCCCTTCTTTTCTCTGTTAGAGTCTAAAGGACGTGCCACGGCTTTGACACTAAAGATGGCTTAGTTTTTTCTTTTTGGCTGGACCTAAACAGTGGGACCATTCCTTAAACAAAAATATATGTGTGTGACTGACTGACTGATTGACTGACTGACTGCTGATGTTAGCTGGTTGGCCTAACAATGAATTCTAACATCCAGGCTATGGGATGTAGTCTATCCTAATGCATTTGGTTTGCCGCCTTGGAATGTCAGCAGTGTTGTGGTGTAGTTTTTGCCACTCTGGAACAAGCTCCTTGACCTGCGTGTGAAATACTACTCAATGGATCAGGTGCAGCATGCAACCTAACCTATCTTAATAACATACCCTATCATTTGTTAATCACAGCATACATTTTATGACGATTACGTTGATAGACCCTTAATATACATCTTTCATCCATGGCTATTTATTGAGACAATGTCTATAAAGCAAAGTTCAGCCAATGGTATTGTTTACCCAATCTTACTATTGGTAATTAATTTCCAACTACTACACGTATTAAGACTGCACTGTTCAAAAAACCTCTTTGTATTTCTGATACGGTTGCATGTTGCATCTGATCCAGTTTTCATGCCAGACACTGGCAGTGACTTTATACACCAGAAAAGTATAAAACCAATATGTAGGCTATGTGGCGAAGCACATGTATGTGCATGTACAGCTGATCGTTGTATTTATTTGGCAGGTTGGAGGGCAACGATTCAAGACCCTGATGCTAGACAGGAGGGTTTGGAGGGCAGCGATTCAGGAGTTCCGACTTGATGTTTCTAGTGGAACACCCTGCACACGGTTCCTTGTCTACCGTGATTATGAATTAGTTGCATTTAAGTGTCGTTCTGTTCATGTATCTGCCTTTTGATACATGACAGCTCATCTACCAATGTAAGACACATCTTCTGAGGCTGTCAATATGCCTGCGCGCGTGCATGCATGCGTGAGACAGAGGTTTTTGGCAATATGTACTGTATATTGTGCAGTTTCTAGATTGTGGTTCGGCTGGAAATTGTTATTCCAAACTGGCAACACTGCTAATAACTCACCTTTTCTCATCATTTGATGCTGGGGCTGGTGCTACAGCGGCCATGGTCACGTTAGTACATATATCCCCGACCCTTGGATTAACTGGCAAGACCAAACCTCTGGGATACGATGAAAATCTCAACATCACTGACTGATGCAGTTACAGGAGCAAACTATGCCAAAGTTACGTTTCCAGTGTCGCCACTTGCAATACGTGTCCTCCATTGTTTCGTTCATGGTCCAGCCCTACAGTATACTAGGCTTTGGTTGCATGCTGAGTTATTTGCTGTCTTGCATCCCTCTGCCCTCCATCTGGAGTCTTTCGGCCCACAGGTTGAGGAAATGGCCTGCCGTGTGTACGTTCTTGTGATTTGGGTCACATTTGCTGTGATTTCCACAGCTGATAATGTGCTCCATATCTCAGGCACTGCTGACTGGTGAAATGGGGCTTAGGGAGTAATTTGCTAGGGATTCAGTCCTATCCCATCTTATCTCTGGCTGTAATTGTGGCTTACGGAGGTAACTGATATCGTGTTCTTGCCAGATGAGCCAAAATTAGTCGCCTGCATGGCCTTTGGCCGGGACAGACGAAGAGAGGGTTCAGATGCAGGTACACAGTTTAGACAGACACAGACAAGAGAGACATGACAGATCATAGACAAACACATAGGCAGACATACATGTCCCTGGGAGTGTGAGGCAGCAGGGGTGTGTGTCCACTGAGCATAGTGGGAGATAAATTAATCACGAGCGGCGTCTGCCTGCAGAGCTTCCACTGTATGAGTGTGTGTGTGCGCGAGCGCATGGTGCCGTGGTTGTCCTGTGGTCTACGATAAGCTCCGAAAAGACACCATGCTAACCTCCCCCGAGTGTGCAACAGCTGCCCCGATACTACCGTTAATCCGCCAACAAGACCGACTGCTGTTTACTTGCCTGGTCAAACAACCGTATCAACATCTAAAGAGAGAGAGGCACGGGCACAGAAAAAACATATTCCCCCAATAAGGGTTTTCAACGATGAGATAAACATTTATTGATCCAGGATAGGTACAGGTAAAATCAGTAGAGTCAAGAGCCACACCGACACGTATTCATCTCACGTCTGTAGCACTTTCGGCTCATCTCGCCCTCGTTTATGTTCTCAGAATGGCCATCAATGGGCGATAATGGCGCCGTGGGCCGAGAAGCATAGTGTGAAACAATGTGAATTATTGATCAGAAGTAATTGGGCTAATCCCCCCCCGTCTGTCCTCAGTCGGCCTGCCATGATGAGAGGGCTGCTGTCTCTCCTGTGCTGCTGGGAAGGAGGCTCCCGACTGAATTGGCTCTCACTCAGAGGCATTAAAGGGTAATTGGCTGTGTTTGTACTTCTCGCGAATCAATCAGTCTCTCTGTGAGATCCCTGCCTCAAACCTGTTAAAATCGGAATGTAATGGCAGGGAATGTTTCTGCTCTGTCTCGCTAGCCATCTTGGAAGAATTGGGGGGGGGGGGGGGGGGGGGGCTGGAGGCCAGACAGACAAACAGGATGTCGGGCAGACAAATGAAAGGACAGAGTGTTTGTTCTATCATGACGTGTGGCCAGCTGAACTCTGTCCATTTGTGCTGATACACGTCAAGAGGGAGTTTTTCTCCCTTTGTGGACAGAGGCAGTCTGTGGCTGAGCTTGGCTCCCCGGCCCCCGCGGCGCCTTTGCTCTTGTGAAGGTCAGCGGAGGATCTCTAATGAATTACAGTCACTTTGCAGACATTCTGTATCCTGTTGGTGCTTGGAGGGCTGTCCGTTTTCCATCTGTGTCACCTCTTGAACTCGCATTCTGGGCTCCATCAGTCTCTGTCCCCTGTGCCAGCCTGGTCACATGTACTCTACATACAGTACAAGTCTGTCTGCGTGTCTATTTCCAGTATATATCAATATCAGCGTATATATTTGCTTTCAACAAAGTCTTATGTCCGTCAGCTATCATGTACGATGACAATGTCTCAGTCCATTTGGAAGAAGGGTAAGTCATATTCTCAATATTTCATAGAAATTATCATGCAGTCTGACTGTAAGATCAAAAGCGGTGTTTCTCAACTCTAAAGTGGGTTGTGAGATATTCTCACAGTCTGAACAACTTGTCTAGGACAATGTTAGGTTATCTATAGAACCCTGGATTGTGACTTCACGGAGACGGGACAACTTGAATTGATAACTTAAACAAGTGATATCTTTACAAATTGGGGCTTTCCGTTAGTTGCCCAGAATCCAGCAGAAAATGTTCACAAAGAAATTGCAGCACAGTGCTGTTGACTTCTGTTGGCATTAGTGGGCGTGTGGAGCACAAACAACAGCGGCCAATGCTGGGTGACGTTGTTGATTCAGCCATGGCAGCGAATGCTGAGCTGCAGCTGCAATAATTGACTGTGTTTAGGTAACCACTTGAGGTGGAGATTAGAAAGTGAACGCAGTTTGGCCAAACTCGGTTGTAATATATAATATGTTTATGCTTTATTATAGGCATTTTTTAGGACTACTCCATATGAGATAATGTTAAGAATCAGAACCTGTTTATTAGCCAAGTATGTTCGCGTATGAATTATTTCACTTTGCTGAACATGTTTTTAAGTCAACGTTTCTGTCAGCCAGGACAAAACTATAACCTCCCTCATGTTTGTTTTAATATTCTGCAGTGTGCTATATGTGGCTGTTAGGTTTGACTGTCACAATGATGGCCAATGATTATTTCACAGTTGTCAGGAGACTAGATAATTAGACTTCAATTATCTCACTCAGATGCCAGAGAATTACTTTCCTCGGTTCATGGCGCTTATGATGCGACTTAAAATAAAAAAAAACAGGTGCAGTCTCTAACTTCGCCTACTGGCAGCATGCACAAAAAGTTTGGCAGTTCAGCAGTTTCTGAGATTAGTGCCGCCTCCTGGCCTTCCGGCCTGGTGGACATAATGACAATATTTATCCAAGCAAAAAGTACAATTAAAAAACACATTAAGACATACAGTACCGTAATATACACAGTGGCACAGTCACAGAAACACACATACACGTTGTCACAAAAGATAAGCCCTCAGCAGAGGGAGGGTGTTATTCATTCCATTTCACAAAGTGACTGATCTGAGAAGAAAGTGGTGATTAGTACTGTATATAGGGCTTCGGTAAGTGAATGCACAGCCAATAGTAAGATCGATGCATCGTTTCAATAATGCATGAATGACTCTATTCAAGAGAAAGAAATGATGGAAGGTGGCGAAAGCCAGCGTAACTTTTTTTTGTTGCTCTTTTTCTCCTCTGTTTGATCTCAGCCCATGCCTTTGTTGAGGGAATGATGACTCGCATTTTGTGCCAAGACCTACTATTATCATATGGTTGTCTGCTGCGCGGCGATTGATTTGTGATGTCTGAGCCTATGCCAGGTATTTCCCCCAGGGTAGTTAATTTCTGGTGGCCTGCGACGAGCAAGACAGGACAGGGATGGTTTACGAGCCCCGGTTCTGCACGGCGGCGGTACATTCACGCCATATTTAACCGCAGACAATTAAAGCCGTCGCTGACCTTTCATTGTGACTGGCAGTCATTCAAGGCTCCAAAGAGAAGCAGGACATATTGTGACATTGCGGTAAAGCAGGGCGGGATATATCGCCACTGTCGAGAGGACATGATTCAAATGCTACCACACACATACACACATTTTACCTGTGACATACAAGTGTATTATGAAATACTCCCACCATCTAAAGCACACAACTGGAGGAGTGTTCATGAGAGTGTGTAAACCTGGTTTATCTGAGACTTTCAATAATATACACTATTGTTTCACTGTAGATAGATGTTATATTGCTCGCACGCACGCACGCACGCACGCGTACATCAACAGCCTTGAGAGAGGTCAGTGTATGTGAGTGGATATGATTGTGGAGTCTGTGTTGTGAAGAAGGCTCTAGTAGCTCTCAAGAAGCTCTATATGCTGAACTGATAAGCAGGGGTGAAAGTGGCTTGAAGTTCTTGCCTTGAACTATACACAAACCTCCATCTCCTCATATATTTTTTCCTCATTCACGCATCCCTGAACATTCTTAATGCCTGGTATGGTGTTGAAATTACAAGCACACGATATCATGCATAGAAAATGGTTTTATTTAAATCAAATAGTGTGTGTAGAGTACCATAGAATAATGTCTTAAAGTTGACACAAAACTTCAGTATCAAAAATATAACTCAACGGTTACTTGTATAACAAAATTAAATCAATGGTACCACAGATTGCTAATCTTAAAGGTAGGGTAAGTGATATTTTTTGGTTAAAACAAAAAGTATTTTGTTAAAAGGTTAAAGCACTATATTCTGATAGTAATCATTGCTATAGAGTGTTTGTTCAGTAACAGGAGTCTCCCCGTCTCTCCAGCTATTTAATAAACAGAAAATACATTTTCCGGTAGGTGTCAAAATCTCAGCCAATCAGGAGAAAGTACCAATTTTTAAGCTTCATTTTTATAGTGTTCCAGTTCCAATTTTGCCTGCTCATTTCTCAGTATCATCACTTCCAATTTCACTTGTTTAATCTATATATCCTGATTGAGTTCTCTATCCTGATTGGATAAAATTGGAAATGAAACTGAAACGAAAATGCATTTTCTGTTTTATAAAGAGCTGGAGAGACAAGGAGACTCCTAATACTGAACAAACACTCTATAGCAATGAGTACTATCAGAATATAGAGCTATTTAACCCTTATTTTAACCAAAGAAAATCACTTACCCTACCTTTAACGCAAAACTTCAATATCAAACGACTTTTGTTTGAAATTAAATTAAATGGAAATTACAACTAAATAACATACATTAAGAGCATAAGGTAGAATGTTTCTTGCAATGTGCACATTAAAATGGAAGATCTTCTGGAGATAACTTAAAACATTGACTTTTTTTAATTAAAAGTAAATAAGAAAATAACAAAAATAAGTCCAAATGTCTCTTGCAATGTGCACACAGTTATCTTCTGAAGACTTTTCCCCATCAAAGCAAATACAATTAAAATAAGCACAAATTCAACACATTTGTGTGTGTATGGGGTAGAGAGAAGTGATGTGGAAAATGAGAACACTTAGTTTACTGTCATGCTTATTATGTTTACCCTTTGGTGCTGTTTTTTGGAAAACAAAAATATGTTGAGAATGGAAGCAGAACACTTAAAACATTTCCCTCAGAGGCCTAAAGTAGTTTTGTTGAAGAATGACATTCTTCAACAAAAGTTACCTTATTCATTTCCCCTCTCGTTTCTTTTCTTTTGTTTTCTTTCCAGAAAAGATGTGTGATTTGAACCAATCCGAACTAACTATCCCGATAATGTGTCAGTCTGTCAGCCAACCAGAAACATGTCTTGAACGTTGGTGGAATTTAATTTGTCGTAGAGTCCGCCTACTCTATCCGGTAATTTGAGCACACACATAGCCACGGACAAAGGCCGTTTCCGTATCCGCACTATACCTTTCCGGCCCACTTTCCCCCCTGCTGATAAGTGGATTTCATTGTTGTATAATATGTGAGAGAACGATTCTGGGTGTCCGCGCGTGCGTGCGTGCGCGCGCGCATACAATGAACATGAGGTTAAAGGCGCACTTGAGCGCTGGTAAAGTGGCTCCCCAGTCACTGCTGCTGGTGATCCATTGAAAACTTCAACCACTTTGGTGTGAATTGTCCTTTCTATTTTGAAATCATCTCCCCTCCTTATAGAGACACTTTTGCAGCTTCTAAAAGTACTATTATGCGTTACCTATGGCAACATCATGCCTGGGGTGGTCAGCCATATTGACCTGGACAGACAGACAGACAGACAGACAGACAGACAGACAGACAGACAGACAGACACAGACACACACACACTTAAATAAACTGGAATGGGAATACGGGCCTGCACTAGTCTATCTATACAGTACATTTCAGTTATCTCTGTATTTATGTATCTGTCCTTCAAATATCTCAAGAATCCCTTTCTTCCAATCCACTTCACACTTGCCGGCTGTATGGCTGAGGATCTAAGGAAGTGCAGTGCCAAGTGTGAAGTCAATTGGATGAGTGGTTCTCCAGAACCATCCAGCTCAGAGTGGGCACGTGTATCTCACAGACAGATAATCAGATTGACTTCACACTTGGCGGGTGTATTGCTGAGTCTTGGTGTTCTGTCCACGAAGCCCACTTTGAATGGGCACGCATTCCGAATGGCAGCCACGCCATACATATCCACTGTACTAGAACAAACAACACAATAAAAAACATAATTTATTCACCCACTGCCAGGGTTTTTAATCATTTTGTTTGTTTTTTAACATTGAAGTGAATGGATTTGAAAAAATAAAACATTTTATATCTCCTAATTCGTTGAGAATAACGACACAAATGTTATACTCAAAAATTAGAGAAACATTTTAGGAATTCAAAAACAAAATAAAAACAAATAATTAAAAGGGGAGAATTCTCCCCTTTGGCGGTAAACACCATTTACGACTGAAAAGGGAAAAATTATGTTTTTATGTGGACACGCCTCCAGTTCGTTAAGTATACCTGGTTCTCACCTTAGCACCTCCTCCACCACCTTAGCACCACCCACCTGTCCTAGTCCCTCCTCCTCTTCATGCCCACACCTCCTCCTCATAGGCACACCATGAGGTGTGCCTACCTGGTGTGCCTACCAGGTAGAAACTCAAAATAGTCAGAGAAGAAATAAAACACCATAACAACACCACCAGGGGGCTTAATGAAGTTCTATCAACCTCATAGACACATGAAAAATCACACCCTGTGTGAAGGAAGCGGTGCCTTTGGGGCGGGGCTTAACTCATTTCAGTTCGTCCCTATTGGTGGTTTGAGTCCACTTACCAAATTTGTACTTGGTAGCATGCTGCAAACTGGAATGATGGCTGTTTAAAGCCCAGCCAATGGGCAGACAGAGGGGGCGGGCCTTAAGTAATTACAGTTCGTCCCTATTGGTGGTTTTAGTCCATGTACAAAATTTGTACTCCGTAGCATGCTGCGAACTTGAGTTATGGCTGTTTAAAGGCCAGCCAATGGGAAGACAGAGGGGGCGGGGCTTCAGCAATTCATGCTCGTCCCTATTGGTGGTCTAAGTCCACATACCAAATGTGGACTTGGTGGCATGCTGCAAACTGGAGTTATAGCTGTTTAAAATCCCGTGCTCATCCCGTGCTCATACGGGCGGACGGACATAACTTACGCTGGGGGTCCCTGGACCCCTCTTTGATAACTTCATCAATTCATGCTCGTCCCTATTGGTGGTCTAAGTCCACATACCAAATGTGGACTTGGTGGCATGCTGCAAACTGGAGTTATAGCTGTTTAAAATCCCGTGCTCATCCCGTGCTCATACGGGCGGACGGACATAACATACGCGTGTGGCCAATGAGAGGAGAGATGGCATAGGCAATCTCCAAGTCTTTGTGTGTGTGTGTGTGTGTGCGTGTGTTTGTATGTGTTGCTTCTTTGCCGTGCTCATCCCGTGCTCATAACATACGGACGGACACTCATACGGACAAAGTCAAGTGTAGAGCTGTTGGCACCGCTAAAAACAGAAAAAGTGCAAAACCATGGCACCACCTCTTTAAGCTTTCCTTTCCTTCCCTGTTTTTTTTTCTTCACATTGTGCAACAGAATGCATGTGCTGTGAAATGTTCCTGACTGTACAGAGAACATCAGCTTGAAATACACCCAGCCGATGGTAGGTTGATAACGGCAGAAGTTCAGAGTGCTTATGTGTATTTTTGGGTGTAGTCGGAACGAAACGGTCGGGAGTCGGATTAAAGCAATTCATTGGTACGTGGCAGTCAGCAGCAGTTAGGCTCCAGCCGCTAACTAAAACAGAAGCATGCAGTGCCACACTGACTGGAGCACTTTGTTCTTCCTGTATTGGTTACCTAGCACACAGAATGCATTGAGGGTCTTTTAAGCTTCACATTCAGTGCTACGCCAGCAGCTTCTGCAGTTTACTGGTCCGCTCGGGCGAGAGCTCATTGATTTAGACAAGATTCACACAATCAAAACTGTGCGTGATGCAGGCAAATCTGGCTATTGTCTGTTTCTCAGCACAAACCTCACACACTGTAATCTAGAGAAAAGTAGATGAAGACAGAGAGAGGAGGAGAAAGGGAAAACGTGATATTCCTCTATTTTTTTCTCTTTAGTTTTTTTTTTTGTGAATGTTGAGTTTGAGTATGGCCCTGGAGCAGTGGTGGAAAGTAACTAAGTACATTTACTTAAGTACTGTAATTAACTAACATTTTTAGGTATTTGTACTTTACTTGAGTATTTACAATTTACAATACTTTTACTTCTACTCCACTACATCTCAGAGGCAAATATATAAATATTGTATATATTTACTCCTCTACAATTATTTGAAAACTTACTAATAATTACTAGTTACTTCTCAGATATAAATTATGATATAATAAAACCTACAATTGTTTTTGTGTGTGTTTGTACATGAGGGTGCGAGCGAGCCTTGCATAACAGTACATAATGTATACTGTATATCGTTGTTGTCTGGCTGTTGTCTGTATGCTTGTATGCAAACGTATAGCCGCATTGTACATTTGAGCTTGCTCATGGATGCCAGCCATGGATATATGCAGCCATTTAGCTCAGAGTTTGACTCAGGAGTCTTTTGATTGATTGAGTTGATTGAGTCGTAAATTGCAGACAGCTGCTCTTTTATGGAGGTTTTGAAGGAGGGTCAGGGAGTCACCCGTTTTGATGTCACTTGAAAAGGTTGATGGCCTGGCGGTTTAGTCTAGTCTATTGATCTTCAAGGCCTGACTCGTCGTACCACCGGATGCTGCGTTGATCTCACCCGTGACCACTTCTGTCCGTGATGACAGTGATGTGAAAGGCCCTCACACCTTGTCAACCGTGCCGTGGATTATTGACAGATGCATGAGTGAAGGTGCTGATGGGAATGTAGACACGCAGAGACACACATGTACGCGCCAACAGTATAGGTCACTCATATGCGGACACATGGTTGCTTCCACACACGTGCAAAAGTCAACTTGCAGAGACTTGCACGTCTTTGACACACACACACACACACACACACACACACACACACACACACACACACACACAGACCTGCCATCATCTTGACATGTGGAGTGTTGACATGTGACCGCTGTGACTGAGAAGGCAGTGAGTGGCACGTATACGTGGAGAGGCATTTGTTTTTGTTTGTTTGTAAATGAGAAGACGTTGAATGCTCTGCTGTTAAATCACATATATTTATAGAAATATTCTTTTTTTTCATTGAAAATGTAATTTAAGAAAGCTTAGTGACAGCATCGGCTCACGTTGAGTTGTATTGTGCTTTCTGCTTTGGCAATGTAAACGTATGTTTTCTCATGCCAATAAAGCCCTTTGAATTGAATTGAATTGAGTGGTGAAGAGTCAAAGTCATATTTAACGGCTGAAGCCAAAGCAGGCGGTCAGAAAAACTTTCTAAAGCACTATAAAGACTCAAGAACATCTTTCCATGACAAACGGCCAAAGAGGTATTTTGTTCTATTTTATTTTTAAATTGCCCATTGTTTGATGTTCACGCAGATTTAATTGGCTCATTAATCTGTGCGTTGCCATAGTGTTTGTGTTTTCATTCTTTTTGTTTTGCTATGCACAGTGTATTTTTTTTTTATGTATATCATTATTTTAATGGACTGAGGCATGAATGTATAGGAGAAGGACGTGCATTAATAAGTCATAAACGCGCGTTCCAAGGAACCAACATGTGTTCCAAGGAACCAACTGTTGTCGTGAAGAGAGCTCCATTAATATTGCAATGCATATCACAAGCCTTGGATACAGCAACGGTATCATAATATATACTGTATAGAGCAGGTGTTGTAGCCTACGAACACATCAAAGCTGTCATTATATACAGACAGACAGTCTACATTCTACACTCTGATCAGAGTCAGAGAGAAATAAAGTTAAACAGGAAAGTATTTCTGTTGCTAGTTGTCTCTTTATCAGCTACTGTTTCAGATCAAAGTCTTGAAAAAATAAAAAAAATAAAATGAAACTTACCTGGAGTTTCTACCATTTTCTCTTAACTTGCTTGCTTGTGTCGATGTTAATATTGTAGATTTTCAGGCGGCCATCAACATTGGATATTTGGGCATATATATGGGCGTATTAGAGACACCCAGGGGACACATGCGCAAATATGTCTTGTTCATCATCATCAAAATGTTTTGGATGAGTAAAAAATTACACATCTAATATAATACATGGTGTCTGTTGTGTCTGACATCAGTGCATGTTGAAAATCTCCATCTACAGTATGTGCATTTGACACGCTTTCTGTTGTGTCTGACATCAGTTCATGCCGGCCGACTGACCCATTAGGCATTCTAATATAGGATAGTCTACATTGGATGAATGGCAGGATCGCTGCTCTGGAGAAGGCAGTTCAACTGTTACTAGCGCTTACTTATGTCAAAAGTCCCTAAAAGTCCAATCCCAATAACTTCCTGTCAAACAAAAACTTAATGCCTGATTACATCAGAATGTCCTTGAATAATCATGAGTCATAATTTCATTCACCTGTGTAATTCTCATAGCTCAGTGTTCCACCACACACAGATGATTCTCATAGCGTTGCTACTCTGTTCTGACTTTAATTCAAGATGAGGGCGGTGCATTACAAGTCACTTTTTGATTTGAGCTAAAAAGCGTTATTTTACACTTTGGCTATCAAAAATTCAAAATTAGCAGATATACAAGCTCGGTGCCGCGCTATGAGCTTGTAGATCTGCTATTTTTGAAAAATCTTGAACATTTTGTGCAAATCTTTGCATATATATTGTTCGGCGGCCAAATACATATCATTTTGGGGGTCCTTGACATGAAAAGGTTTGAGAACCACTGATATAGAAACATACGCTTTTTCAGAATACTGTTGCGATTTAGAAGACATTTTGTAGAATCGGCTTCAGGTCTTAATGGGTTAAACTTAAACGGTACACTAATATATGTATTTGAAAACATTTGAGGTGAGAAATAGGCAATGCAGTAACATAAACATGCTTCAGCGCTGCTGCTTCTCCCTCTCTGCCTCGCTGTGCGCAAATTCACAAGGCAGTAGCTGCATTTAGATCCCATCAATCCCATAACCAAAGGGGATGGGACGGTCAGCTGAGACTGTGATTGGCTGAGACACAACCAGCCTCCATTTCACCAGAAAACATAACTATAAAGGTCTCAAAAAAGCCACTGCAGCTGGACTTTAACCGTTTCAACGTCCCATCCCTAGATGGCACAATAAAGGTTATGAACTTCCTTATTCATTCATGTTAGATTGTCTTATTTAATGGGTCAAACAGCAGAGAGAGGTATCATCCTCTTGCTTTGAAACGGTATACTTCATTAAGAATAGTAATCGTGTGTAATGATGTGTTAAGTCCGGAGCAGCAGGGAGTTGACACACGGCACTATTACCATAATGACCGGCCGTGTAATATTGTTATGGCATATGATGTCCATCTGATAGGCCGAGCCAGGGGTCACTGATCAGGTTGGCACCATGAATAATGTGGCGGGAGCTCAGTGTCCCCATACTGCTATTTCAAAATGGTATATGACCTGCTCCAAAAGTAGACTTCACATTGGGGCACAACCTTTTTCCCCAGTCTATTTTGTATTTAAAGGGGCCATGCATGCATTTAAAAAAATGTTTAAATGTTTTCATTTAATATTTAATATCATATTGTTTTTGTCCCTCAAACGTTTTTCAAAAGGTTTGAGCCTAAATCAAGCCTCAGATATACTCATTCCAACTAACTTCTCTCTGGCTTATAAAGCACTTTCACCTGCAATACCACGTTGTCCTGTTTGGCACGGGGCGCTATTGAGACAGTTTGTATGCATGTTATCTCCTGTAGGTATCGCATGTGACGTCACAGGTGGGGGCAAATCAGTCGGCCTGTTTTGAGACCAATATACATAAAACCCCAGATATGCTGTGAAAGCCTGGGTGTTCAAACTTGGGTATTTCTTTGGGATAGAACAGAGGTAGGGGAGACCAAAAACACACAAAAAAGAAGGAAAGGTTAAAATTCATGGTGTAGCTCCTTTAAGTTTTTAAGATTGTTAGAATGATCACAGCAGAACACACACACACACACACACACACACAAAAAATAATATATATATATATATATATATATATATATATATATATATATATATATGCTAATTGAACAAGACCAACAAGAGTTGGGATTGATGTCACACAGGTAGTTACTGTATGTAGTGACTGGTTCTGTGTCCATGCCACATGCATACTAACTGGCTGAGCCTGCAGAACGCTGTCACATTGAAATGCATGATGCCACACAATTGTAATACTGCCATTCTTTGTGTCAAAATGAACCAACCATGTGTGTGTGTGGGGGGGGGGGGGTATTGAAACGCTACCGAAACGTATTGAAGAAGATTGAGTAAGCAGTGTAATATCAACACTTGGCAGGGATCTAATTTGTCTGCAGACATTAGGTTCTGACACAGACAAACCCCTGCAACACTTTGCTGCAGATGATTCATTTCCAATGAAATGAAAACCCACTTTGCTTTGCTGAAACCTGTGCTTTATGGAGTAATATATGAGCATGTGCTGCAGTGCCTGCAAACCATTGTGCACCCAATTTAATGTTCAGAGGAACGCCAAATAAACGTGTGCACTGGTGATTGGCATGAGGTTAAACAATGTCTTATCCTCAGGCGTAATGGGGATTGGAATTCACACAGGGATGCTCACTTCATGTCACCTCACAGTTCTGCCCACCATGCCCTGGGTGCAGGGAGCTATTGGAACAGTTAATCACAGGGAGAGCTGTGCGTAGCAAGCGATAATGTAATAAGTGCCAGAGAATTTTATGATTTGTAATGTCAAATGTAATAAAGTCTTTCTCTAAATGGGTTGATATTGCATTGAGTCCTGTGGTGTTATAAACTGGCAAAAATAACACTCTCTGACTAATATTCTGTTATTAAATCATCAGTTTTAAAAGTTACTGCTTTTATAAATGTAGGAATGATAAGTGGTAGTTTCTAACAATTATATTCCAGTGAAGAAAGTTATTGTGTCCGCCAGGCCGCCGGTGTGTGTGTATGTGCGTGCATGTCCGCCAGGCCGTCTGTGTGAGTGTCCGTCCGTCCGTCCGACCGTCCGTCCGTCCGTCCGTCCGTCCGTCCGTCCGTCCGTCTATGAACAGCTAATCTCCAGCACTGTTGGACCAATCGGCGTGAAACTGTGCATGCACACTCCCTGGAGGCCAGAGCAAAACCTCTGCCCCAAATTCTTCACATCAGCCTGTTATAGTGCCACCAGGAGGCCGATTTTTGCAAAAAACATTGTTTCATATTACTCCTACACATTGTTTCCAAACCTCACGCAAATCTGTACACATTACCTCTATAGTCATGTGATCCAGACGGATCTGTCCGATTTTTCATATTCCACCCCGATTAGCTAAGATTGGTTTGCAGGAGTGGCCTCAAATTCCTCAAATCATGAACGCAGCGTCTGATTACCGTGAAACATTGCTGGCCCACAATAAGCCCGGGCGGAGACCTGTGCCCCGATGAGCTAATTTTTCTAGTTCTATTTATTTTATTTTGGGCCCTATTTGGTATATAGAATGATGGTTTGTTGGTCTTGTATGTGTGTTATAATCTCCCCATTTTCTGTAGGTTTCTGTTGTTTTCGATGAGTTTTGCATAATGGCATCAAACATGTCTTCCACACAAATCAAATGGCAGCTGCACTGTCACTGGCAGAACGTTAAGAACAGCTTCTGACAGTGGTGTGAACCGTGAATGTCACCAGGAATAATGCTGCTAATGTGAGGAATTTATTTTCTCGCGATGTTGACCCCTGTCAGTGAGTGTGCTGTGACTGTGTGTTAGATGAAGAGGTGTAACTGGAGGGAAAGTTTGTTGCAATGTTAGTCCAGCACATGCATTGTAAGTGGTTTCTTGTTTCCTTTTTAATTGGTAGCCTATTTTCTTACTCTTTGTATTCTTAAACTGAAGTGATTATCCAAGTTTATTACAAAGCTTGGTTGAATGCTTGACTCTGATTGGTCAATCACTGAATTCAGCAGTGTGTTATTTATGGATAATAACCGCTGAGCTCAATAAGAAACTTCTGTCTAATCAAAGGCTCAGAGCACCTGGCTGTGCTGCTTGATTTTGTGCCGTATCCAACATGGCAACCATGTAAACAAACGCACAATGTCATTACAGCTAAACATTGCTCTCAAGAATGTTTTTAAACACATTTGAAGCGAGTGATAGACAATGCAGTAACCGAAAATGTATTCTATTTGATCAACACTTCCTGTTGTTTTCCGAGGCGACCAGGTTGCACTGGACGGACGTCCGCACCTGGCATAAATTTATGGAAAACTTTCATTACCGTAAGCAATGAAATACTACAATGTATTAATCAATTTATTAAGTAGCCGTGTAATAGGCGGGATAATTGACGGTGAGCCAGTCATTGTAAGGAAATAAAACCCCTTAAAGGCGATTAAATCCCTCCGCTTCTTCTCAGGGTTTAATCACCCTGTCGGGGTTTATTTCTCAACAATGACCGTCTCGCCGTCAATTATTCCTTGCTTATTCATTTGATAAAAGTACTTTTAGGGAATTTCTGGTTACTTATGTGCCCTTTTTTCTAATTTTTCTCTAAAGATAGCTGTATGTAAGTTCTATAAGTCTATAAATTCACCCACCATTTTAGTTCCAATAAACTATCTTGAAAACTACTGGCATGGAATTTGCTCTGACTCTTCATGAGGATGATTCTGACCCAGTGGCCTTTCTTCTAGCGCCACGATTAGGCCAAATTGTCCACTTGCACACAATATATCTCAAAATCGATTGCCACAAAATATCTAAAAATCTAACCCCCAGATTGCCAAGAAACTGGCTGAGTGTATTCATGCTCCACGGAGGATGGACTGAACATATTTTGTTGACCCAATAGCCTTTCCTCTAGTGTACTCTTTGGCCAAATTGTCAATTTGGTGTAAAGAGCAGCACTGCCTCTAAAGTGCTGGTGGAAGGGCTTTTAGACTCTTAAGTCATATTGGGTGGGTTGGAACCAAGGACCTTGCAAATCCATAACAGCAGTATGCTCAACTAGATACCGCACCATTTTATCTGTATGGTCTTAACCCATTAAGACCGGGAACGCATCTGTGTCATTTTTAGATTTCCTAGGGATATTCAAAAATAGAAGATATACAAGCTCATAGCACAGCACCGAGTGCTGCGCTACAAGCTTGTAGATCTGCTATTTTTTTGAAAAATCGTGAAAATGTGTGCAAATCTTTAGTTTGAATATATATATACTTTTTAAATATTTTTTTTTTGCTTATGTTGCTATATTATCAATGGTTTTCAAACTTTTTTCATGTCAAGGACCCCCAAAATAATATGTATTTGTCTGCGGACCCCCTCCCATCTAAAAATATTTTTACACAATTTTTTTTTCCTAAAAATAGCAGATATACAAGCTCATAGCGCGGCACTCGGTGCCGCGCTATGAGCTTGTATATCTGCTATTTTTGAATAGCCAAAGAAATCTTAAAATTACACACATGCGTTCCCTTCCCGGCCTTAAAGGGTTAATATATTCTGAGCACATAAATCTCCTCTCTGCACATGGACTTGTTTTGTTTACTGGCTTGCCTGATAGGTCTTGTAACTCATTGTCCGTTGTTGAGAGACCGTGGGCGTTTCTCAAAGTGTCAGTTGATTTAGGCGATGATAATTAACGCCACAGCTCCAGAGGAGAGGAGCGAGGGATCATCATCGCCTCCTCTGCTGATGTGCACGTTTTATTAGGGAAGGAAATGAGCGGGATTGCATGTTGTGTACCTTTGCCACACAGGCAGGCACACACACACACACACACACACACACACACACACACACACACACACACACACACACGCGCTATATATATATACTTTTTTTAATTACGCACAACTGCACACACAGGGGAGCCACTTTGGATGCTGAAACCCATGAAAGCATTTCACATTAGAGCCAATTTAATTATTTATTTACACCACGGCATCTTTGAAGACCCCAGTCTGCCCCATGGTCCTCAGCCCGGTTCAGAAGTCGTACTTACTACGCATACATGTGCAGTCATATATAGAACGGATTCAGTTGCAGCCTTGTGTTCTTGTGATGTGCTCCCATAGCTGCCTTTAACAGTAGTTATAACCTTGTCCAAAGCCCCTTTCCAGAGGGGCTGTATGTATGAATACAACATTCTGGCTCAGTGGGATCGGACATGCAACAGATTTTATGCGGGCAGGACCCTTAACATAACCCTTTAAGACCTTTTACGATTTTTCAAAAATAGCAGATATACAAGCTCGTAGCGCGGGACTCGGTGCCGCGCTATGAGCTTGTACCTGTATATCTGCTATTTTTGAATAGCCAAAGTGTCAAATAATGCTTTTTTAGCTCAAATGAAAAAGTGACACAGATGCGTTCCAGGTTTTACTGGGTAAGTCCGTGTAATGTCCGATTTGGCTCAAATCGCTCTGTGTGAATGGACGCGGTGATTGTCTGGTGAATTTACATTCAGCTTGTGGACGCGTTGATGACGCTTCTATTGAGATAGCCTAACTGAAAACCAGTTTAATCATTCTGCTTTTTATTAGCGCTCGAGTTGGAAATTTTCACTGATGGAACGTCTGTCTCTTTACTACTGCAGCCGCCTATAATTGTAGACAACGATTCACACCTGGCACTTGTCACGCCTCCCTCTGCAGTGCGCACTTGACTGTATATAGAGACCAATGTTCTCTGAGTTTAGTTGAGACTGTTATTTTCCCAGCTCAGAGGAGGACGGCTCGTTTTGATTAAAAGTAGGCTACGTTGTAGCTCGTTGTCTACATTATAGGCCTACTATGGTAGGAAAGATGTTTTGTTCGTGTTTTGCATGAATCAATGCGAGACCGCATGTCGAGCAATTGTTCTGTGGAAGGAAATAAAAACATTGTGCATTTGATCCTTGCATCTCCCTCAGGCTGTACATGCCTGTGTTATATTTATGTGGCAGTAGCTAATGTGTGCGTCTACTACCCCAGTATTGAGGAGTATTTACCTTAATGTGTGAACGCATCTGAAACGGACATTCTCCCGTTGCATGATACATGTACGGCCAACACCGGACAATGTCCCGACCTGATTCCCCGGACATTTCCCAGTGTTCATATGAGAAAGTGGCTTATGTGGTACAAATAAGCCATGGTATTTGTAGCACTTCACATCATTGCTCCATTAAAGCAAACTTCAGTGCCGATGACGTAGGCACCCATGCCCACTCACTGCTGCCGGTATATGTACAGTCATTTGTTGAAACATAAACCAATTCTGCAGGAATCATATTGCCAAAAAAGAAATGCTTGCAGAGACAAGTTTTTTTTTTTTACAGCACCTACAAACAGAGGTGAGGACTCAAATCGAATGACAGAAAATGTTTTGTGACTTGTGACCTGACAATACTTGGATTGTATCACTAATGACTTGAGACTTGAATTGATTCGCACCTGCGAGTCAGTCTGACTTGAAAAGACCTGATAAGACTATGGAACCGTTTGTAACATTAAGACGTTAACAAAAGCAAAAAAGACCCCTTTATTCGTGTCCCTTTAACCACATGAACCTTAGCGTCCCTATTCTGGGGTGAAAATTTGGCCAAAACAGCCACTCCTCCCACTCCTACAAGGAGCCCAGCTCCTCAGCGTCCCGGCCCTACTGCTCCTTCACTCCCACCCTCGCCTCTCACTTCGATGAGAATCTTATCAAACATGTCCAGGACTGGCCTGCAGACCATGCAGGGTGCAGAGTGTGTACTTGGCCCACTCCTACAAGGAGTGGGCCAAGTATAGTGGAGGAGCTGTGAATTTCCCCAGTCAATTACGTACATAGGGTTTAACCCATTAAGACCTGGAACGCATCTGTCATTCTTTTATTTGAGCTAAAAAGCATTATTTTACACTTTGGCTATTCAAAAATAGCAGATATACAAGCTCATAGCGCGGCACCGAGTGCCGCGCTATGAGCTTGTAGATCTGCTATTTTTGAAAAATAGTGAAAATGTGTGCAAATCTTTGAGTATATATGTTTTTAAAGTGAACATTTGTAACTCAAATATTTGCTTCTGGGGGGTCCCTGGAACAACATATTTTGAGATGAGGGTCCGCGGCCAAATACATATCATTCTGGGGGTCCTTGACATGAAAAATATTGAGCATCACTGATGTAGAAACATTTTTCAGAATACTGTTGGGATTTAGGAGACATATGTAGAATCGGCTTCAGGTCTTAATGGATTTAAGATGTTAATCAGAAGAGAGACCTGCTGATGAGTGGTGATTCGTTTTAGTTGGTGAACTGTTAATGTCATCATCATTCCATCGCCTCAATTCTCATGTCTCAGCCAAATGATGAATGTTTCAGCGCTGAAGCTGCCTTGCTATCATGTTAGTTGCTATACAGTACTGTACTGCGTGACCATGTCATCATAATGTGGTGTAGTGTGGGAGGCAACAGTGGAGTTATTGCACAAAAGTTGATTCTGTCCAGGCAGCTGCTACGTGACCTGACCTATTCACCTTCCACGTTATAGCCCTGCAGACAGGGGTGTTAGAAAAAATAAGCCTGCCTTGTTGAGTTGATTGAATCAACACCCACTCACTTCAGAGAACTTACTGCTCTCTGAGGAAGGTGCAGTATAGTGGGGGTGCAGAATACCCCAAACTTTTACATCCTTGTTTAGAAATATACCAGCAAGCACAATGTTGTTATAATAATATACCAGTAACAACGTGTGTGTGTGTGTGTGTGTGTGTGTGTGTGTGTGTGTGTGTGTGTGTGTGTGTGTGTGTGTGTGTGTGTGTGTGTGTGTGTGTGTGTGTGTGTGTGTGTGTGTGTGTGTGTGTGTGTGTGTGTGTGTGTGTGTGTGTGTGTGTGTGTGTGTGTGTGCGCGTGCGTGCGTGCGGTAAAGTGGCTCCCCAGTCACTGCTGCTGGTCATCCATTGAAAACTTCAACCACTTTGGTGTGAATTGTCCTTTCTATTTTGAAATCATCTCCCCTCCTTATAGAGAGACGTTTGCAGCCTCTAAAAGTACCATTATGCGTTACCCAGGGCAACAGCATGCCTGGGGTGGTCAGACATATTTACCTGGACACACACTTAAATAAACTGGAATGGGGCTACAGGCCTGCACTAGTCTATCTATACAGTACATTTCAGTTATCTCTGTATTTATGTGTCTGTCCTTCAAATATCTCAAGAACCATTCTTCCAATCTACTTCACACTTGCCGGCTGTATGGCTGAGGATCTAAGGAAGTGCAGTGCCAAGTGTGAAGTCTTTGTTTGTGTGTGTGTGTGTGTGTGTGTGTGTGTGTGTGTGTGTGTGTGTGCGTGTGCGTGTGCATGTGCGAGTGTGTGGGTGTGTTTTTATATTTTTATTTCATATGAAAGCAGAAAATCATATCTACAAAATGATATATTGTTTATATAGATTGATCCAATAGTATTAGAACTAAACCTTAGAGAATGGAATGAATAAACACACACAACTGAGAAAAGTGCCCCTGCATGTTAAATACACACATTACTCACACTCACAGTTTCTATTCAGAGAAACTAAACTATCACATACGTACATTGCGTGAATGGAGGTGTGAACTTTTGCACGCACATCCCCGCTTGGCCAATAAAGAAATGTCACAGAATCCAGGGGAAAACAAGATGTTGATTGTATGACCTACAGTTCAAGAGTTGTAGGCCAAAACATTGAATCTGCCTGTTACAGCGCCACCATGAGGCTGATTTGAAAAAGGTGGAGAGGCATTTCTTCCTTGACCTAGTGGAGATGTGCGTACAAAGTTTCACGGAAATCGGATCTTGCGTTCATGATCTGAGGCATTTTGTACAAAACGGGCCTCTCCCGCAAACTTTGGAAGCCAATCTTAGCCAATCAGGACGGAATATGAAAAAGCCGTCAAATCTGTCTTGATCACATGACTATAGAGATGCTGTGTACCGATTTGTGTGATGTTAGGACACAATTTGCAATCTGCAGGCCTCAACTGATTTATGGAGGCTTCCAAATATGAACACATTTGCGACCAAGCTGTATTATAGCATCCTTAAGGTGTTGGTACTTTAGCACCTTGGTAAGGAAGTATGCTCTCTGTAACTTTTTGCCCATTTTGGTGCACTAGTACAGCATATAGTACGAACATTAAACATGACATATAACCGTACATAAAGCATCTCGTTCTGCCTCAATGAAAAGAAAAGTTTTTGCAAAGGACCTGATTTAATTCATGACCTACTTTTGCATAAACTGGAGCACCATGCCCATAAACTGACCAAACCCTAACCTTAATGCAAAGGGTTTATGTTACAACTACAAGAACTTAGCTTGCTGTTCAAGAATACCTCCCCTATTTTTAACTTACCCTGTTCTCATACGCAGTGGTCTTAGAGATGAATGCAGCAGGGCATGCGGCAACTCTTCTGTCTGCAGCATGGCGTTGCCAGGCCACTGAAAGATAGATGGTGGGGTGTTCTCTGTTGGGATACCGGCCAAGCAGGCCGGTTGAGGTGGAGGGCTGTGTGTGTGTGTGTGTGTGTGTGTGTGTGTGTGTGTGCACGCATGCACATGTGTCACAGAGTATTCAAACCACGGGATGATAATCGTCGTCAATGTTTAATATTCCCACTGGTTTTGACCTTGGACAGCCAGAGAGAGGGAACAGGGGACATTGGTGGGGGTGGGGGGGGGTGATGGATTCTGGATGGACAGACGTGGAGGGAAGGAAGGCAAAGATGAACTAGAACAGCACAGGTCTCCGCCAGGTCAGGTAGGTTATTGTGGGCCAGCAATGTTTGGAATTCGTCAATCAGGATGGAATATGAAAAATTCCTGACTGATCTGTCTTGATCATTTGACTATAGAGATAATGTGTACCGATTTGCGTGATGTTTGGACAAAATTTGTAGGAGGGGAAAAAGATATATTAAAACGTCCTTTCAAATCCAACACGTTTTAAAACGTCTTTTAGTGTTTTCAGTGATTACTGTAGGGGGCGTCTCTTCACCCACCTATGAATGATCCTTTGAGTGAGGGAAGAAGTCTAGAACTGGACATGACGTCGTCCCAAAAAAAGTTAACCCGTTCAGTCCCATGTTATGAAATTTAAAAGAATTTCATTTTGTTTGATGAAATTTAGAAAAACACTTGTTGGTCGGATTTCTTCTCTCAGACTGTGTGTTTGGTGAAAACGAGCCATATTCAACTGCCCATAGCAACAGAACGGACGATCACGGTTAAAAAGAAATGTTCCGATGGAATGCAGAGAGGCTCGTTTTTCCAGAGACATTGTTTGTTTACATCCGGGTTGAAAAAAAAAAGATCGGCGTCCTGGTGGCGCTATAAAAGGCAGATGTGAAAAATGCAGGGCAAAGGTTTTTCCTTGGCCTCTAGGGAGTGTGAATTTTACACAGATCGGTGGAGGTAAATCACAAGTTGGCCTGTTATAGCACCACCATGAGGCAGAATTGAAAAATGTCAAGTGCCATTTCATCCTCAGCCTACTGGGAAAATGCGTGAAAGATTTCACGGAAATTGCACGCTGTGTTCATGATTTGATGTATTTTTTTCAAAATGTAGCACTCCTGCAAACTTTGGAAGCCATTCTTAGCCAATCAGGATGGAAAAGGAAAAATCTGAAAGTCCTGTTTCGTTTAATGATTATAGAGATATTGTGTACCGATTTGCGTGATCAGACAAGACAAAATCTGTAGGAGCACTATCAAAAAATGTGTTTCGCAAAAGTCGGCCACCTGGTGGCGCTATAACAGGCCCATGAGAAATATTTGGGGCAGACGTTCTGCTCTGGCATCCAGGGAGTGTGTGTGTGCACAGTTTCGCGGTGCTGGAGATTAGCTGTTCACAGACAGAAGGACGGACACACGGACGGACGGACAGGGTGCAAAACATAGTCTCGGCCATGTCTTTCTGCCTGGCGGAGACAATAAGGAGGAGAGGGGAAGCGCAGAGGAGCAAGCGGGACTTGTTTGCACAGCAGGGGTATGTGTGTCTTTCAAACATACTTTTAAAACCATTTCACTGCGTTAAATATCCATTGGGATATACCATAGAAGTCAATAGTGCAGTAACTACATATTACATCATGAACAGATATAGAGTCAGTGCGATATTACTTATAATTTATATCAAGAACCCATTTGGTGGGTCAATTGTGTGTGTGTGTGTGTGTGTGTGTGTGGGGGGGGGGGGTGTTGCATGCCAGTGCACTCAAACTGTACATCTCGCATGAGAGAGAAAAGCGAATGCGAGAAAGAGATTTTGTGTGTTTATTTGTGGGTATCATATACAGCAAGAGATTATGTTTGTTTGTTGTGTTTGTTTGTGAGAGAGTGCGAGAGAGAGAGCGAGCTGTACCATCAATCATCACTCAGTAGCATTCACAGGCTGCTGCAGACAGTTGCTCCGCTGTCAGAACACAGGGGCCAGTGTTTACCGAGATGGCCGCAATAAAAACCAAAGGACGATGAATGATTCAGACTACTGCAGCACACACTGCAGCTACGGCTCCTCTCCTCTCCTCTCAAACGATATCTCCACTCATTGATGATCATCTCATATCCCTTCCCCCATCTTTTTTTCCCCTCGTTCTCCAGTTTTCCCTTTTGCTTCCCATCTGACTGGTTGGCTGACACCTAAACACGCACGCACGCACGCACACGCACACGCACACGCACACGCACACACACACACACACACAGTTACCCAATGATTTTGCTCACCAATATTGAAAGCAATGCGGCCTGTGGTTTGAGCTTTGAGTGTATTCTTTTGCGATACAGTACAGTATGCTCTTTGTAAACATCAGTTCTTTACTCCCTCTTGACTCTTTCACAGTATAATTTTGATTGAATTCACATTCTGTCGCTGTCAGTTCTCCACAAGATGTAGAGGAATAGTAACACTCACACTGTCAGAACTCATCACTGCAACACACCTCGCCTGACTATCAACTGTGTGCTTCTGTTTTACAGTAATAATGAATAAGATTGTAGTATTACAATTTTTCAAGGTCGACTACCTTTTTTCACTGAGGAAAACTAAATAAAAACCAAATAAAAACTAAGCTATGATGACTAAAACTAGACTAAATATAATGACGATTTCGTTATAACAAATAAAAACTAGACTAAAATGTTAGTGAGGGACTAGTGGAGAAGAGATCCAGTAAAACTAAAACACAAGTCATTTTATGTTTGGTTGCGCTCGGGTGGCTCTGAAAATCGGGTGGCTCTGAAAATAGCAGATCTACAAGCTCACAACGTGTCGCGCTGTGACGCGTTGTGAGCTTGTAGATCGGCTATTTTTAGCATGCAACCAAGTGTAAAATCAGCCATTACGACACCATCAAGGAACCGCCAAAATACATTTTAGTCGACTAAGTCAACTGTAGATTTAGTCGACTAAAACTAGACAAAAACTAAAACATTTCAGATGACTAAAATATGACAAAAACAAAATGAAATTTTATTCAAAAGACTATGACTAAAACTAAATCAAAATGATCCGTCAAAATCAACACTGCTTTACGGAGGAAGAAATGCAAAAAAGGAAAAGTACTTGAAACGTCAAATCAGCTAAAGGCTGTCTACAACCACTTATGGCGTTTTTGTTAGATTTAAATTAAGTTTTGTTTCAAGTCAGGCCTCCTTTTTCTGTCCTGATTGAATTATAATTCGGAACTACCAGCCTCCACCGGATACAAAAAGCCATGGAGCTCATACAGCCTTTGGTGGTGGGTGGCATCACAACAAAGGCCTTGCTTTTCCTTATCTTCCCCATCAGGTATGTCCTCTGAGTGCCAACCTCTGTCACCAAAACGACCGGCTCAGGTTATAAACCATCCCCGTCAGTCAGTGTATGAATGTGCCATAACTTCACCCGCTGCAAGCCTCTCTCGCAGTGATGCATGTCTGTCACCACGACCTCCTCTCAGCCAGGACATTGAGGAGAGACAAAAAAAACACATGGACGGACCATGGTGCACTGGGGCGGAAAGTGAAGTTGTACCAAGTGAAAGCCCCACCACAATAAACCAACACTAGGTCTCCAATCACCCTGCCAACAACCCTGCAGGAATGCTCCATATGTTCCCGCACACCTCCTACATTCATCCCAGTGCCTCCCCGAGGAAGAGCTCCAACCCAGGCGATGTGGAAGCTTCGGCTGTCCACGGTTATGGATGGGGGGGGGGGTGTTGGAGAATTGTGGCACTTGGGAGCGCTCCTGTTCGGGCCCTCATTATGCCCAAAAACGGAAAATGGATCTGGCCATAGCGACAGCGCGCCTTAATAGCCCAGTTAACAGTCATATCAGGCGCAGCTAACGGCAGTCATGTGCAAGTTCAGAGCCATTAAACAAAAAAAGCGCTGTATAATTTATAATGCTCCAGGCACTTCCAACTTGCAGCCAAACAGCACTTTGCTTTCGACAAAAAAAACGGCACTTGCTTTGTTTTGTTATTTTGTTTTGTCTTTCCTCCCATACTTCCTCCACCCTACAGTATCATATTTGTGAGCCTCTTGTTTTTTCTTTTCTCTTTTGCACACACACTAATCTCCATAATTTTCATCACTTGGCTTGGTTTTTCGCCCAGCGCGTTAGGCCCATCCTCATTATTGTGAAATGCATGCATCACATGGCTGTTTGTCTGCCGACTGCCTCTGTTTTTAGTTCTGCTCTGTCGTTTCTCTAAACAGTTCACGGTGTGCAGGTTGTTCCGGCTGTATTCTTGTCATTGCCCCTGTAATTGGAATGTGATGCTCTCTCCCAGCTAAATATTTGGATATGACTGATGAGGAAAAATGATCTACCTTGCGGGGAGGAACAAAGCCAATGGGCTGTCGACCCAGACCATGATGCTGGGAAGAATATAGCAGGGGAGGGTTTTTGAAAAATGCATTATTCTTTCCTCATTTTTTTTCATGTATGGTGAGCCTAAGACA
>NC_139962.1:13258017-13405517 GCF_963454915.1 Gymnoscopelus microlampas
TAAGACACTTTGAAAGGTAGTAGACAGGTCCATGGCTTGCTAATGGAATGTGAAATCAACTGCAGGGTGCGGACAGCCCCCCCCCCCCCCCAAAAAAAAAAGAGTGAGGCAGCAGCAGAGCCTTGCTTGTGTACTGTATCACTCTGGGAGACTGGCAACTCCACTGTTTTAAATCGTCGCCTCATCTTTCTGGGCAATGTCAAACACTGTGTGTGCGTGCGTGCGCATCCATGTGTTGTGTGTACTTCCATATCTGTTTTTAAAGGGTGCATGTGTGTGTGTGTGTGTGCGTGTGCGTGTGCGTGCATGTGCGTGCGTGCGTGCGTGCTTGTGTGTATGCATGGGCAGGGGTGCTTGGCACATTTATTGATGATCTTAATGAGGAGCTGATGGGGAAGGGATTAAGTTAAGCAGCCTAATCATCACATTGGATTGGAAGAGGACATTGTGGAACCGTAATATATATACTGCCCTTATTAAAACGGCCTATGATGTTTTATGTCTTGTATGCTCCCTTCACAGCCTGTCGCTCCAGTTTGGACTTTGTGCTTTCTACACATTTACTGGCCTGTGTGCTGTTGTGCTCTCATACAGAGAGATGGGGCAGATTTATACAGGATGCTGTTGTGAGAGAAAGAGAAAGGCCTTTTAAGAGAGACAGATTGAGGGAGAGATTGATGATACTGGGAGAGAATGAGAGGGAGAGTGAGAGAAAGAGAAAGAGAGAGCCAGAGAGTTGGGAGGGGGGGGGGGGGTGGAGTGGTAGCTGCATGGCCCAGATTCAATCCACAGGAGGCTACCACTGTGTGTTTCATTTGGAAACAATGAAGCCGGTCTAAATGAGGCTGCAAGCTGAGGTGGAAACCTCCTCGAGATCAATAATGTGTGAGGTTGGTCTGGGTCTGGCAGGGGAGAGACTTAAGGAACAGTACCCGGCCCTCTGGGATGGGTTTAATCTGCCGAAACGCATTATAAGTGAACAAACACAGGACTGTTCTATTTAGACAGGGGAACACACAATGTAAAGGCCTCTTTAAACTACTGGTTCAAAGAAATACCTGGAGAATGCCGGTATTAGTGCAGTATAGTAGACATCTGTGTGATGTGTGTGCCTTTCATTTTGTCCTTGGTAGCTTCCCAATGACCTGCAGCCTCCCACTGCCAAGATAGCTAATTTCTAGCTTAACACGGCTCCCACGCCTAATCCAACACCGTGATCAAAAAGATGCTATGACGTTGAGCAATAGCACCAAGAAGCGAACATGGCTGTCTGGTGGGACAGCCTGTAGGGTAGTATTTTAAAGTCCCCATCCACTCAAATTCTTTTGTTCTGAGTACATATTGTTCTCATGTTTTCAAACTCAGCATAAACTACTGCTGCTGTGTGTGTTCAATTATCTAGCCAGTCACACAAGCAATGCAACTAAATAGATCTCCCCTTGAAAAGGGTATTGGAGTCTTTGATTGTTTTTAGCGGCGTTTTTAGCGGCGCTAGCCGCTCTATACCTTTAGGTATAGGGGTACTGTGTCGCCACTCTTTAGGTATAGAGCGGATCCTGCTCTATACCTGACTTTGTCCGTGTTCACCGTCAAAGTTCTGATTGGTCAGACCCGTCAACGTTCTGATTGGTCAGACCCGTCAACAAAGTGACTGGTCAAGCTTCACGTGACACATGGCTATAAACACATTATAAACACATATCGATGACAAAATGTATCAAAGGCGCCGCTACCTTCACACAGGGTGTGATTTTTTATTATACTTACAATACAAACATACTAGCACTTCTAGGCCAATAGGTTATAAACCTAGAAACGGAAACATAAACAACAACACAACAACAAATTACTGACATGAAATATACACACAAACTGTAAAGCATATCAGAAATACATACATTTATTGTCATGTAAACACTCTCAATTCTTACCGTCAGTCTCTCGGAGCTCGCAATGGAAAATGACGAACGCAGCAATAACACCCTGTCAACTACTAACACTGATGCCTGCAGGACACGTCGCCTTGTGTTCGAATCTGACCTGCTTTGGTAAGACCCTGAGTCTTTATACTGTTTCAGTGGTTCCCCCAAGGAAGCCCCTCCTTCAGGGAGGAGTAACATACATTTCCCACAAGGCATTGCTGTATAGCACCTTCCAGGTTACAGTGAGTGATCTAATCATCTTTTGCAAGACCCTCTAATCTTCTGCTCGTTAATCATTTCACTGGTCTTTTGTCTTTAGAGTGGCGACACAGTACCCTAGCTTTGTGCTGTGTTAGTGACCATTGTTCTCCAGCTCCGCTATCTGACCTAATCAATTAACACTCTTCTGTTTCTCTCATGCATATCCTCTGCTTTGGATCTGAGTCCATAGGTCAATGCTTGTGGCCCTCACAATTGGTCAGATTTCAGATTTAAACTTCAGTTAATACAATTTTAACTAATGCAGGAAATACACACACATAATATGGAATAATTATACGCAGACTTCCCTTGCTGGAAGGCCCGGATAATTCTACAGTGTGGTTGGTCCGTCAGGGAGTCATAGGGACCAATCAGAAGGCTGACAATGGTATACATTCCAGAGAAAAAGTCAGGTAGGCCTATGATTGGCTGGGCTGTAACGGACGTTTGTGGTTGGTTTAAGGAGGTCAGTGGTTGGTCAATGCATAATATCTGTCACACATTGTGTTATGTGTGTCATGGGGGCAGTCCTTAACAACTTCGCAATGCTTGTGCCCCAAACGTTAGATATAGTCGTCGGGCTGCTAGACTAGTTGGAGTCTACACAAAATCTAAGAGATTCAGAGTTAAATGACATTCAGGATGTTGTAGTGTACTATTCTCAGTGAGAACAGCTGACAGAATGAGGTTTGGATGTTGACTTGGCTTTTAGAGGGTGTTGCTTGCGCACTATGCGCAGTGTCCAAATAGTTAAGAGTATACAGTAGAAGCTGCGTCCCTGGAGCTCAAGAGCATACATCTACAACACAGTGAACCGTAGCACACTCTTCAAAGGCCCCAGCAGTTCTCCTCACCCCCTCCTCTCATGCAGCGAGAGAGAGAGAGGCAGGGAAGAGAAGCCAAGCAGGCCAATAAAGAGGTCGGTTTCTGGAAGCAGCCTACAAACAAAGACGACTTGTTCTCACCTTGTCTCTCCTCTCCAACCTTACATATCCTTACACGGTAGTATTCTGTGTTGAGTGTGCAAATGTAATGGGTCCATTTGGTTGCATCAGTACACTCTCAGAGTTAGAACTGGATACATTAATACTGAGTATTTTATTGTTTTAGAAGAACCTTAGAATGAATGATCTCTCTCTCTCTCCCCCCCTCTCTCTCTCTCTCTCTCTCTCTCTCTCTCTCTCTCTCTCTCTCTCTCTCTCTCTCTCTCTCTCTCTCTCTCTCTCTCCCCCCCCCGTTTGGGGGGCCAAACGGGTGGGCCTACGGCTACACGGGACTCTTGACCCTGATTGTGACATTCGGTAGGTGGTTTGAAGACACCACTTTTGGTGTAACACCTTGCAATGGCCAGTCATAGCTTTTAGAGTTACATGGTAGAATAAACATTTTCTCTTTCTTTCTCCCAATGGGGGGGGGGGGGGGGGGGGGCACATAATGGACGAGCCGTCACTGGCTGTCAGCCTCCCTATCACCCTCCTCCGGCTAGTGGGCTGAAACTGCTCCTGTCATCATCATCCAACTGTGTGCTTGAGTACAGCAGGTCAATGTGCACAACTGCGCAATAAAAAAATAAAAAAAACGACACACAAACATACGTGCCAGTAAACATACAACGCTCGTCTTCTGTGTGATTGAGTGATAGCATCCAGAGGTAGAACCAGTGGCGCCCGGCCGGCTGACAAAGCCCCCATCGCTTTCGCCACCTCCCACTCTCCTGGCTGGCTCCTGGGTGACTCCATGAGATATTTATAAGCATTTTGATATGTTTTCTTCCACTCTGTCATCCGGGGCGAACGCTGTCATGTCGCATTGCTCCAAGAGGCCTCTGAAGGCAAGAGCGGCACGTTCGGGGGCGGGGGGGGGGCGTGTAAAGGTTTCCCCTGAATTATAAATTGCATTCGTGCATCATTACCAGCTCCGGCGTGAGCATTGGCCCTCTCTCTCTCCCTCCACCCATGGACTCTACTACTGTAGGCCTGAGATGGAACAGGAAGGGAGCAGATGGGGGTGATTTCCATGATGAAACAGAGCAATAAAAAGACAGAAGAGATATCTCTCTGTCTCTCCCCCTGTCTCCCCTCCTGCTCTGTGAGCTATCCATTTATCATGACATTGCGATGATGGAGGATGCTGTGGCGCACTCGCACACCTACACACATCGACATGCATGCACGCACACACACACACACACATAAAGTGAAGCCTGAATCCTGAGCTGAAATCATGCTGTGTGGAGGAACAGGTTGAAGTGCTATAGGCAGACATCTCTCCAATTCCTCACCCCGCTGTGACCTTGAAGTAAAGAACACTATATGCTAATGTCACACTTGAGTGTTGAGCTCCTGGATAAGAGTGCCCTCTGAGCACTGCCGAGGATTGAAATGAGGAATTATTTAGTGGTCATACTCGAGGTGTAAGGGTGCATGTACTGGGTTGAATTTAAACTACGCTAGGTCCTCTATTTCCACCTACTAATAGCCTTACTGTTAGTAGGACTGCTGGCAGTGGCACTTCCGTAGTAAGTACTCTACATTCAAGAATATGAGTTGCGATGTTGCTTAGTTCTTTGCTGTGTGGTCATGTGGTTTTGTCTTTAACCCATTCAAACCAGGAACGCATCTCTGTACATTTCTACATCTCTGTACATTTCTTTGGGCTATTAAAAAATAGCAGATATACAAGCTCATAGCACGGCACCTATGAGCTTGTAGATCTGCATTTTTTTTTAAATCGTGAAAATATATGCAAATCTTTGAATATGTTTATTTTTAAATATACATGTACCGAACATGTGTAACTCAAATCTTTGCTTCTGGGGAATTCTACAAATGTCTTCTAAATCCTAACAGTTTAAAAAAAAAAGTATTTCAAAATATAGTTAAAAATGTTCGCTTTAGAAATATATATATTCAAAGATTTGCGCAAATTTTCAAGATTTTTTGAAAATAGAAGATCTACAAGTTCATAGCGTGGCACTCGGTGCCGCGCTATGAACTTGTATATCTGCTATTTTTCAATAGCCAAAGAAATCTTAAAATGACACAAGGATGCGTTCCCGGTCTTAATGGGTTAACTATGGTGAATATATATACATCAGGATCACCAGGAATATTATTATGCCATGCATGGATGGCGTGCCTTGCATAAATAAACCAGTCTCGAGCGGGGAAGACTTTTTCTAATAACATAAATGGCTGACAAGCAGTACATGCTCTGATTAAGAGCTTAAGGCAGGTCTGCGGCGGTGACTGTCAAAACAGCCTCCCTCGCACTCACCCAGATCAAACGCAGTTTCGGGGAGAAATGCCTGTTTGGGAACATGTGTTATCTTCCCTTCTGTGGCTTCGAGTCTTGAGAGCTTTCCTTCTTCCTGAAGAAGAATGAAGGGGGGGGGGGGGGGTAGCTGGGGGTTGCGGGAGTTTAAAAAGATTGCACGGGATAAAAAAAAGAAAAGAAAAAGCCTTCCCCACTTGCACAATTCCGAATCAGTCTTCCAAACGATGGCCCGTATTACGCTTTTAAAATTTTAAGCGGCAGAAAGTTAATCTAATAGATAATGACTTGGTAATTACAGTAGCAAGGTACTTTCACTTAATCACAGTTTCTCACAGAGTTTCATCCATGGGAAAGAGGGTGTCTGCTGGGCCGGGGGCATCCTTGGGGGGGGGACTCACTCTCACTCTCTCTCTCTCTCTCTCTCTCTCTCTCTCTCTCTCTCTCTCTCTCTCTCTCTCTCTCTCTCTCTCTCTCTCTCTCTTTTCTGTCCTATTGTCTGCATAAGTCTCTCTACCACTGCCCCTAGAGCATGCTTCCATGCCCTCAGTGAGTGAGTTGTCACCTTCCATTCATTAATCTCTGTCTTTTCCCCTGAGCTGCTGCCCTTGCACTGAGCCACAGAGGGCTATGGCAAGGTCTCTCTCTCACGTTTACACACGCAGTTGGGACACAAATGCACACAAACCCTTGGACTTGCTTGGACACATGCATGCATGCACACACGCGCGCGCACACACACACACACACACACACACACACACACGCACACGTTGTACATGCATTTGCACAAACACTTGAGCATTCATACACGCATAAGAGCGATGTTCTGCTGCACTACACATGGAGCGAATGTGTTTTTTGTGGAATTTGGGGGACGGCCTGCACTGTTCTCCAGAGAACCCAAAGAAGGACCCCAAAGGTGTTAAAAGTCAAACTGGATGACCAGTTCAACAGTGGTAAGCGATAGGAGGAGCATGTGGCGAGGGCTACAGACAGTAACGGACGTCACACAGGGAACCAGATGCTTAGAGAGGCTGTCTACCTCTAGCCTGGAATCCAGACTGATTCGCTACGCTCGGCGGACTCTTTTTCTCACTTCTTCTCACTTCTTCTGCTTCTCAGTCTCGTCACCAATTACTGTATATTTCCAAATAGTAGCCCTACCGCAAATAGCCGCCACCTACCTAATACCCGCCGGGGTCTGACACCATTTTGCGTATTAACCGCCCGTCCAAATAAAAGCCCAGGTCCGCGCAAACGCAGGGGCGATTATTTGCAGTTTCTAAAGCATAATTTGGGTCTGTGCAAACTCATTTATACACCCGGGTCGACAGGGCGATTATTTGCAGTTTCTTCAGCCTAATTTGATTACGTTGCATGACAGTGTCGTGCGCCGAAAATAGCAAATCTACAAGCTCACAACGCGTTGAGTTTGATTAACACATTGCACAGGAAATCAAGGACGGATTACAATAATATAGCATTCAGTAACATGTGGGTGATAATAAAGTCTATCAAATATGGTTTCATTGAAGGGCAATCAAAGGCTAGAGCGTATGAAGTAAATGACGGGTATAGTGTCCAAGGGCCTCATCAGTGCACCGGCACTAGAATCAAGAGATTGTTATTATCATTACATTTTCTATAATCAGTAACATGTGGGTGATAGGCTACTTTCAGTATGTGTATCAAATACGGTTTTATTCAAATGCAATCACAGGCTACAGCTTTTAATGCAAGCATTGGGATTTGACCGGTTCCTCAGTGCGGCTGCCGCATTGCGCAATCAGAGCATTTAGTGGCTACACCTGTGTGGTGGTATGCTCTCTCTCTCTCACTATTAACCACTTAAACCCATATGGGTAAACGGAGTCCCTTAGGGCTCAATATGTATTTTCGGTTTTGGAAAGCTTTCGCTGAAAATAGCTGATCGTCAAAACGTGTCGCATTGTGAGCGTCGGATACTGGGGTTTAAGTGGTTAAATCATGCTTGCTTTACCCGACAGACAGACAGAGTGAGTATAGCCATTCATGGTCGAGCGACCATAGCCGATGCATTGTGAAAGTAATAAAACATTTTAAAACATACCAGACTGTCTTTATCACCTCACGTGAATTAACTTGCCCAGCGAGATTAGATCTTAGTTGGAAAACTGATAATGGCATACAGTACATTCAACTGTTGAACATTTCTCCATTGATTTGAAAAATATACATATATTGAACACAAGTCTCACTCAGAATATGCAAGCAATATCATGATGCTGCCAGCACGGTGTTCACACTTGCTTTCCACAAAGACGTTTTAGAAAACATGCTGGACAGGAACTGTAATCAAATAATGGCCCGGTGCAGGCAAATAGCCGCCTGGCTCTTTTAAACGTCTGGGGTCCAAATCGATTTCCTGTATTAAACGGAAACCAATCAGAAGCTGTGGCACAAAGGCCAATATAACTGCTGAAGAGAGTTAGACTAACTAAGACTTCAGAACAGCTTCAGAACAGTACCAGAGAAGCAGTAGTGACTAGCAAGTCCAAACAGTGGCTGAAACCAAGCATGAGAAGCCAGAGTGAATGGCGTGGCTTTCAAGAAATACAGGATTCACAACAAAAAGCTAATTTACAGTATGTTCACTAATGAGAGGCAAACGGTTTCTCCGACAATTTGTTACAATTGACTTTCACTGTTTACGTGGGGCACACAACAGTCAATTTTGCCGTCGCTGCCTTTTATTGCTCTTGATATTTAGGCAGCAGAGCAGATCACATTACAAGAGGCTCTGCCTACTTTTTGTGCTTGCAGCACATTCCATTATGCACTCCTCATTTCCTAGCCGTCCTTCAGACCGTGCTGAATGTCAGCTGCTCGCGGCTGCAGGATTCTGTATCAATTATACGAGCTGAGCCGACTCTACAGTGAATCAGGACCGATAACATCGGCGGGGATAGAGAGTGAGGAGGGCAGGTTCAGCTCAGGTAGATGGGAGACATGGCAGCGAGGAAGGACAGGGGGCACATATCACCTCGGGAGGAAAAATGGAGTGGCGATATGGCAGAAATGAGAAAATATATGTAGAGATGGACATGGGTCGAGCATGCGAGAATGTGGAGTGAATATTGCAATGTGAACACTGGCTTGATTGGCCTTTAGGGACAATTCGGGCCATCATCAGCTCCAATGTGTGTCAAAAAATGTCTTACCACAGAATTTCTTCAATTTTCAATTTCTACTTGAGGGTTTTATTAGGATTATACGGATTAAGATCCAGACGTGATCGAAACGGTGATCACATTTGTCCTGGTTTACAGAGTGAATGCTCCCACATCTCTTGTTTATTGTCACATACACATTTAATACAATTCAACATATAAATCAACATCTCAACAGTGTTCAACTGTTCACAACTAAATATATAAGAATAACATACAGTAGAAGGTAAATTCCCACAATCATTTGGTCAACTTATTATAGCAAAGGTAAAACAAGGTTTTCCAGTATAATCTGTAGTGTAACCTCCTCTTAATTTGTATTCATATGAAAAGATAGGAGTCCTTGCTCTGATGAAGTTTTTATTATCCAAGAATGATCCTAGTAACCAGAAGTGATCAGCCAATGAACTATTTCTATGCTATAGGCAAGGGACTGTAATATATGGGTGAAAATGAACAAATACATTTTTTTTAACACATTTTTTTTGTGTCTGATACGTCCCGGGTCAGCCTGTCGAACGTACCGCTCATCGAGTGCTCATCAATCAGACTTCCCCATGTTTATACCTTTAAGTACTGCACACAACAACCTCCTGCTTCTCTGTGTCACTTGCTGTTGCTGCCTAGTGCCTGCTACCATGCATGATAGGTGCATGGCACACACACAAAGAATGACAGACAAGCGGGACAACCAATGAATGAGTGAGGACCAATTGAATCCCACTTACAAGACTGATAGGCAGGCTACACTGGAGGTTCATTGAATCAGACTTTGAACAACAGACTCACTGCACAAGATCGAATTAACTCAGATGTGTGTGAATGGTTCATTCAATCCCGTCTTCTACTGAGGATTTTACACATCACGTCAGCGGTCTGCTTTGCCAAATGGAAATAGCTATCTTTATAAACACTTAAACTAGTTAATTCGTGAAAACTGTTCCACAACCACATTGTGACAACTAAGACTTTAGCTTGGTGGATCAGTCGCAATTTATTTTCTGCTGGAATACATTCTAGTTCAAGAGGTTAGATTAGAGCAAATAAAAAGCATACTGTTACAAAAGTCTTCTTAATTTAAATTGTGATATTGAAGTATAAAACAAACATGTGCCTTCATTAACAAATTCATTAATTCATTAATATAAATATAAGCACCTTCTCACTGCAGGGAGCAAATAGGAGCCCCTTTTATACAAATATGTAAACAATAAAAACATAAAACAATGTACTGTACAATGCTCAATGCAGGGCATAATTGTCATGCATAAAAGAAGAAGATAAAAGAAAGAAATAATTATTCAGTTGATTAATTCAACTTATTCATAGCCTAAATGTATTTATACAGTGACAGCAATGCATTGAAGAGATGTTTGGGGCAGCAGTAATAGCATGGCATAGTGGACTCAACAAAAACTAATGTAAACCACAATGTTGTTTCTTTTTGTTTCGTCTGTTTCTACTGAAAAGTAATATTTGAAGCTCTGTGTTCGTTAATTTTCTTTTATTTGCTCTTATGCTACAATGATAATTTATTTTGAATGGTAAAAAGGTGGGCAAAATAAGCTTCGGCTTCAGCCCATACCTTTTCGGTCAAATAGTCATCTTGTTGACTAAGTTGTACTGTATGTTCAACTGTTTTGTCTTGAAAAAATCATGACTGAAATAAAAATAACTAACTAACTAATTAACAACAACCACACGAACAAGGTGGTAGGCTACTAATTGAAAGGACCTTTGAACGACAGATAGGCAGGAGACTGAGTGAGATTAATGATGAATGAACTGTTCTCTTGAAATAGAACATCAAACAACTGCACAACTTTATCTAGCATGATTTGAAGTTAGTTGTTTAATTATGTTTGGGTCCAAAACTGCAGTCAATATACTTTGTATCTCTCATTTATTAAAGAGTTCCCGCTATTTTGTTGGTTATCTGTGTCTCTGATAAGGGAGAAACAATCAGTCTCGGTAGGATGGCGCTGCTCTGAGGCACGCAGATTACTAGAAGGCAGCAATCTTGTCTTTTCATTTTTCCTGTGTGACCACTGCTTTTACTGTTTAAGTGGAGATTAATGTAAACATGGAGTCGGGAGATCTCAGAAGAGTATTATCTTACAAGTTCTCCATTAGTTTTCAGTTAACAGATTTCTTCATTTGCTTCGCTGAGATTTTGAATTCCTGTTTGATTGATTGAAATTTTTATTAGGCAAAAGAATGCAAAACAACACAGTTACATTTATAATGCTTTTGTCTAAAAGGTCCGGCCAAAAAAGTCCTTGCGGACTTGTTTCCGTTGGGGTCCTTGAATTAATTTCATAGACATATATAGTAGCAACCAAACAGTTCAAAAATCAGCATAAAAATACAGAGGAAAAAAAATACCACTATGTACAAAAAAAGCATGAGAAAATAAAAAAATATATACAAAAAAAGAGGGGGGGGGGGAAGCATTAGAAAATAAAAATGATATACAAAAAAAAAAGCATGAGGAAATAAAAAATATGTACAAAAAAAGGGGAGGGGGGGGGTCGTCTGTCTACAGAGAAACTGGTACTAGCTCCTCTTTAGGCCTCCAGAAAGATGAGTTTTTAGGGCTGTTTTGAATGGGCCCAGCGAACTGCATTTTTTGAGGGATGGGGTTAGACTATTCCAATCCTTGTGATTAAAGTGTGTTTGTTTAATTTTTTCTCTGCACACAGTAGCAGTGTGCTTCTATTGGAACCTTGCTGACTCCATTCTCCTTTGATGTATCGAAGGAATTTGACATTCAGAAGACTGCTGCTCCCCCATGCATACAACCTATAACACAAGATGGTGACAGAATCTTTATTGAAACTTGAGGTTTGGGCCCCTCACATCTAGAGTCTGGGCCGCTATGCGGCACTCACACCTGCGTCGCTCCGCCGAAACGACTTATATGCCCATATCTGGAGATCTCTGTATCTGGCAGTCCATGTCCCTTTTATGCCCATATATGGAGAACGCTGATGACATCAGTATATGCCCATAGATGGACATTTACCTCTAGTATTCAATAATTCCATACACCTATTCTTATTATGATATCCTTTTTATGTCTTCTATCCTCCTCCAGTAGCTGACTGTTGCCTTTTGGGCACTGACTGGATTTTTTGCCTGGCTTTGAAGTCTCACCACTTTTCCACTTCGTCCTCAAAGCGTTGTTTGTGAACCAACTTTACACACATTTACTGCACAAACAAATTTCACCCGCTCCCTTTTACTTTGTCTTTGATATACCACTACTACACTTTCAAATTATATAGTTATTATAGTTCCAGCCATTGTCTTCAATATTTCATGTTAAAGAACGTCCTGTAGGCTCTAGCCTTGGAAATATATTTAATTCTCCGGTTATTAGTGAGAGTTTATTGGACCATGAGAGGTAAAATGGGAGTGCATGTTCACATGTGCTCAATTCCACAGTGATTTCTCCACCGCCGGATGACAAAAAGTGTTTTTGTTTTGTTTTCAGACAGTGGGCAGCCTGAGCAAACTATATTGCGTAAGGTCCCAGCTTACCAGAATGTACTCTTCAAATATGTTCCTTTCTGAATCATTAATGATCATGAAATCTCCAGGTGTGAGATCTTGCCTCACTTTAGTCCTGTAGTCCAGTTTATACACTCTACTGGACTACTCCTTTTCAGGTTGCGTATTTCCTTTTCCAGTGTTGTAATCTCATCTTTGAATCTTCAAATTATTTAAGTCTCTGGTAGTTTCAGATCTTCAAAAGTGAATCCCCTTTTCCCACTGTTACTTGTATACGGCTTGCATCTGTTGTTCTACAGTAGCTCTTTGTTTATTTGGATCAGTTAGGGAGTGACAGTTACTTGACAGCCAGCAGCTTTTTTATTTCCCTACTAGTTTCCTAAGTATCTCCTTGAGCATAAGCATCCACACCACTGCCTTTAATTTCTTTTACCATCAGTAATAGTTGATGAGCTTAACACCAGTGGGATGCACCATGTTTTGTGTGGACAGGAGCAAAGAACTCTTCTGGAAAGCCAAAGGAGGAAGAGAAGATTGTGTTTCATGATTAATAAAAACTGGTGTTATTAGGAACATGCATTCGCTCCAGTCTCTCTGTTCCCCAGATCCAGAATATCTCACTCTCCCGTGTTGGCCATTCTGACTCCCTTGGGTATTTACAGCTATTGTTGTGAGCGGAATGTACATCACCACTCAGGCCGACACAGCTAGCTCTCAAATAATTGTGTACTGCTATCAGCATTGTGGAAAATAAGCCACTTTCATTGTGGTTGGGGACCAAGAATCTCTGAGGAAAGTATTACCAAATTACTTTCAGCACGTAAACACACAGGGGAATAACGGTTTTGGCTAGTGGTTCTCAAACTTGTTACACTGCATAACACCTCAACACCTCCTAATGGAGGGGAAGGGAACTGGTTGGAATAACGTGTTCCTTCCACGCGCTATGTCCTACCGGGGAAACTCCCCCCTGTCAGGTGACAAGAAGGTCAGTTGGCTCTCATGCTTTGAAGGAGGCATGAGCTCGGCCTTGGGCTCCCTATGCTGTGGGGGGAGTGTAGCGCCCAGGATCACTTAGAAAATTGGCACCGGGTGAAAAAAGGGTTAGAACATCGTGGGATACAACATTTTTGAAAAAAATAAAAAATAAAATCATCATAAATCATTCATTGTAGTATTTTGATAGTATTAGACTATATGTTTTTAAAGTTTTCATGACATTCAGTTTTACAACACATTAAAAGTTTTTGTCAAACGTGTATACAAAGTTTTAACTGAAAATTCCACTCCAGTGAGCCATTGCAGGTGTTTTTCTCTCACATTTCTAGAGCCTTTTCAAATGCAATGTCAAAAGTAATCTTTGCCTGCGGGTGTCGCTGTTGAGGCATTTTGCCTGTCAATCATCACCTCTGCTCCGCCCCCCCAAAGGATAGGGGAGGGGCGGGGAGGAGAGGGGGCGGGATTAAGTGACTATGACATCAAAGTCAAGGGGCCAATCCCAGATTACTTTTCAGCCTTATTATTAGAAAAAAAAACAGACCACAGAAAATCCACTGAATGTTCAAAGTTCAGTTTTTTTGGGTGTAATTGAGGTCATAAAACCCCAAAAAAAAACATTTAAAAAAAAAATGAATGTCATAGAACCTTTAAGTTCATATTTCATTTCATATTTCAATATTGTCTCTTTTGCCTAAGGAGATAAGGCTGAATAACTGAAAGCCCACTATAATGTCCATAGAGCAATCATTACAAACCAACGAGTATACAGTGAGAGGATTGAGTCGTAGCTAAGTGGAAAAGACCCACGTAGTCCGTATCGAGGTCTACAAACTATGACTTCAGTCCAAGACCATCACTGCCTTCCTATGCCATCCTAAGCTCTCTGGTCATATTCAAGGACGACAGCAGCACCCCGATGTACAGCATTGCCGGGGGCGTGTCGTGTGCAGGGCCAGACAGCATTCCAGGGCAGGTGTCACAACACAGCACAGTTTGAACCATATCATTTATGTCTTGTTTGAAATGACAGATTACATTTTCATTTAAATACAGTATATATAACACATTCAACTTTAAACATCCGCTAAAGCAATGTGAACGTGTCAACTTACATTAATTCACTTTGTAAAAGCGGACCACCCACTGAGAATGCAAGTTCCTAATAAAAGATTAAAGCTCATTTCCCCATAATCTCTCTCTCGCTTTCTCTCTCTCTCTCCCCCCAGCTATACATTGTGTGAGCGTGTGAAAATTCGAGCACACCCACTGTATAAAGGCATATTTTAGATTGAGCCTCCTTTTCTGGTACGTAACGTCCTCAGGCCGTTGTTACAGAGCTTCGACACTCACTAAAAGGGGCTCAGATAGCTTTCTACCTACCTCCATCAGACTGCTGAACATCTAGGTCTGGTGGAGCCCCTCCCCCCCACCCCACCCCAAGCACGTTGCCTATTCCACCTGATGGACGCTAGTAAACACATAGGTTGCATATTACTTATATTACTTTTATCATGCTTTTAAGTCTTATCATGCTCTCTTTGAGAGAGAGAGAGAAAATAGATCTTGGTGTTCAGTGGATAAAATGTATGTTAAGTGGACAAGGAAGACATTTAAAGGTTCAAAACATGGTTTTAGGGCTTCATTTTCATTCCTCCATGGTGCCTCCGTCTTGGCCGGGCGCACCAACAAATACAATTGGCCGTGTTTGCGGATGGAAAGTTGTCAGGGACTATATACATGAAGCAAATTGGCAATGATTAAATCAGAGAGAAAATTCTAAACAATTGATTAAAAAAAGTCAAACTACGATACAATGTGTCAGAAATGGTTAGAGCTACTGCAACCGGAAACATCCATAGACACAGAATATTATAATTTACCAGAAAAACAAAACAACACAGAAAAATCTATTGAGAGTTACAGAACAATATCGATTCTAGACATACAGTAAAATCAACTGTGACTAAATACTATATTAGAGAAGAATTTATAGAGGCAGCCCAGATGCTACAAAACCTCCCACAATAACATCTATAGACAATAACATTCCAGTATAGTAGACCACAGCCTGCAATAAATGCCTGCAATAACGTGTTGAAATGGGGGAACCATTGTAAGGGATGGGCCGGTTTGGATGTGCCCTGTGTCATCCGATGCACCTGACTCACTTATCTGGCACATGTGTTGTTCCTTTTTACCAGGGTCATCTCTCTGCATTCTGGGTAAGCTGTAGTGACACTGAGAGATTCCCAACTCAGACGGACTGATGAAGTCCATCTAACAGCCTGTAATTTGGACAAAGTGCACTTGCAGGCAGCCAGGCATGTCTCACAGCAAGGATGATGTCATCCACAGCAAGCCAGCACACAAGATGTTCTGCTGTTTGTCAGGCTGATAACACAGCCAATTGTTAATATCTTATCTCATAACATACAGAAGGTCACTGATATAAACAGTCCAGAAATGTGTCGTACTAGGTGTTTCTGTGAAGAGTTTGTGTTGTTAATAAAGGCAATGTCTTGTGCAAGTTGGTTAACAAAGCACTGGTGATCTTTTACTTCAACACCTTAACTCCACGCTCATACACATTCACAGTCGATGTAGCAGAGTAGCCCTGCGTGAAACCCAGAAGCCTAATATCTCTCTAGTCCAGAGGGGAAAGTGACAAGAGTCTTTGTTCGTCTTTTTCACTCTATAGTTAACAAGGCCAATCCAGGGATTTGAACCTATTTTGCTAACCTGTAGACAATAACACAGATGAGCTACTAATGTTCATCCGCAATCAAGCTGATTATGGAAGGAGATTGACGGCATTTCCAGAGGCATAACTTATGTCTGTAAAATGACCAACAAGGTAACCGTAAAAGGTTTTTAACTGGGCACTTCGGAAAAGAGATCCAAATATGCTTGACTCTGAGGAAGACGCTTGTAGAAACATCACTCACCACTGTAATACAATAAAAAGTGTAGACTTAAATAAGTACTCTAGTACTTTATTTGGGTACTCTTTTTTTGTTTTTCAAGTTCCCAGAAACATTTTATTCATATTATATTGTCCTGTTGTCATGTATATTGTACTGTTGAGCAACTTGGCTGAAGCGTGTTGGGCTTCCCTTTGTGACTGTCTGCAAGTAGTGTGTTTAATGTACCAGGTCTCATAAAAATAGGTCTGGATTGAATCATCTCCTAGTAATTTAATTCCAATTATACATTTTACAAGCATCTGTGTGCGTGCGTGCGGTAGTCTGCAGACTCACCTCTTCAGACTAGCGATTGTGGGATGGCTCTCTAACGGAGAATTAGCGCCCCTCAGCTGCGGTGAGTCCCAATGAGATGACCTCCCCTCCTCCTCAGCTGTCCTCCAGCTGCTCTATTCTACTGAGTGGAAACAGAGGGACTGGCCTTAATTATGGGGACGAGGTTGACTGTGACACTGACTCAGGATGCAGAGAAGCCTGGCTCAGACTGGGGCTGGATGTAATGGTAAATAGATTCTACCAAGCCTCGCCCCTGCCTGCCTTGCGATTGGCTGAATGCAAAAACGAGAAAACAAGGACTCTGGGACGGTGGCGTGCCTCGCCGAGCATTGGACTGCCGACCCCAACCCTCCGTGATCGAATCCCACTGTCGGCACTCTTTTTCCGACAACTGTGGACTTTATTTTGCCGATAAAGTATAGTTTTGGACCGCGGCGGAGGCGCGCCGTCTCAAGCAAACTTGAGCCACAAGAGGCTCTGCTGAGCGAGCTAAAGCGAGCGAGTCTCCATGCCGAACGTTGCGAAGTTAGCTTGAGCCGACTCATGTACCGGTAGGCACAGAATTGTAAATCAAGTTTTGGGGTGAATCAAGTGGGCTCTCCGAGTGCGCTTGGAGCGTCTTTCACCAAGTGTACATAAAGCGTGGGCTTGGCAGAGTTTCATGTCTCCTCACGGAAGACTTCCGCATCACGTGTACACGTTTTTTTCCTTCTCCCGTGACGTTATACATAGTCCTCCTCCACATGTGGCCACACAACCCGAAACCATGCCGAAAACACCGGCAGGTCTCCCCCCGCCGCCCACTCGCGGCCCGACACACACATTTAACACACATCTAAAAAGTGTTGCTGTGTCGGTTTGACACATTTTCATAATGCTGAATCATAGAGTTTCAGGCTGATAAAGTAATACCGGTACAACGAGTACTCAGACAAAGTCCCTGAGACTACATGACTCATACATATTGGTCGGATCGGCGGTGCGACATAGGTGTGAGGGCGTAGCAGCCCAAACCTCTAGTAAAAAAGACGTGTTGTGAGCTTGTAGATCTGCTTTTTTCAAACATTTTAGTACTTTTACTTTTGCTACTTTTGCTATTTTGATACCAATTCTTCTGTACTTTTACTCAAGTAAACTTTGAATTCCGGACTTTTACTTGTAACAGAGTAGTTCCACATTGCAGTATTGATACTTTTACTTAAGTAAAACATTTGAGGACTTTTTCCACCACTGTATACTACAAGCAAACCTTGGTAGGTGTCAGACAACACTGATTTGTCTTTCTTGACATTGAACACACTAAATATCTCCTTATACAATACGTTGTGTGACCATGTGAAAAGTCTGGCACCTAAACTGAAACCAAGATTTTTAATTACATTATAAATACTAGTAGCAACGTTGTTGAAATATGCATACAGACTTTGTAAACCATCTGCTGGGGGTGGCGAGCTGTCTCTGAATTGGAATAACAATGAAGCTAATTAACCCATTCAGACCGGGTATGCATCTGTGTGTCATTTTTAGATTCCTTTGGCTATTCAAAAATAGCAGATATACAAGCTCATAGTGTGGCACCGAGTGCCGCGCTATGCGCTTAGATCTGCTATTTTTGAAAAATCTTGAAAATCTTTCAATATATATATTTTTTAAAGCGAACATTTGTAACTCAAATCTTATTGCTTCTGGGGATTCTACAAATGTCTTCTAGATCCTAACAGTTTACTTTTGTTTTGTTTTTTTCTGATGTTGCTATATATCAGTGGTTCTATATATTCACCTTTTCATGTCAAGGACCTCCCAAAATGATATGTATTTGGCCGTGAACCCCCAGCAGAAAATATTTTGTTCCAGGGACCCCCAGAAGCAAAGATTTGAGTTAAAAATGTACTCAAAGATTTGCACTCATTTTCACGATTCTTTTCAAATAAATAGCAGATCTACAAGCTCATGGCGCGGCAATTGGGAGCAGCTTGTATATCTGCTATTTTTTAATAGCCCAAAGAAATCTTACAATGACACAGATTCTTTCCCGGTCTTAATGGGTTAAGCTGTCTCACATGGCGTTATAAAATATTTATGCCCAGTCTACATTTTCGCCTCAATTGGCTGTGCTCAGTGATAACTGAACACAATTAAAGTGGAAGAGAAAGGCTGTTACTCCATTGGAATACCTTTTTGATGTCCCACTAGTGACCACTATCCCTGTCTGTCCGTCTGACTGTCTCTCCCTTGCGCACTCTCCACGCCAACATGTTCTCTCACAGAAATGCACTCATATGCATGTATGGAGATGCATGTTCATGTGACACACACACACACACACACACACACACACACACACACACACACACACACACACACACACACACACACACACACACACACACACACACACGCTGGCTAGTGAGTGAACGTCTGCTAGCTGTTTGGAATTCAATAGACAGCTAGACGTCAGAATAACAGACTGACAGAATAATAGCGGTTTACGACCCCTCGCAGGGCTGCTGCTGTTGTTGTTTTTTTGTCCAAGGGCTAAGTGGTGACTGATGGCGTGTCAATAAGAGCACACAGGTAGCTGGCCACCAGGCATCGCAGTTACCTAGCAACCATTCTACGCTAATGACTAGTTCCTGCAACCCATGAAAGACATATTATTATATGGAGACATTGTCTTAATGAGTGTGTAGGCTTCACCAATGATGTACTGTAAGATTCCCCATATTAAAATAAAGTGTAAGATCTATCTCTCAGAGTAGATGCCAATGTCTGTTTTACTGTATTACTGTATAACCATCTGTTTTAGCTCTCAGCCCCTTAATCTCTCCCTCTTTCCATGGATTTCTATGCTCCTGCCTGCCCGCCTAACTATTGTAGCTGTGTTTACTGTACATACGGATGTATGCATTTTGCACACCTGTGCAAACGTTGTGTACTATATGCATATGTTTGCATGTGTGCGTGCGTGCATTTGTGTGTGTGCATTTCTGTGCAAGCATTTTAGTATAGACCAGTGTTTGCCATGCAAATTGTATGCATGGGGAGTCTGCTTGAGGGTTTGTGTGCATGTTTCCAGGAAACCCCATAAAACACCTGACCAAACAGCAACCAACTGCAGTAAATAAACGAAGCCAAACATCTTTTTTTTATGCTCCGAAAAGTTCAATTAAGGGCGGTATTAAACTTAAGTCTCTGCATACAACAGCGTGATGAGACAATTTGAGTCCCCTGTTTTCTCCCCTGGTCCTCCCTCCCTCCTCCTCTGCATAAACTACATTATATTTCAGAACTGTCGCAGTGGGCTGTCAAAGACCTGTGATATGCATAGACGCCGCTGAATAAATTTGGTTGGCTTTCAGGATTTGACTTTGTAGTCGTCTCAACACTGAGGCTGGAGTTGGGCCGTAATCCTCTGGGTTGTGCCATGCTTCCTTGTGAATAATATGTGAATTTCTTTCACTTGGTAGGTGTGTGTGTGTGTGTGTGTGTGTGTGTGTGTGTGTGTGTGTGTGTGTTTCGGCATCTTGCAAACATGCACACCTACTCACAATGTTACGTGCAGACGTGCATAACTTGCATGTTCTGGTAGATGGTCTTTTCACGTTCACAGAATGCGTCGGTCTCTCTTCGCCTGCCTTTCTCAATCTTTGTCAATGAACGGCATGCTTATGCTGAATGGCAACCTCGACTCTTGGAATCACACGAGCGGATTTATCTAGTCGCCGTGCCTTCTAGCTGCATTGTTTTTTACCATGACAGAAGCGCTAGCAATTATGCAGTTTTCGTGCCTTCGAGTTATTCTCTCTCAAACAGCGCCGACGGGCTTGAAATTACATAAACGCTGCCTCCACGGCAGCTTGTTCCTGACAAGGCCTTAATCTGCTCTGCCAAAACACTTATACTGCTCTGTTCACTGCTTCTAGAACAGATAAAAAAGGAGGTTTATTCTCTCTAAAGGCCTCCACTAATTAAACGCATCACTGGATCTCTGTCTACCTCTCCTCTAGCTAAGACATGGCAGCGACGAAAGCAGGGCGTAGACCAGCACGGGATTGGTGATTGTTGTTTTTATGTTTGCGTTTTGTTGGCCTCTGGGAGAACACAAAGAAGTCCTGGGTCCTCCACGTTCTCAGAGTATAGCGACAGAGCAAGGCGACAGACAAGGCAGACAGACGCAGAGATGTGCTGGCTTATAGACAAACATATTACAAATGTTGAAAGGTTAGGTTTTGACAGGTGTTGATTTCGTCGACTAAAACTATGACGAAAAATGTTTGTCGACTACCTTTTTTCACAGACGAAAACTAAATGAAAACTAAGCTATGATGACTAAAAGTAGAACTAAGTAATTCTATGTTTTGTTGCTCCCGGGTTTTGAGCTCTGAAAATAGCAGATCTACAAGCTCACAAAGCGTCACACTGCGACGTATTGTGAGCTTGTAGATCGGCTATTTTCAGCATGCAACCAAGTGTAAAATCAGCCATTACGACACCATCAAGGCACTTTAGTCGACTTTAATCTTATGATATTTAGTCGACTAAAACTAGACAAAAACTGAAACATTTCAGATGACTAAAATATGACTAAAACTAAATGGAATTTTATTCAAAAGACTATGACTAAAACTAAATGGAAACTTGCTGTCAAAATCAACACTGGTTTTTGACACTGGAATCTTTCAAAAGAGATCACTCCCCTGGGTAAGTCTGTTCAGTGGATATTGTGGGGCAGGAGGTCAAGGCTGAACATGTTTTGGCCTTTATTCATGGCTGTTACAGAGCACCGAAGTCTGACGTAATTTACGCATCCTACCTGGGTTGCGGTCCCCCCCCATTCTGAATCCCCATAGACGTGTTTAATATCGCGTCAAATAAGAACTGTGTTCCAAAAATAAACAAATGATCCTGGCGGTTTGACTCTTATGGATATGAAGCATCAACTGACGGTGAGAAAACGCTAATCCGCCGAATTAGTAAAATTTTCGCCAATAACAGACTGTATCAATATGAGTGACTGACTATCATAAATGATACAGAGCCTCCTCCCTGACAATATCGCCAAGACAGTTTGTTTATTTTTTAGACCACAATTCTTATATGAGACGATTCTAAGATGACCCAATGTTATTATTCTCCATAGCAAAATTACTTTACGACCCAGGGGATGAACGAGTGACGTCAGGACTTCTGTACTCTATACTGTACTTTTGATACTAGTAGTGGTAATAGTAATAGTCGTAGTAGTGTGGTGGTAGTAGGAGTATTAGCAGTAGTAGTAGTAGTAGTAGTAGTAGTATACTGTAATTTAACTTTAAATCAGTTGAAGTCGGCCAAAATCATTAAGTTATTTAGCTTGACCTTTGTAGCTCCTGATATATAATGTATGTTGGTGTACTACATCAACACTCGATATTACCTCAACGCTTTTAGCTGATTTATTGATTTTGAATTAATTGTGCAAGATAACTTTAGAACAGATGGGCAGATTTTCATTAAACTTGATGGGAACGATCAGTAGTCTGCCCCAAAGAGAGGATTACATTTTGCGTCTCAAAGGTCAAGGTCAAGAGATGTAGAACACGGTATGATATTGCATGCACCCCAGGCGCATTTCTTTAACCCATTGATACCTGGAACGCATCTCTGTCACTTTAGATGTCTTTGGCTATTCAAAAATAGCAGATATACAAGCTCATAGCGCGGCACCGAGTGCCGCACTATGAGCTTGTAGATCTTCTATTTTTGAAAAATCTTGAAAACATTTTTTTTTTTTTTACAAAAACTGTTATGATTTCGATTTTTTTAAAGAATCGCCTCAGGTCTTAATGGGTTAAAATCTTTGGAAATGCTTTTCCATTCTCTCCTGTATGGGCTTTGTACTTGGAGTTGGAGGCAAATTGATGTCGTTGCTGTCCGGCAGGAACCAGCTAACTCCATTTTGACGCTTGATTTTTTCCCCATAAATCAGTGCTATTTCACGTCTGTGTGTTGGTAAAAAAAAATATTGAACCAATGAAAAGCATGAGAAAGCGCTTCTGACAAAACCAGCTAACTCCATTGGATCCTCAAACTTTCTGCTAAACCAGCTAACTCCACCGGAGTTAGCTGGTTTTGCTGACTCCAGGCTCCACCCCCTTTTGACCTCCGACCTCATTGTGAGCTTGGAGGTCCATTCAGCTGTTCTTATCAATGATGAACAAAACCTCCTAACTCCACTTTTTATCATTTCCTGAAAAATGAGTTAGCTGGTTGCTGCCGGACATCAGAGATACATATGACCCTTACAACAAGCAGAGAAAGCATGAAATTGTACACAGTTACAAATGAATCAATTAACATTCAGGACTGTATTGTATATCAACCGTGTCTGCCTGTATGAGTACATTTATTAGATTCATTAAAGCAATGTCATATGTTAGCCGCAATTATCACAGTGTAGTTGCAAGGTGAGATTAATGCCTGACTGCAGAGAGAGAGAGAGAGAGAGAGAGAGAGAGAGAGAGAGAGAGAGAGAGAGAGAGAGAGAGAGAGAGAGAGAGAGAGAGAGAGAGAGAGAGAGAGAGAGAGAGAGAGAGAGAGAGAGAGAGAGAGAGAGAGAGAGAGAGAGAGAGAGAGAGAGAGAGAGAGAGGTCAGAGAACAGGGGAACATTGATTGCAGATTGCTGTGGTGTGAAGGGTACTTGCAGCGATAGTGTGCTGAGATGTGTGTCGAGTAGGGGAGGTCACATTTGAGTGCTAGCATCTGCCTCATGCCCCAGCCTCTGGCTTAACCATGGCCTGCATGTCTCTCTGTCTTTTTCCTCGCTCACACATACAGTACGGGCACACAAAGTACATCTCTCTCTCTCCTTTCTCATGAACAAACACCCAGTCTTTCTCTCGGGCACAGTCACCATCTCTGTCTGTCAGTCTCTCTATGTGTGTCTTTCATGCACAGTGTCTGCCACGGACGCGTGCGCACACACACACACACACACACACACACACGCACACACACACACACACACACATCAAAATGGTCGTGTCTCGATGCTAATAATTCTTCTGTCTGTCAGTTTCTCTGTGTGTGTCTTTCATGCACAGTGTCTGCCACGGACACGCGCGCACACACACACACACACACACACACACACACACACACACACACACACACACACGCGTCAAAATGGTCGTGTCTCGATTCTAATAATTCTTCTGCCTCACTTCTCTCTTTCTGTGACCGCTGCGCTGCTCCATCTATTCTATGTGAAGTGGCTGTCTGCCAATGGGCATCCAGACTGATAAATGACCCGCTGAACAGAAGCGATCATCTGGTCTCAGACCTTCACCTGGCCTGGCCTCGTGGTGCCAGACAGGCCCGGTCACTGTTAGTGCAATCACACTCAAAACACTCAGGATTGATTAAAACCGACAACAGCGTGTTCTGGCTCTGTTTTCTTTTGTGTTGAACAGAAGGGAGGGGAACAGTGATTGTGCTGATACGGCTAATTGGGCTTATGGCGTTATTGTAATTAATATTAATAATATTATATTATTATTATTATTATTATTATTATTATTATTACCCTTATTATAAATGTCTATACATTGTTAATGTGACATTAATCATGTCACATTAATCTTTCCCCCAAAAACTACATCCAAAATGTACAAAATGTAAATGTGAGAAAATGCTTCTTTGTTAAAAGGAGGGAGAAAAAAAAGTGGTCCTAAAGAGATGGGACTACAATTAAGAATACATGTTATGTTTGTAATTAACCAGTGTTATGTTACTGGTATAGCCAGGCTAAACCTGCACATACAACAGACAAAACATCCTGTTCATTCATCCTGTGTTCATTAAACCATTAAGACCGGGAACGCATCTGTGTCATTTTGACTATTCAAAATGCCGCGCTATGAGCTTGTAGATCTGCTATTTTTGAAAAATCAAGATTTTTTTTTAGCAAATCTTTGAATATATATATATTTTTTGAAGCGTTAGGATTTAGATTTTTTTTTTTTGAATCGGCCTCAGGTCTTTATGGGTTAAGACACGCAGACGCACACATACCGTACACTCTCACACACACAGCCTAGACTGCCTTATTTTTAGCTGCATCTCTTCCGCAGCCCTGACCTACATCACAGCATGAATAAAGCAGCAGAGGAAAGCATGGAGCAAAAATGGGAGGGGGAGGGGGGGCAGTATAGAGGTGTGTTGAGGGGGGGGGGGGGGGGGGGCGATGGGGATGGAGGGACGGGTCGGTTGGATGGGGAGAGGCGTGCGGAGACGAAGGCGTGACCAGAGAAATGAATTCCCCCCAGTGTGAAATGACAGTTCCACTTCTGTCACCAGACCTCACCTGCTAGCTCCCTGAGGAATGCCACTGAGACGCATGTGCTCAGGCACGCGTGCAGACACACAAACGCACACACACACACACACACACACACACACACACACACACACACACACACATGCGCACACACACACACACACGCACACACACACACACACACACACACACACACACAGCAGACATGCACACAGACAAGAGTCGCACATGGCTACGCATGCATACATGCGTGCAGTCACGCACACATGGCGCCCTTACACACACACACACGCACGCACGTGCGCGTGCACTTTTGTTAGGGGGCACACAGGTGACGGAGAGATCACAGAGCCTGTCAGGACTCAGACCTGACAGGAGATGCTTTTCTCACTTTTAACCGAATCTGACAAAGAGTGTGGAGTTAAATTATTAAGTGATGCCGGAAGCATCACTGGCTCTCTCGCCCACAATCGGGCCTGAGGAACAGTGCCTTGTGTGGTGGTTGCATTGCCACAGAGAATCAGATGAGCAGCATTGTATGTACATATAGTGCAAAAGAAATGTCACAATTGAATTCGCTTATATTCGCGTTTTTACGGGCTGGCTCTGTAGGACGCAGAGCCGTCTAGAACAGTGGTTTTCAACCTTTTTCATGCCAAGGAGTCCTAAATTGGGGGACCCCCAGAAGCAAAGATTTGAGTTAAAAATGTCCGCTTTAAGAAATATATATATATTCAAAGATTTGCACACATTTTCAAGATTTTTCAAAAGTAGCAGATCTACAAGCTCATAGTGCGGCACTCGGTGCCGCGCTATGAGCTTGTATATCTGCTATTTTTGAATAGCCAAAGCTAAGTGGTTAAAAGGATTTTGACGCTATGTTAACTTATTTCGCTGGGGACCCCCTGGTAGCCCCCCAAGGACCACTGGTGGTCCCCGGACCACTGGTTGAGAACCACTGGTCTAGAAGATAGTGAGGGTCTGTCTGTGAGTCTGTGATTCTGTCACTGTGTCTGCACTGTTCACTGCCAACATTTTTATTACACGCTGCCAGTAGGCCAAGGAAGTAGCCTACCTCAATGCATTTATATTTACACATGCGTTTTATATTTTTGGAAATATTTAACAGACATTTTATAATGGAACTCATTGGTAGTTTGGATCGGGCTGAAACCTTGACCCAATGTGGAGTCATACAGTACGTCATAGATCTGAGTCCGGGCTATGGTTGATGCCTACACCCCTGCCCGACCACTTCGGTCTGCCACCTCGGGGCGACTGATTGCCTCGTCACTCAAGGGTCCTTCTGGTCGATCTACACGGTCATGACTTTTTTCTGTTCTGGCCCCACAGTGGTGGAATGAACTCCCCACTGATGTCAGGACAGCAGAGTCACTGCCCTTCTTTCGCCGCAGGCTGAAAAACCACCTCTTCAGGAAACACTACCCTTCCTCTTTGTCTGGCTTACTTGTTGTTAACTAGTTGTACGAACTCTTGTTTTATTGTTGTATTGTTTTATTGGATCTTGTTTAGTCCATACACTTTTTGTATTAGCTCTTGCTCATTTGATTTTGCTATTTTGTCTCATTTGTTTAAGAAAGTAGGTAGCTGATCTATAGCACTTTTGCCTTAGCGCTAGGTATACTCTTGGTTGCTTGTTTTTGCAGGAAATGCAATTAAGACTTCTGGTGATTAGTAGTGTTGTTCCCTACCTATGTTGAATGCACTTATTGTAAGTCGCTTTGGATAAAAGCGTCTGCTAAATGACTGTAATGTAATGTAATCTGTCGATGACTGACGTTACAGACTGGCCCGCATGAAGCCTGAGATCCACATAAAGTCACACCGCTATTAGCCTCGGAAACCCGTGCCTTTTTTTTTGTTTCAAAAGAAAAAAAGCCTGGGGGAACCTTGCAGGAACGGTGGTTTAGGAGTGGGAGTGAACCTTGTTATCTCCTAACCAATCAGAGTGCAGAGGGGCGTCGCTCTAAATTTGGTGACGTCAGCGTGTTCCGTGCACAGGCCGGGGGGAGGGGGGGGGGGGGGGGGCGGGGACATAGATTGGTGAAGCAATAGGAAGCGGCGCTGGTACCGAGCGCCAGGCTTTGGATCCGCCCTTCAAGACCTGCGATAGGGCTGGCTCCTCCAGTCTACACCGTTATTAGACCCTGTCTTGTTTTTTCATGCGCTTAGATCAATGCTTCCCTCTGGCTTAAGGCCAATGAGTCTGTGTATGCCTGAATATACGATGCGTCTCATTTTGATTCTGCACATTCCACACTCACAAGCCTGGTAGATAGTACATTACTCAAGGAGAGTTATTTGCTGTGGGGAAAAAAAGAGAGACCGCTCCGGGCTTCATATGTAACTCAATTACACAGGAAAATTCTGAGTGTTCATTTAACATTTGAGAGTTTTAAAAATGGAACCAAATAGACACCAAACCGGGTCCATTTGTACACTCCCTGAGTTAAATGAACACTCAGGATTGTACTGTGTACAATTCATGCTGTGGTGAGCAACGTGTGAGGGAGTTCACTTGTGTTGCGATGGATCTTTATACATGAAACTGAAGATGACATATGGAAATACATTGTCTCTTTCTCTCTCTTATCTTTCACTCTTATGGGCAGGATGCCCGGTAGCAGAGAGCAGAGAGGCTGCTTTGCCCCCTGGACGCTTTAGCACACATGATTCCTCTGATTCCATCAATACAGTGCATGCATGTACACATGCATGCATACATAAGCAACTATAGTAGAAGAGAGATGCACCCAGTGGAGCTCAAATATCCAGACGGAAGCATATGCCCCAATAATAATACTTCCACTGTCTGATGCCATAACGTCAAACTGCATCTCTCTCTCTCTCTCTCTCTCTCTCTCTCTCTCTCTCTCTCTGTGTCTGGTTCACATGCATGCATATGCATGCAGCCATGCACCATACAGATGTGCCACTTCAAAACTTCACATGTCCTGCCATCGCCAAGACAGTAAATTTTCAGGGGATTCCCAGGGCAATAAGAGGGACAAAGAAGGGCATTTAAAATGCTGAATTATTTTGATGATCACTGCTTTTATGATGCTAATTAATTTGAGCAACTGGTCAAATCACCTTTCGCCTCATAATGAGTCTGACACCTTGTTCAACACACATTCTTTTGTTCTCATGTATATGGATGTCTGTTGAAGGGAAAAACGGGGGTGTGTAGTGACAACTTCTTTTCAGGGGCAAAACAGTGCATTTTAAGGGCAGAAAAGGGAGGGAAAAAAATCATTTTCAGGGCACTATCAGGGAAAGAACAGTAACGTGTGAAGTTTTGAAGTGGCACATCTGTAGGTGCATGGGGTATGTTTTCACGTTGGCACGTTGTCACATTTAATATGGGCCTTAATCATGCAGGCATGGGATTTAATTGAATGACATGTCTCTCCCATGCGGGTGCATATTTGTGCGTTGTACGTGCCGCTGTCTCTCTGTGTGTGTCTCTCTCTGTCTGTGTGTGTTGCATGTAAGTGTGCCTCGCATGTCCCGTCTCTCTCTCTCTCACAAGGTCACAAGTGCCACATTTTGTCATGACGTCTAGACCAGCGATGCGATTGCAAGTGGGTCACCAAATCATTGGGGAAAGGCTCATATTTGAATAGTAATATAACAGTAGTATTAAAAAAAAAGTGATGGTATTTTTTGTTTAAAACCTTGAAAAGATATTGTGGTACCGATAAATAGTCATTTAAAGTACACCAGAATCAGATACCTCAGAGACGCAGCCGTCTCTATTGCTCCCATGGCAGCCCTCATTACAAATGTATCCATCAGTCACGTCCCACAACAAATTAATTCACAAACAGATCAGTAGTTACTGTACCTCGAAGAACGAAAACTGCTGTTTGAATTCCTATCTGGCTTCAGAACATCCCACTCCACTGACTCATGCCTACTGTATTTGAACTACTACATCAAACGCGAAGATTGATGTAGTCGGCAGACATGAAAGCAGCCTGTAACTGCAATTTGTTCTTGTTCGCCGACAACTCAGCACTCCTGGTCTCGGTGTGGATAAAATGCAAGTTGAGGAAGCCCTCAGTTCTGAACTCTGCAAAATCCGTACTTGGCTTTCCGATACCAAACTTGTCATTACACCTTGGTAAAACAGAATCCATTCATTTTGGGTCCAAACATTACCTTAGTAATGTAAATGCAAATGATTTCAATCAAGGTCAGAGAGTTGACGATATAGTAATATCAAGCAAAGAAGAGGTTACCTATTTGGGCTGTATTCTTTTTTTTTTTTTTTTTTTTTTTTGGGGGGCTTTTTATTGCTTTATTTGGAGAGGGACAGAGAAAGTAGTCTGACAGGAAATGGGGAGAAAGATGGGGGAAGACACGCAGCAAAGGCCGTCGGGAACGGGACGCGAACCCGCGGCACGCTGTCTGTTAAGGGATTTCAACCGAGGGTGCCTAGACCGCGACGCCACGGCCTAGGCCTTTGGGCTGTATTCTTGACAACAAACTGACAGGTGAAAGAATTGCATCAAAAGTGATGAAGAAAGAAAGTCGCCAAAGACGCATATATGCGTTCTATTAAATACATAACTTGCACGCCAAGAGCGCATTAAAACATTTTTTTGTAATTCCACAAGGGGCGCTTTAACACAGCTTTGGAATGATCGATCGTCACTCAGAGAACAAGTATGTGACGTCATTCCAAAAAACAGACATTCATCCATCCCAACTATGGGATTTTTAGAAAAACACTCCTAACTCAGTTTCTTTCTTTTTTTAAATGTTGGAATGTTATCGTTCCAGTGGGTACACGGATCCCTCCGCCTACCCACGGGGACTTTTTTTTACGTTTTTTTGTACACAACTTGGCTTCCACGGCGTTTGTCTATTTAAAGGTAGGGTAAGTGATTTTCTTTGGTTAAATAAGTGTTAAATAGCTCTATATTCTGATAGTACTCATTGCTATAGAGTGTTTGTTCAGTAAAAGGAGTCTCCTTTTCTCTCCAGCTCTTTAAAAAACAGAAAATGCATTTTCGTTTCAGTTTAATTTCCAATTTTATCCAATCAGGATAGAGAACTCTATCAGGATATAGATTAAACAAGTGAAATTGGAAGTGATGACACTAAGAAATGAGCAGGCAAAATTGGAACTGGAACACTATAAAAATGAAGCTTAAAAATGGGTACTTTCTCCTGATTGGCTGAGATTTTGACACCTACCGGAAAATGTATTTTCTGTTTATTAAAGAGCTGGAGAGACGGGGAGACTCCTGTTACTGAACAAACACTCTATAACAATGATTACTATCAGAATACAGAGCTTTAACCTTTTAACAAAATACTTTTTGTTTTAACCAAAAAATATCACTTACCCTACCTTTAAGGTAATTACACTGGCAACGGGATCAAAAACGTTGTTTAATATCAAGGCAGGTAATGTGTTAAGATAGTCAAAGGGACAGTGCCCTCAATACCCTCATATCCGACTAACTACTTCTCCAAAGTGAGTGACAGCCACAATACTAGAGGGAGCGACAATGATCTGGTACTACCCTAGTATAGAACAAACATGGGAAAATTCTAATTCTACTACTGTGTCACCAAAATGTGGAATGCCCTGACACCATCCATTAAAATATGTAAATCACTGGTTTCTCTCTAAACTGCCTTGAGAAAAATCAGGCAGTCAGGAGACCACAAGGGGAGATAAATCCAAATTCCCATAGAAAGGAGGTGTCATTCACTGCCGCCGTTTCCCTTTTTTCCTTTGTACAGAGTGTTTTGTATTCGTTGATGACATGGATTATTGTGTAAGTTTTATGCTATGTTGATGAATTGAATACATAGGACCACAATGGAAACAAGACTTTTTGTGTTATCCTTTTAGCCTTAATGTCGGACTGTGCCTTGTGCTTTACATTTCAGACTAATAAAGTATTCAATCAATCAATCAACAACTTTGTTGGTTCTGTTCATCCAACCCGAAATATGTTTGACCTACACTATGTATTTATCAAAATCTGATTGGATTGATTGTTCAAACAAACATTCTCTGAAAATGCACTGATTGGCCACCATGTTAAGTGGTCAGAAGGGTGGGCCACGAACTCTTTCGAGATTTTCAAGTGGGCCCTTACCCAGAAAAGTTTGGGAACAGCTCGCTACTACTAGCTGCTCTAGACCAAACCAGCCTTTCTCAAATATGTTATTAAAGTTTGTGGAAAGACCTTTCAGGACTCGTGGTGGGCACAGGTAGGCCTATAGAATTATGTTATTGCCATGGCTACAGACACTAGTATAGGCAGAATGGAGAGCATTTAGTTGCAAGACATGGTGTAACCAAGGGATGGCATGCCCCAGGAAATAAATGGCTGATGGGGCTCATTGCATTACAAAAGGCCACCCATCCACCCAATACACACGCACGCACGCACACACACATATGCAACTTCCAATCTTTCTGATCTCATCCTTCTAGCAAAATCTTTCTCTGTCCGTGTGTCCGTCTGTCTGTGTGGCCGTCTGTAGTTCACGTTTCTCGAAAACCGTCCGACTTCAAACTCGACGTGCGTCACCGAAAACTAGAGGGAGTGCCATGCCCGTGTAATTCTGTAATTTCACTACTATCCCACAGTTTGCTCTGTATTTTAACGTCCATAGTCTGACTTTCATGGTACATTAGTAAATATTGAGTGTAGGCAGTGATTTTAATGCACAGTATCAAGGTTAGCCACATATTATGGGCTAACCTTTCCTCTCTTCTCTTCTCTTCTCTTCTCTTCTCTTCTCTTCTCTTCTCTTAATCACTTCTCTCTTGATGCTATGCTTTAAGAGCACTTCCACCTACTGTATGCTTATGCGTGTCAACCGCAGGGCAATTGTCAAGCACTTAGTGGCTGCACTACATTTTCCATTAAACTCCATTTCGCTACAGTTAGACTTCAATGTATGGATCTTTTACTTGAGCCACTGGGGATGGTTGATGACTTTGCAGAATGTACACTGAATTGCTGCCTTCGTGTTGTTTTGTGTAACAGTTATGCTCTGGGTTGGAGTGTGAAGTTTATATGATGTTGTGAGCTCAACTTTGCCAACTTTGGACTGGTTAAATACAGGTGGCATACCATAGCCCTGTGTAAATGAGGATTGCAAAGAAAACCCCTTAAAGTTACAATCTGGAACTTATTTTGATAAATAAAACGCTACTTAAACCAATCTTTACGGTAGAATATAAAACAATATAACTAGCATGGCTGCATTAGCTGGAGGTGGTCACCTTAATCACATACATTGATACTAAATGTATACCCTGGTGTCTGGTAGACACCTACTGGTTGACAAATAGCCCTGCTTGATGATGGTGATAATCCCAATATCTCCCCTGGCAAAGGGCAGATTCCCTTCGGTTGAGAGGCAGAGGTTTGGTTTTCTGTCCTGGATGACACGCGTTTGAAGTTGTTACAGTTGCAATTTCTTCTCTCTGTCAGGAGAGAGAAGTTACAAGTTACAAACTTAGCTTTAAAGAGGATATGAAAATGCTCAGAAGTGCTGAAACAAGCTGAATGATAGTTTTCATGGTAAAATAAGTCCTTTCGATCCAGACAAGGACTGGTCTCCAGATGGAGGATGGAAGATGGTCATGATGTACTAGCTTGATGATCATGAAAATGCATAAGCTATGTGATGTGGCCTTCTCAAACAGCAGATCTCAGCGTCGTTAGAGAGAGACAACCTATTGAGAAAGCACTTAAAGGGAGATACTAAACTGTAACAGCACCTATGCTTTCAGCCAGCACATGGACCTGCTGAAAAAAATGTAACACCAGTAAAGTTTCTTAACCTAAACCATGGCAACAGCTTTAGTCAATGCATTGGCATAGACTCACTAAATGCTTGGAAAGCCAATAGTGGGATATGACACTGTTTTGTTTGCAGCAAAGTCTGCAGTCTGCAAAAAAGGACTGTCATTTGCAGATTTCATTCTCTGAGGCGTTTCATTCATGTTGGCAAATACTTTTAGCTAGGTAATGCTTACACACAAGCAGGCCACAAGCTGAGACTCAAAGAACTAAAAGCTGATGTTTCACAGAAGCCCCTCCCCCCACCCCCGCTGTACACAGTTCAGTAGTCGACACTTACTGTAGGTGACTTGTCTCACTCCGTGACAGTGACCGCTACTGACTCTCTGCTTTTTGTCAGGAATTGACCGTGTGTGTGTTCTTCCATGTTTTTCAGATATTGATGAGTGCGCAACCCAGATGCACTACTGCCAGTCCAACACTGTGTGTGTGAACCTCCCTGGGTGTCACCGCTGTGACTGCCTACCAGGCTTCACCAGAGTGGATGAGTACTCCTGCACAGGTACATGCACGTTCAAACACACATGTTATTCATAATCTTAGAAATTGCATTGCTCTGTATTGATCCCTAAAGGGAATTCTGTTTATCCATATTCATATGAAGAACGTCCAAACGCATGCGTGGCCAGCTGCATAATGACGGCACTCTTTAATGGAGCTTTTTAAGGATACAATGCTTGCTGCAGGGCATCCTTGCTGGGCAGCCATGATGAGTCCGACCATTCTGTTGTGAGGAGTCCTCACTATTATAGAACCGCAAGATTCAGATTAAGAATCGCAACCTTGCCCTTTAAACCCCAGTTTGAGGGCAGTTATGGACCTCTTTTCTTGTGGGAAAAAATAATACCTACACAAGAATATGCCTCTAACAACATCTAGCGATAATTCTGTCAAGTTTTGCCAAATATTGCTGCTGAGGTGGTTTTCCGGGGAGTTTTGAAGTAGCAATGAAGCAATCTTAGCCTGACACTCTGCCTGAATTTCCATTTAGTCTCTCATCATTATTCAGTCTAAAAGTGGTCCCATTGCAGCTGTTTTCCAAAATTGGTGTTGCATCAGAAGGAGCCCTCAGTGATTAGTTAATCCCCTAACCAATCACAAGCCAGTCACAAAATTAAATATGTCTCAGAATTTGGTGTAACACTGAACTCAGAGATATCATTTCCTATTTCAGTAGACTGTGAGTTTTTGAATAGTCTGAGACTAAGCCTGAATTTCCATTTTGTTTCACTTCATTATTCCTGGAAGTCTGTTCAAAACAGTTTCAACAGCAACATCAATTATATCCACTGAGTTTTAAAATGCCTTGCGCAGTTTTCTTCCATCATCACATTCAAAGGCCTGGGGCTTTGCGACGCGTTGTGAGCTTGTAGATCGGCTAGATCGGCTGTAGGTGTGAATTGAAAAAGAGGTGCGTTTGACTAATTATAGACTTAACTCTATAATTATAGGGTTTAAGTGGTTAATATTAAATTAAATTGCATTGCATGCTTTGAAAAATCAAAGGAAAAATGATCTGACACTCTGAAGATCAAGCCTAGTTTTGTATAAATCTATTCATCTACTCCGACGCGCACAGTTCCAAACGTTAATTAAATTCAAGCGGCATCTCCGTGAGTCCTGCGACTGTCAATGATTTAGGTCAATACTGTACACACACACACATGTGGAGTGTACTTGTGGTCTAGAGACGCATTTGCGTCTCCACACGTTCATAAATTCATCAAAATGAACTAAAATAATCCAATAACAACTCATCAGGATAGATCAATAAAGAATCCATAGTCCAGGCAATAATCTGAAAGAAGCTAATCCACAACTCAGCAGTGAAAATAAAAATCCCACTGGTTTAACGATTCATTGATATTCCTGTGCATATATCCAGTGATTGTGGCATACAGCTATATATTCCACAAATACTGTAGGCCTATAGGCCTAGCGAAATAGATCGTCCATAAATATGGTTTCACATAGTCTGACTTCACAAATAGTTAGTGTAAAAAATCATGTGAAGTGAGCGGTGCCTTTGATGAGTTAATTCAGGGGCCATCGCCATGCCAGGTTGTGAAGGACATTTTTGTCAAACTACATTTTCTGCCACAGACATATAAAATGGCAATAATATTACCAGAAACACATAGGCCTAGCCCTAAATGTATGCTACTGGACTCCTAATGTGCCATAGTGCCCATGCCAATATGCTGGACATTTTATAATGATAGTATTTCTCAGTGGTACATAAAGTTCTTGAAAGCCTACTTGAGTAAAAGTAAAGTTGTTTTTTGAAGGTGACGCCAGTCAAGTTAGTCACATAAGAAAATCACTTGGGTCAAAGTGTTAAAGTAGCTCACATTACAAGTACTTACGTATCAAAAGTATCTGGTGTCAAAATGTATCAAAAGTAATACAAGTACAAGAGCTTTCACAGTACAAAGAAACAAATCAGCCTGAATTCTCTCTCTCTCTCTCTCTCTCTCTCTCTCTCTCTCTCTCTCTCCCCCCCCCCCCCCCGGTACCATTCTTTCAGGTGAATGAGCTCACATGTTAGTATTGGGCTACGTACTACAGTTGCTTATTTCCAAGTAGCTTGTGCCTAGATCCACTACTTTCAGAATGATGTAGCCTTCAAATAGTTCAGCTATTTTTTTCACCATGTAGCTGGGCAGCTTGTCAAAAGCTACATCACAACATATTCACATCAACATAAAAGTTCAAAAGGTGCATTTTTTGTGCACATCAAAGGGAGAACTCTTCATCTCCATCCAGCTATGTTTGAGTTTTTGAGTGGATTTTGTCCATCATACCAAAGAAATAATTCAACATATCAACCACTCGTTTAGCTTTAACACAGTCTCCCGAGCTGCTCACGGGACGGTCGGGGCCATGTTTGATATTTATCTGGATCGCTACTGTACAACATGTAGCAATCAATGTTTGATATTGTCTACATGTTTGATATTTATCTGTTTGATATTTATCTGTTTGATATTTATCCGTTTGATATTTATCTGGATCGCTACTGTATGGAACAGCACAGCGGGGGACCGAGAGAAACACGGCCGCTGTTCAGATGCAAGGGAAGCACGTGTGTGGGCGCAATGTATCCAATATATCGATACTGTAGCAATATGTTCTTTTCTTTTTATCAAGTGACTGCATGATCGACGAGTAGATAAATGATGCTTTATGAAACTACGGACAGACGCAGGAACAGTGCAGACACTGCATGGTGTCATTTGGGGTGCCTGTATTATTCCATCACTCCCCAAAATGTTCTCTTCATGTGACCATGTTATGGACAGTGTCAGTGTGTGCTTGTACATTAGGTAATGTGTTATATCCATGACAGTTTCTAAAGTCGGGGGCTTTTACAATGTAAAATGTGCAGACAGTAGCAGCATTGCAATGAATTGTGATTGCTGTCATTTTGTGACATGATGTACAACTTTTGAGCTGCAATATGAGTAGCCTACACAGTATATACTGTAGGAAGATGACGGCTTGGCTCGCTGTTATCTTCATTGTAGCTGCTGCTGCGATATTATGGTCAATGCTGATTATATGCTCTACCTTTCATGTTGGTCGCACAATTTGCAAAATGGTGCAAGGGAAGTCTCTCTGAGTCTGTACCATGCCAACCTGGTTTATTTTTCGTTGCGTGATAGTGTCGAGTGGATAACATTATGCGATATACAAGACCACAATGAGACACGTCGTGAGCTTGCAGATCAGCTCTGACGCAATGCACCGTGGTAAAACGAGGCACAAATCAGGCAACAGGCCGTGTGTGTGTGTGTGTGTGTGTGTGTGTGTGTGTGTGTGTGTGTGTGTGTGTGTGTGTGTGTGTGTGTGTGTGTGTGTGGGGCAACCATTGAAGATGCAGAATCTCCTCTCACCAGATCATCATTACACCCTGAACCTGGCCAAGGCTGCAAAAAAAGTCCTACAGGTTGTTTGCAATTATTATATAAACAGAACAAATACATTTAGTAGGTGTGTGCGTGTGTGTGTGTGTGTGTGTGTTTGTGTTCCTCCTGTGATTGGCTGTGATTCAGTTTCGACTTGAGTCGAGTGCCTAAATCTTTCACACAAGACAGGGAATATGTGGGGGAAGGAAATGTATTTCCAGAATATGTGCTTAACTATAATTTGAGTGACATCCAAAATATTTAATATAGCTGATTGCAGTGCCTGTTCAAAGTGTTGGAGGGTTTTTGAGGATTTTGTTAAGGTAGAGAATGGGCTTTACTGAGCATTTTGCTTGCAATCTTTGCAGTGCATATGCTGAGCTGTAATAGGCAGAATTTGTTTAAGTAGTTATTACAAAATGCATGCTGCTTTCCTCTGTTTGAGTATGCTTGGTATGTAGTCAGTTAAACAAGTGCACTAATTTATTTATTTATTTATTTACACAAGTGCAATATGGAATGTACTTTACAGTATTATGCTACTTCGCACTATGTACGCCTTCATCATGTGCAGCAATCAATATTCATTATGTATCTACTGCTGTGCTAGCCACTACAGCCTATAGTGTACTTTGTATGATGCATATTGTATATCATTTCTAGCTATTTCTGCTTACCGTGCTACTTGTTCACCGAGTTGGTGGTACCCATAATCGAACCCAGAACCTTGTGGTATTTGCTTCTGATGTAATTAGTTTGTGTAGGTAATGAGTTCCACTCGTTGGAAGATGATGACTCTGAGCGTTTAACCTGTCTTTACCAATTGTTCTCGGAAGAATTCACAACGCGTAACGCTGCGACGCGTTGTGAACTTGTAGATCAGATATTTTTCTGCAGCAATAGGCGGTGAGCCAGCTAAAGTTAAAGTGCATGCACGTTTGGAGTCGAGGTAGTCGAGTTTTTTTTGTATTATTATTATTTGAATTATTATTAATTATTTTAATAAATCGGGGCAGTATATCTACAGCAGACATGCAACTGTGGGCCCTGAAAACAATTGTTCTCTTAATACTGTACATCCATGGGTAATGAGTGTCATAATGATGTTGAGCCTTAGTGTGGGACACTTAGATAGCAGACATGACTCCTTAAATTGCACTGCACATACACCCAGTATACTCTATACATTATGTCACTCTTTACTGGTTGTATACTGGGAAGTTTTTTTTTCTACTTTGTGTTAGTCGACAGCTATTAAAATTCAGTAGTCGCGAATGCCCTACCGTCCATCATGCATAAAAACAACATAACAGAAGAGTGAGCATGTGATTAGCCACTTAACCCATTAAGGCCTGAGGTTCTGATTCTACAAAATGTCTTCTAAATCCTAACAGTTTTTTGAAAAAACCTATGTTTCTATATCAGTGGTTCTCAAACTTTTTCATGTCAAGGATCCCAAAATGATATGTATTTGCCCGCGGACACCCATCTCAACATATTTTGCTCCAGGGACCCCCCCAGAAGCAAAGATTTGAGTTACAAATGTTCACTTTAAAAGATATATATTCAAAGATTTGCACATATTTTCTAGATTTTTCAAAAATAGCAGATCTACAAGCTCATAGCGCGGCACTCGGTGCCGCACTATGAGCTTGTATATCTGCTATTTTTGGATAGCCAAAGTGTAAAATAATGCTTTTTAGCTGAAATCTAAAAATTACACAGATGCGTTCGGTCTTAATAGGTTAAACCCCCAGAATCCATATTCTGAAGGAAAACTCGGTCAGAAAATAGCAGATCTACAAGCTTAAAACGCGGCACATGCGACGCGTCGTAAGCTTGTGGATCTGCTACTGTAGTTTCTGCAAAGACACAGAAAACAGAAAAGACACTAACAACATATAGAGCCCTGAGGGATTCCGAGATATTATAGCTACATGCAGAAGAAGTAAAAAGCAACAGCACCTGCTCAACCCGTTTCAATCCATCCCATCTGAACACAACACTCATGTTCAACAATTGAGGCGACATTTAAAGCACTTGATTCTTCATCAACCCTATGAAATTAAATAAAAGGTTGCCGATGTTATGCGTGTTAGACAAGTGCTTATTTAAAGCACTTGATTCTTCATCAATCCTATAAAAGGTTGCCGCTGTTATGCGTGTTAGACGAGTGGTTAATTAAAGAAACAGAGTGCCTCATTTACAGTAGTTTTATCTAATTTACCTTGCGCACCGAAAATATCGGTCTATAAGCTCACAACGCGTTGTAAGCTTGTAGATCAGATAGGCCTATTTTTGTGCAGTAGCATGCAACCAAGTTAAACATACAAATGTCTCTCAACTCTGAACTTTGGAGAGGCTGTCACTGTGAGGAAAGAGAGAAACGTTAATATATAATAACCAACTGAGAATGAGCGTATGAATATTAGTTAATATGTCAAGACATCACAGATGCCTGTTGGACAACATGAGACATTAGACTACAGTGATGACCGAATAACGGCCATGCACTGCTTTCTCTCCTTTCAGTATGATGTTTTGTTGAGCAGAGAGCTTTTGTTTCACCTGCGCCTCCTGACATCATTATATCACATTATTAATGCTCCTTAAGCTTGCGTGCTTTCACTTTCACTATACTGAAAGTGAAACTACCAATGCCTCTCTTCACAATAGAGCTGCAGTAGGTTTGTTGTACTTACTCCCCCCTCCTCATCAGTGATGTATGGATTCAAACAAGGGCCGTTTTGATATTCAATTCCGTACGCCTGGAATTCAGCAAAACTTTGAAACTTTGTTTCCTTCTGTTGTTGTTTCCCATTAACTGACTTTGGCTGGGATTCTTCAGTTGACTCACGCTCATAATGAGTCCTGAGTGTGTCAGAAACGCTGGCATCCTGTCAGCAGCAATTGTTCCAAATTCTGCCATCTGCTGTGCGTGTCTTCCAGCGGGCCTGGTGACACAATGTCAGATGTCTTTTATACTTGCGGTTTGAGGCGGCACAGAGGGCACATAAACAGATGAGAAGCTCAGTCGTCTTCACCTTTTTTGGAGGTTGAAAGAATCAGCAGGCGATCAACATCAGCAAGAACAAGTGCATTACAAGCGTTACTTCTATACTGATAAAAAATAATAAATCTGTTAATAAATCGCTCTTAGTTGTCACTGACATTTTCTGTTTCAGATTTTAATGGAAAAGAGCATTCTTGCTAACCTTTTTACTTTTTGGGCATTTTTGCTCCATAATTTAGTCTTAGTCAATTCCTATGCACATTTCAGTTGGCCTGGGGAGGGTTTTAGACATCCACATCCCTCCTCCGATACACATGGAGTAAACAGCTGCTTCTTTTCACAAGTCTTACTAACAGTGTGGAATTTCACTGGGTAATACACAAAGGTCCACACTATCCCTTCGCCGTTGAGCAGGCGCCCTGACCAACTAGTAGGAGCCAGGAAAATGATCCCTTGCCAGATTCCCACCCACGAACCCTGACAATTAACGTATCACTACATCCCACCCCAACTCAGTTACTGTTGCTAACTCAAACTTACTGTTTATTGGAGTTAGGCAGCTGCCAGTGCTTATTGAAAAATAACAAAAATCATGGAATATTATCCTTGACCGCCGTCCTCACGGAGACCGGCTCATTACACACGGGGGGGTTGTCATAGTAGAGGGGAAAATAGTCTGGTCGCGATCCTCCGTTCAAGAGCTATGGCCGTTTCAATGAGGCTTGTTTTGCCGTAAAGGCAAAAGGCGAAACGGACATCTACAGATAGCAGAGATATGGCCATTTCACTGCAGGAAATAAACAGGAAGTAAATGAGCTTTTATTTTTTTAAATTATGCCATTTACGGGTCTGTCGTCATCAGGCAGTGAACGCATCATCCATAGGCTAGGTAACAGCGTCATCTAGTGGAAAACCACTGAAAAAAAACTTGTCCGAACTCGTCGTTGGCAGGGAAAGCCTTGACGTGCTAACGCGTCCATGGCAGGCAAAGAGTTAATTAATGCCGGAGCTGGCCGGAAGCTCAGCTCCGGGACCTGCCTCCTGCACTCGGGTACCTCTAGAAGGCGTTCCGTCACCTCAAATGCACATACAATACAATACATTTTTATCTAGGCTATTTATTATTAATTCAGCTTTCACAGTTTCCCCTCAATGTCCCTTCCTGCAATGGAAAAGGACCGTGGAGGAAATTAAACTGAGTTTGGTTCATAAATCTTCACAATAACCACTTTATTATTCGCTGTTAGAAAAGTTGCGCCCGTGAGCCGGGTGAACTGAGTCCTACCTCACTACTCTCTCTAATAGAGAGTGCCTGTGTTGTTAACCGTGCTGGGCAATGCGTATATGTCTTTGTTCTGTGAGTATGTGCCTGACAAAAGTGAGTGTGAATAGTGGTTAAAACCGTGTTGCTTGTGAAAATGGCATAGATTCATATGCGCAAAATTAAACTTGTCGTGTTGTCCAGCAGCTACCCGGGGGGTGGCACTCTAGGCGCACATTTCTGGTTGGGTTGGCAAGACTGACGGGTTCATGAGCTCCGGCCCCTAATAATTTACAAATTAAGCACTGGACAACCATGGAGTTAAATTCAAATAGGATATAACTAGTCCGTACTAGGGAGTGTGCGCACGCATATGCAGACTTTGGAACCACAACCATGACTACAACTTTGGACCGTTGAGCCAGCTCCTCCCTCTCTCTGCTGGCATTCTCCCCTTTGTGTGTGGAGACTATAGCCCCAAAGACAGTGAAACAACCGTTCGTCCAGTCTATGGCACTGCGGCCGCTTCTGCTCTTTATTGTCTACACACTCGTAATATACACTACTGCTACTACATGCTATGCGTTAGGGTACAGTCACACCGGACTGTGTTTCTGCCTCCGTGGGTGTGTTTTTGTGATTGTTTTCAATGGCAATGGAGCGTTTTGTTGGCATTGAACCTCAACATCCCTACTCTCACAACGTTGCGAAACGTTGTAGATCGGCTAATTCCGGTGAAGAGAAAGAGAAAAACGAGCGCATCAAGTGGTACAGGGGTACTCAAATACAAATCTTAAAGGTCCACAAAGAACATTTTCAATGAGTCAAAGGTATATACTCATGTATATATCATGTATATCTACAACTAAACTAGCTTATATGACTTTTGTGTATGCTGTTGCTGTTGTTAGGCTGTGTAATGTTGTATACATTGATTGATTTTATTTTATTCCCTTATTAGCCTACTGTCTTTTTTATGTGTTGTGTTGTGTTGTTTTGTTTTTTGAGTGGTGCCAACCACTCCTATATCTGACTTTGTCCGTGTGTCCGTCCGTATGTATGTATGTCCAGTAAACAAACATTGATGACAACATCAATACGGGGCTCATCAAAGGCACCACTCTCTTCACACAGGGTGTGATTTTTACTTATGCTGCTGCAAGTACTATTCTTATGTACCTGTACACAAGATTTAAAGGCCACCTTCAACCTTGAACTGAGTATTATCAGTGGTGTTAGTCAGTCTGGGCTTGTTTCAGTCAGAAACAAGCCCAGTGGACTCATCCACTGTCACAGCAAAATGCACTGTGCATGCTTTTATCACCATCATCATCATCGTCATCATCATCATCATCATCGAGTATTTCAGTTACTGGTTACTGTGGAATCAGCACCACAGTGGGATGCATGATTTTACCTGTCAATTCCTCTTTTTGTTTGTCCACCTTTCTTTTACTGATGAACTTTGAACATGCCATTTTCATTCACGTTTGAAATCTAGGCTCCTACTGTTGCCAACGCTGCTGGCAAAAAGTACTGGTTCTAGCACACTAGCGCACTCGTCAAAAAGTAACGTCGGCACTCTAAACTGTCAATGACCCCAATCAACAACCTGCCAGCTCCTCAACGAGCCGTTGTCATGGAGATGACAGCCCATATTACAAGTGTAGTGTGGGAGACTTTTGAGTCGCGGTAATTAATACCTTGCAGTTAATACAAATAATAGATATTATGATTATTGTATGATTATAATAATTGACAGATAAGAATAATTTGCTACAATTTGCCCAGAGTCTTGGCCCTTACAGGTCTGTAACTCTGAGAGTGTACAAATGTAACCCTTACGGGTCCATTTGGTTCCATTTGTACACTCACAGAGTTATGGTGGTCATAGAACTTGTAAATTTTCGCAGACGTGAAGTCCACATACGCGCTCTGACAGTGTGATCAACCGGTTCCGGAAATGGCTCCTGTTCCTCAATGTTGGATGATCCTCTGGTTCCGGATCCCAACCTTAATCTCGAAGCATTCTTATCTTGTAGATCTATAATTTTTTACATGAGACACCCCACGTAGTATTTACACATGGAACTCTGGTGCCTAGACCAAATGAAATGTAGCGAATGCACACGTGGGGTAATTAAATTATTCCTCCTCGTATGGTGATTAAGTCCAATAAGTAATGACAAGGACAATCAACATGTTTGTGACTTGTCTCTTGGCACATCAGGCAAGGAGTTCGGAGGACCCACTAGTCTCCATAAGAGGATTGATAAGCTAAAACCTTATTGATTTTCGGGCCTCGGTCAATTCAAAGTTGCAATCCCCACCCCTAGACTATAGCAGTCAAACCCACACTAAAGGTAGCTACGTTTCACAGTTGCTTTAAGACAAGACAGTTTAGTGAACTAGATAGTGTTATTAAGCATACAGTTATTGCTAATAACTATGTGCTTAATAACAATAGCTAGATCAGGGACGTGCAGAGGGGTTTGAAGAGGCAGGGGCTGTGACGTCAAAAGGGAACCTACATTTCTTTCCTTTCCATTCCTTTTACATTCTACACAGATTTAGAGGAATATCTCATTTTAAACTAGAAAAAGTGCTCCTCAGAGCACAGGTCTCCGCCAGGTCAGCTAGTTTATTGTGGCCACCTGGTGGCGCTATAATAGGCCAATGTGAAAAGGGTGCCATTTCTTCCTCGGGCTAGTGGGAATGTGCGTGCATTCATGATTTGAGGCATTTTGTTGCAAAAATGTGTTTTGGTAAATTAGACCTGCTGGTGGCGCTATAACAGGCCAATGTGAAAAGGGTGGCATTTCTTCCTCGGCCTAGTGGGAATGTGCATGCAAGTTTTCACGGAAATCGCACGCTGTTTTCATGATTTGAGACATTTTGTTCAAAACGGACCAATCCTGCAAACTTTGGAAGCCAACCTTAGACAATCGGGATGGAATATGAAATATCGGACAGATCCGTCTTGATCACATGACTATAGAGATACTGTGTACCGATTTGCGTGATGTTTGGATACAATCTGTAGGAATAAATGGATTTTGCACAAATCGGCCTCCTGGTAGCGCTATAACAGGCCCGTGTGAAAAATTTGGGGCAGAGGTTCTGAATTGGCATCCAGGGAGTGTGTGTGCACAGTTTCGCAGCGACCGGGCCAACGGTGCCGGAGATTAGCTGGTAACACACGGACAGGACAGGACAGGACACACGGACGGACAGGGGGTAAAACATACTCTCTCGCCATGCCTTTCAGCCTGGCGAGGAGACAATTAACACTAGGAATCGAGGGTTATACTGAAGAAATAACTCCACAAACATGAACAATATTCATACAAAAGTTATGATGATCTATATGAGAAATTCAGCATATTACTCTACAACAGTGGGACACAACCTTGTTGCCCTGATCATGAGGGACATTGACAATCTTTGCAAGAAGAGCCACAACAACCACCGAACCTGCCCTAACAATCCAGTAGCCTTGATTTACTGGTTATCAAAGTAGAATTAGCAGTTTCAGTTATTAAGTATTTTAAGCATTCGCTTGCCTAGAAGTGTCTGTCAGTCAGCAATTCAATTAGCAAATTGTTAAATTACACTGGACTGAGTGACAGAGAGCAAGAGGGAGAGAGAGAGAGAGCGAGCGAGAGAGAGAGAAGAAATGAACAGTATAGTACTTTTTTGTACACACATACCTATCTCTTTCAAATTAAGACGGATCACTGGTTCTCTGTGCGTCTCTGTGTGCTCTGTGCTCTCCTCGTTTAGTGGACATGTGTGTGTGTGCGCCCGGCCAGGTTAGGTTTCAATTGAGCATATACTTTGTTGTGCGCGGTATCGCGTACCGAAAATAGCCGATCTACTCACAACAACCCGTCGCGCTGCGATGTGTTGTGAGCTTGTAGATTGGCTATAGAGCACCGAAGTCTGACGTAATTTACGCATCCTACCTGGGTCACGTTTTTTCCCCCCATTCTGAATTCCCATAGATGTGTTTAATAGGAACTGTGTTGCAAAAATAAACAAATGATCCCGGCGGTTTGACTCATATGGATATGAAGCATCAACTGACGGTGAGAAAACGCTAATGTTACTTCCGCCGAGTTAGTAACATTTTCGCCACAAACAGACTGTATCAAATGTGAGTGACTGACTATCATAAACGATACAGAGCCACCTCCCTGACAAAATAAACAGTTTGTTTATTTCTGGACCACAATTCTTATATGAGACGATTCTAAGATGACCCAATGTAATTCTCCATAGAGAAATTACTTCCGCGACCCAGGGCTGAACGAGTGATGTCAGGACTTCTGTACTCTATAATTCTGTGCGCGGCACAGCGCTATAGGTATAATCAAGCTTTACTGGAGATGCGGCGTGCGGCATGGATTTCTGCAGAGGGCAATTCTTTCAACACAAAATGCTGCATTCAAGTTCAGGAGAATAAGAAAAGGGCAATTCTCGAGGGCTTGAATGCTGCCCTCGAGTAGGGCATGGAGGTGGGGGCATTGTGTTTTTTTCACCATAATAAATGCTGCATCCAAGGTCTGAAGAGGGAACTTTTTTACTGACAGGTAAAAGGGCAGGGGCTCGAGCCTCCTTTCATGTCTATGTGTGCACGTGCCTGAGCTAGATCTCTGAACAAGCCTCAAGCATCCCATTTTGCCATAACCTCTAGAAACCACAGTATTTTGCAAATATATTATTAAAGTTGGGAGACGGACCTTTCAGGACTTGTGGCGAGCACAGATAAGCCTATAGTTAGAAATGACGTTATTGCCATGGCTACGGACACTAGTATAGCAGCTTGGAGAGCATTTAGTAGTCGTTCATCCTCACAAGACATGGTTTAACCAAGGGATGGCATGCCCCAGGAAATAAATGGGGGCTGGAGCTCTTTGCATTACAAAAGCACACACACACACACACACACACACACACACACACACACACACACACACACACACACACACACACACACACACACACACACACAAACACGTGCACACATGTAGTAGGCTACATACATACACATAGCCTCATTACAACTAATAGCCTAATCATGCAAAGAACAAACTTTGACGTTGAAGTCTGCCCGCTTCCATGCGATGAATGGATCTGCTTTTAGGTACTCTAAAGAGAGCGCACTACATCAACCTCTACCAATATAGGCCTTCTGAATCCTCCATAGTACATCAAGGTTGATACTAAACAGTAGGTGGTAGCTGGGGTGGTAGAGGGTGCGCAGCAGCAGGGAACGGCAGGCAAGCTGCAGCAGCACAGACAGCAGTAATCAGCAATAAACAGCAAGCAAGACATAAGCAATGTAAACGTACATGTTTAACCCATTGAGACCTGGAACGCATCTGTTTGTCATTTTTAGATTCCTTTGGCTATTCAAAAATATCAGATCTACAAGCTCATAGTGCGACACCGAGTGAAAAACGTGAAAATGTGTGAAAATCTTTGAATATATATTTTTTAAAGCAAACGTTTGTAACTCAAATCTTTGGTTCTGGGGATTCTGCAAATGCCTTCTAAATCCTTCAGTCTTTTTTTTTTTATGTATTTGACCGTGGACCCCCATCTCAAAATATTTTGTTCCAGGGACCCCCAGAAGTTTTAACAGAGTAAAAAATGTTCACTTTAAAAAATATATATTCAAAGATTTGCACAAATGTTCACTATTTTTCAAAAATAGCAGATCTACAAGTTCATAGCGCGGCACTCGGTGCCGCGCTATGAGCTTGTATATCTGCTATTTTTGAATAGCCAAAGAAATCTTAAAATGACACACAGAGATGCGTTCCCAGTCTTAATGGGTTAAATGGGGCACTCTATTAGTGAAGTTAGTATGTGATTGGTTGAGAATAGACGCGTGGAGCTGAGACCGATCAATGGACAGCCACCATTACCTGAGTGAACTTGCTCTGTCATGTGCGATGCTCGTGTCTCTCTAAAGTGAAAGTTGTTCACACCAGCCAAATGGGGGTCACATCATGTTTGATCTGTTTTGGTCCGGGGAAGCTGCGTGACAATTCAGACAACTTTGTGGTTAATTATCTTCTGTACCTTATGCTAGAGTGTGGTATGAAGGTTTCATTGGCCGTCCCATTCACAAATTGAACAGATTATTCAAATGTACCGGTATATACTGTAAAATGCATTCCATTCATTCTTTGGGATCCCTGAAACTGTAACAAAATTAGGACAGAATTCCTCTGACAGACTATTGACATTGAGATGAGGGAATGGTTTAGTGTCTGATATTAAGGAGCTCCCCCCTTAAAGCTGGAGCAACACATAATTAGTCCATAAACAATATCAGTTGCTTTTAGATAAAGAAAACTCAAATGCAGTACTCATATGGTTAAAGTGATGTTTTAGCTCTGATCCTTTACCTAGCCCTAATCCATATTTAAAGGAGGAGTTCACCCACAAAATTACTTATTTTCTATCAATTACACACCCCATGAAGCCTTGATTTCGTGGATTTATTTTTGTTTTTGTGGCATTCCTAAAACAATAATTTGATGACTGTGTGTATTTCCGGTAGGAGACACAAATAATCTACTTTGTGCCTCCTACCGGATACATTAGCCGGTAGGAGACGGGAATCAAATTATTAGCTTAGGAATGCGACAAAAACAAAAAAGAATCCATGGATTCAAGGCTTCATAGGGTGTGCAATTGATAGAAAATAAGTCATTTTTTGGGCGAACTCCTCCTTTAATTGGTTTAATTTTTATGTTTAGCTGGTCTGTATGCCATGGGCATATTTTCGAGTAGTTTTGATCTACTCGAAAATATGGTAACTGAATGTGGTAACGGTACAGCATTTTGTTCTGAAGCGGTGTGTTTGGACAGCTGTGTTCAGCAGTGTGTCCAGCAGTGTGTCACAGTACACTTCTGGAGAAGAAGTGCTGTTTAATTAGCTGAGAGTTGGCAGTAGGACAGAGATAGGAGTATATGGACATTGGACAATCCAATCAATGCATTCTGCTGTTTGTAAACTACCCCAATGTGTCCTGTCCTCTCTCTCTCTCTCTCTCTTTATCTCTCTTGTTCATGCTCTCTCTGGTTCTCTCTGACCATTTTAACATTGTCATATTTTACTTCTTCTCCTGTGTCCTTTTCTTTTCTTCCTCTTCATCCTCTTCTTCAGTACTCTGCCTGAACATAAAACAGATTTACTATTCAAGCCGAGGAAGAGCGGGGCTCTGCCCATATTCTCCAATGGACTAACAATAGACAACATGTGCTTCCTTTCTTTTGTAATTAATGTATTGCTGTTAGCTTCCTTTGAGTCAAACCACCAGAAAGGTTTTTTGTTAATGACATTGTCATCATAACAGCGAGTAGGACACATGCACGAACATACTCCCACGCACACGCGCGCACACACACACACATGCGTGCCCATACAATTGCCCATACAATTGTTTACCATGGTGCATTGGTGCTTAAGTAGCCATTCAAACAAAACAAAGCCAGGCTGAGATGTGTGCAGAGCCCAGGAGCATCCAGACAATGGCATTAATCACAATAAATGATTATCTCTGGATATGTGTATTATCTTGAGGTGTTGAATAAACCGTTGAGGACGAAGGCAACGTTGCAATGCACTCCGTGTCAGCGCCTCTGCATCAGTTGTCCTACTTACTATTAGAGGTGAATGTCAGCGATGGCAATTATATGTATTAGTTCCTGTCTTCTGTCTCTCTTGTTACCTCGGGGCTGCTGTGTGTGTGTGTGTGTGTGTGTGTGTGTGCGCGCGTCTGTGTGTGTGTGCGTCTGTGTTTGATCACCCGCTTGCGCAAATCTCCCAAGCTCTCGATCAACATCAGAGGGCATTCACAGAAGCAGACTGCAATGTGCACACCTGCACTCTGCCCCCCCCCCGTCCCCCGTCCCTCACAATTAACTCTTTAAGACCGGCAACACACCTGTGTGTCATTTTTTGATTTCGTTGGGCTATTCAAAAATAGCAGATCTACAAGCTCATAGCGCTGGATGTCATGATTTTTTCTCTCTTTTTTTTTTTGTAACTCAATTCTTTGCTTCTGGGGGGTTCCTTACAGATGTTCGCCTTAAAAAATATATAATCCAAGATTTTGCCACGATTTTTCATGATTTTTCAAAAATAGCAGATCTACAAGCTCATAGCGCGGCACTCTGTGCCGCACTATGAGCTTGGCCAAAGAAATCTGAAAATGACACACAGATGCGTTCCCGGTCTTAATGGGTTAAAATAGACATTGTACTGTGCAGGTTTACAACACCATCTCAAAGAACTCGCTCCTCGAGGGACGGAACATCAACTGTCACAGCTGTTTCCTTACAGGGAAGACGCTGTATTGCAGAGCGTGGTAGATTGAGCTCGTAGCCTCATGCAGAGCCCCACTTTCTCCCCATCTCTCTCTCTCTCTCTCTCTCTCTCTCTCTCTCTCTATTAAGTGTGTGCTGGCTGAGGCTGTCCTTTGTGGAGACACTGCCCTGTAAACAAATGGAGGCAGCAGTAATTGCAGTTCCACTTGATTTCACCTCTATGGGGGGGGGGCAGCTCTGAAGGGCCCACCGGTAGGAGGCAGGAGATGGAAAGGTCGAGGAGGGAGGTGTGTGGGGCTTCATAACGCCCTCATCCAAATCCCATAGAGCACCGCGTCAAATCTAGTTCCATCCAGCCAGTTCATAATGTAGCACATTGGTGGATGACTTCACGTGTAGCTCAACAGGACTTTTGATCTTATTATGTAGAGGTACATTTATTTAGCTGATTATTCAGTTAAGTAGTTCATTTGGATTAATGTCAGGTCAGCCCTCTCTCTCTTTTACATCTGCATCTTCTCCGACCGGAGCTTCCGGGGACCGGTTAGCCGCTTAGCTTAGCTCCCGTCGTGAGGCGAGTTTACGCTCCATCGTGTGACGGCGGCGTCGCTCACCGAAATAAGCGCCCGATCGAGCTCGTCGGCGTTTGGCTGAACGGCAGGCGTTCAACTTTAGCTGGCCGCGCGGCACTCGCGGGAGAATGGTCCGAGAGCGTCCGTTTTGTAGTGCGGGGGGACGATATCTATATCGAAGCCTCCCGCTCGCATCGTCTCGTGCCCGCCGGAAAACAAGCGCTCCTTTCTTGATCTGACGGATTTTCCACATGTACTGTAACATATTATAATGTATATAATGTATTTAATATTTTTACATAACGGGCAATGACATTAAGAATAAGCATCTCTAAGCACCTCTAGAGATTGTACACCCTCTTACACACAGATTTTATGAGTTTTGCGATCATCCATCCATATCCATCCATATCATCACCTTGGCTGAATGCTAATGCCTGGTATAAAGGGAATTTTGCAAATGTGTACTGTGCACCATTTAGACTTCAAAGTCAAGTGATTCCTCCCATACCAAGTTATTATGATCTCTGACTGTGTGCTGCGTGCTGCATACAGACCGTTGCTAGCAGATAATAGTTGCCCGCCATACAGTGGGTAATTGTGGGAATGGCTGTTTGACCCCTGTAGGAGCTTATCTGATCCATGCTGGGTTTTGGAGGAATTGTTTTCTGAGTTAAGTGGTCACAGATAAGACTCGGGAGTTCGAGATAACAAGTTAGGCTGTTGGAAAGAGAGGTTTAAGGTCTCTCCCCCTGGACTTCGTCCCTCATCCCAATACACTCCCAACAGCAGGCTTCACTTTGGCCTGGAGATAAGGTGTTTGCTATAAGCATTATAAAATCAACTCTAGTGTCTCTGACCATCTTCAGCTTTAAACACGTTTGTCGGAAAATGGCAATTTTCTTGTTATAAGTTCCAGAGTTTATCGACTGCCTTCCTGTGCTCTAGTGCTAATTAATTCCCGTCAGAAGACTTGCGTTATCATGTACTGGGTCATGACATAATTTATAATTAATGTTGTTAGTCAGGCCACTCTCATGCATGACATTCTCATCCAGCATAAACACGCTAGTACTGTACTAACTGTATTGATTGAATTGACGAGATTGTAAGTGTTTGCCTATGGCTGATTAATCCTTCCAGTAGGCAGCAGCTACAGTAAGTCATATTCCCCCTGAACCTATAAATGTCTCCTATTTTTCTTTTCTTTTTTGTACATCGCTGAGCATTCGGCCAATCAATAAAACCCATTTTGCAGGCATTTATTTACTTAGCAACCGGTCATTGATAGACTTGCATTATGCCTCTCTATACAGCTGACCAAATGGGGTTTGCTGAAGCTGCCATTAATTTCATGTAACAGTTTATTCAACAAACTTCCAGCTTTGGGGAAGCGGATGATTTTTTTTCTCTACGGCTGTGAAATTATACAGTATGTTTTAATGAAAATTTAATCAAATCCAATTCCAATTATGCACGTAATGAATGTGCAGCTCAGGTGTGACGAGTGCGGGAAACCTTGGCAGCCTTCCTCGTATGCATTAACACTTCAAAATGGAGGTCGCGTAAGTTTGTTCATCTGGCTCACTACCAGCCAATTTAGAAAGCCCATCAAACATAGTCAGGCGCAGAGTGCTACTGTGCTGCTCCCTTAGCCTTATCGTTCATCCATTTGTAATGGGCTTTTGAGAATCCAGAGTTTATATTTAGATTCTCTATAAAGATTTGATATAAGGAGCACTTTCCCGTTGCTCGTCAACAATGCGTACAAGCATCCAAACTGACGGGATGAATCGACTGTTCTCATCACTGTTCTGCAGTTTGATGAACAGCCTAACCCCACCCCAACCCCCACCCCCCCCAGCACACCCCTCCACCCCCCCCCCCCCCCTGCTGGCTGAGCACACAGAGTAACAAACGTGCGCCATGGCCGCGGGATGGATATCATTTGATGGAGCGGGTTAAAGGAACAAGGTTTCATTAATGTGATTTGCCATCTAAGCATCCTCCACCGCCTTTCGCTGGGTAGTAAATGAGTGGCATATTCTTCCCACTACTCAGAGTGAAGATATGATTGTTGTAGTCAGGTTCAGAAGGCCCACTGAAGGCTAATGTTTCAGAATAAGTGGTAGAGTTTAATGACTGTAATGATGTATGTTATTGTAACACATTCTTTCATAAACAAATATTCTTTGCAATTTAAAAAACCTTCCTGCTTAAAGAATAAAAGCAGAAAAAGCTGTGCATTCTATTAACCACTTAGACCCTGCAATCTTAGGGTCGCATTGTGACATGTTGTGAGCTTGTAGATCTGCTCTTTTGACCGAATGTTTGACCCAGAAAAGGGACGCTAGGGGTCAACGCGGTTAATACAATGTCGCGAATCCTCTAAAAGAATGCTGCCTCAGCAACGCATTCAGTCTCATTCAGGAGCTGTTAGGATTAGAAGAGACCTGTGGGTCACGCAGCCAGCCTGCATCCTCCTGATCCTTGCAGGTATTACCTCGGCAAAATCACAAATGTACTCTGACAAATGTAATGGAAATCCATGTTCTCTGAGCTCTGTCAATATTTTTTTCTTTCCTGCAACACGAGACCAATCTCTGCCAAGAGCACGTCACGTCAGGGTGAGCAGGCAAGGCTGAAAGCGGCGAGGGAGCATGGTGCATTATGACTACATATGCATAAGCACACAGCGTTACTTTTTTATAGGCTTGTCACGAGCCATAAAATTTCACATTAGCTGCGTGTTCTGCTTGATGTTTACTAGCGAGACGATGCTTGGAGGTTACGGAGGAGGATATGTTCTAGAAATGAAATAAAAGTAAAAGTTAGTCAAGAAGTTTTGGTTTTACACATAGACACACTAATGCGGACCAACTCTGGCTCCTTACATGAAGCTGTAAGACCAACTTCAGAGCAATAGCATTGTTGTTGTTACAACAACGTACAGAAAAACATTGTGCCAATTTGTACAGTATGTGACTAAGAATGTTACAGCATATTACTGTTTACGGTAATATAATACTGTACTTCCTTGACTATCCATTAATTTGTATGTCTCTTTTGTATATGATATAAATGCAGTAAGTATATAATAATAATAATCAATTATAAACATGCTTATAATGCATTATAATCTGCATGATTAAGTAAAGTAATGGCATTCCGCTGGTGGTATTTGTTTCCCTTTACTTAAAGCACCCAATTATAATCACACTATAATGCAATGTGTTTTGATAATTTTTATAAAGCATTATGAACTAAGCTCTGTGGTGGTGCTCTGTGGTGGTGAGCCCAAAATCTCTTCTGCCCGGTTCACCTCAGTGGCTGGAGCAATTGATCTGAATTTGCACACAGCCATTGACCATTACCATGTGCACGGAACAGCGAAGCCCGTTTTTCGCTTTCCCCAAATGTCAGCTGTTTATTAGCGTTTTTGTGTTCGCTGGCTCCCGGGTTGCCAAATCATGTGCGCATATCCCCCCACGGGTATGGTCTAGTTGCGAACGTGGAAGGCCCAAGTGGAGCTTACTATGAAATCCTGCTCGGCTTGTGTGTGTGTGTGTGTGTGTGTGTCTGTCTGTGTGCATGCACTGCCTGTGTGCAGCCTTCAGAGTGCGCCAGAGTGCCGAGCAGGGTTTCACACACACACACACACACACACACACACACACACACACACACACACACACACACACACACACACACACACACACACACACACAGACGCCTGCACTACAGTGCGGCCATGAAGAGCGCAGGAATGTAGACAATGCTCTGATTATAATGCACACACCTGCAACATATTTCGAGCTGCGTTCGCTTCCAGCGTTCGCGCGTCTTACTTGTTAGTAACTATAATGATACAGTGCTCTGCATTTTAAGTATGTGTATAATGCATTATATACATGGGCTTCACAGAAAGTGTTACCACATTTTGTTTGTTTGTTTGTTTGTTTTTTAAGCTAGAGGTTTTTTGGCCAGGAGAGGAAGGTACACACAGGCATAGGAGACGGCAAAGTGCATTCTCGAGGAGAAGATATTTCAAGTTCATCCCAGATGATGGGACACGAAATCAGGGCAGCCCTCACTTGGACAGGAAGGTCATCGTGCCACAAGGGAGCCAGGACTGTGGAGTTTTGACCGGCCTGCTGTGATGGGCAGGTTGCTGCAGGGAGGGTAGAGCGAAGTGTAGAGCACTTGGAGCACTGGTTGCTGGACAGGGCTTGTCCGTTACCTGGAGTTATCCAAGCCCCCAGAGTTGCTGAGAAACATTGAAGCCGCCACCCCAGTGGCCAAAGCTGGAACTGCAGGCGGGGAGAAATACATGCACGAGCAAAACATACCGAGATATATTTATATATATAGATATAAATATGTAAACATATTATACGTAAATACATATGCATTTACATATACATAGGCATCTCGAGAGTATTTAATAAATATCTCGCGTTCAATCCTTGACACACGGGCTGCCGTAGAACGCAAAAAGGACACTAGTGCGCATGCTCATAACTCTATGGTGTGTCCAAAAACGACTCAATAATTCTACTTCCGGCAGGCTTCCGGGTGCTTCAAAACGCCAGTGAGCACATTCATTGAAATGATAGCTGGGGGCGGGGCAATCCGCCCTCTAGTTATATTATACCTCTATGGAGTTATCACAACACAGCTCCCTCAACGCAGATTTTACGCAGATTTTACTTTAAAACTTAAAAACCACGGCAGGCTGCCGTGGTCAGATTGCTGATGATAGAAACTAATGGTGAGAAATACAGTAAATAAATTGCTAAAAGTCATTAGGATAATTATCTGAATAAAGTTTGTGACAAATGTGTGTCTGCACTGACAATATCAGCACTATTTATTTTACTCGTAGCAGATATTAGGCAATAATGTAGTCTTACATCACTACACCGCTTAAATCCAATAAAAAACAGATCAAAGTGATAAGCCTGTCTCATTTATTAAAATGAGGTGAAGCAAGCGGGCCAGTAGATAAGCCTACATCATTTATCAAAAAAGTCCCTAGAGCCTAAATTATGATGTTAGTTTCCCTTAATAGGCAAGAAGTGACGTAGGTACGCTGGATGTTAGAAAGCCCACATCGTTGTGTAATAATTTCTGTCTTTTGCATCCTAAGTTTGATTGATTTGTTCGGAATAGTTTAATCTGTTTCATCTAAGTGATGTCACGGCTGCCTCTAGCGTAGTGAGGTTTGCGTCTGATGTGACTGACATCTCCCGTTTTGCCATTCACCTAGGTTACAGTATCATTGTTTATTGCTGTGTGTACGCTCAAAGTTGAGGTGCACGTACAGTATATCTTTCTGTCAGAAATGTAATTAGCTTATAAGCCTCGTTGGGGGCAGTACGCTAACGGCAAATGAGTTGTTAATAATGCATTTGATTAGTAATTAGCCTACAGTCCTTATATCTGCATACTGTAGATGTAAAGTACTAAAATGCACTGTATACTTAAGTAGAAAGAGAGACAGGAATGGACGGGTGCAACGGAGGACAACATAACACATGACTCACAATGTCACAGTTTTGCTCAGTGTACCAACTGTTGGAGACCTTTCAAGACCATGCTACTAATTATAGGCAGGCACCGTGGAATTGCATTTAACTACTTAAACCCTCTATACTGTTGACCATAGTCCCCCTGAGGTCTGTCTGTATGACAAGCTCACAACGTGTTTACTGGTCCTAATGATCCATCTGTTGTTTTCTCTGAACAACATTGTACAAGCCAAGCTGTGTGAGGGCTGCTCTCCGTGGTTCTGATGGTCCACCATTATACATCATTATCCCTTTGATCCAGGGGTCAACCTCGACATGTCCAGGCCTGACACCACATCACTGTATAATAGCCCCTGATTAAACACAACTCAACAGAGACAGGCTGCACTCACAGAACAGTGCTGTCATCCTTGGAGATTTATTGGACTGCATCCATTTATCTCTATCTATCCATCCATTCAGCTGGCCAGCCTGCAGGCTAAACAACCAGCAGTCCATCTAATACCATACACAATTATTTATTACAATAATAAGACTAAGAGCGTTATTAGCACTTAAACAAAGTCTAACAGTGTGTATCACAAGCATCATGAATAAGCAAGTAAAAGTATCACTGCCAAGCAAAACAAATGCGTACATAAAATGTATACGAGCAATAAAAAAAGAGCAATAAGACTATAAAAACCCCTAGAAAAATTATAAATAAATACAAATACATGAAAGGCTGTCTGTCTGTCCGTCCGTCTGTCTGTCCATCAAACCCCCCCATCCCTCCCTCCCCACACACACAATCGGCTCATCTGCTCTCTGTTCAAAGTGAGGCGAGTGATAGTGTTTTCATCCTACCAGTCCCTCCTTCTCCATCGGCTCAGCTGTTATATGTTGCAGAGACGCCAAACGACAACTCTGAATGAATATTTAAACATGTGGCACTTCCTCCGTAACGCTCCCATTAAAGGACACCCATTTTCAACCTATCTTCATATAATTGGTCCTCATTAATGCTCATTATAAGATGGCACCATTTTGTTTATTCACTCTGTGTCTCAGTAGGCAGATTTGGTAATTTCAAACAAGATCAAATGTATTTTATTTTATTTTGTATTAATGCAAGAACAATGGCTTAACTTTCCAGGAATAGAAAGCCTGCCGTTTCTATTAGCTTGGATTCCCCATCGATGATGTCACTGGTAGACGGGTTTCTGAACCATCCACGGCCCTCCTCTGAGACACAGACCGACTGAGTGCACATAAATGGTATCATTTTATAATGAGCATTAATGAGGACCATTTACATGACGATAGGTTGAAAATGGCTGAAGTGGTCCTTTTTAAAGCTCCCTCTACGTTTCGCATCCCTTCTATAAACCCCTTGCATGGCCCGTCCGTGGTACTGACATTCATCGCCACTTTATAGTTTGGTGCGAGGCGGAAATCCTTTAGAGGAAAGTGCTAAATAATGTCTTCTGGTTGCTCCGGGCCCTCATAAGTGCCTGTCGTTAATTAAGTTGAAATGCATTAGTCATGACTTCCATGGGTTTTTGCATATTGATGAGGTGAGTGCTTGCGTGTGTGCATTTGTGCGGGTGAGCGCGCGGCCGGAGCAATTGAGGAGAGTGAACCCAAAGGCCAGGTCCTAACTGTTTGATTGGTGGAACACGACGAGCCAAGCACAGACAGAGCCCTGCTTCACAGTGAGATAGGCTTATCCGTAGATAATACGATTTGTATAAGGAATCATAGCAGTCCTCTGGGTGTCAATCACCGCCTACTCGGCAGTCATCAAATGTAGCTCCAAGGCAAATGTCTGTCACCCTCACACGATCTAATTAGGATGTTAATGAAGCAACATTAACTGTGATTACATTGGTCCTGTAACTGTTGAAATGAAATGAAAATCAATAAACATGTGTTTCTAAGAACCTTTTAGAGCAGCATTTACCATTAACAAAGGATCCGTAATGGTTAATTAATGTTGTTGTGATTAGCGCTCTTGAAATATGTATGCATTTGGATTTCTTTCTTCTACTTTTTTTTAAAATCATGTCATATTACCATAGCAGGATTGGGGTGGCCCAGAGTCAATTACAGAGCAGCCTCATTAAGTTTTACTTCAAAGGATTTAACTATTAGTAAAACATGTAGCATGCCATGTGTAATATGCAAACATGCTTCTGTTATTATCCATGTGTGAGGCGGTTGGTATTGTTTGTATATAGGCTAACCGGAAGAGTGGGCACCTAAACATTGTGGGCACCTAGATGTTAACTTGGCTATTCTTTCCCCCCCAAAAAAAAACGTTTTGGAAAATGATCTGAAGTAATGTAAAGTAATAATAGGCCTAATAGTTCTACAATTGCCACAAATTACTACAAATTCATTATGGGCATAAACAAGAAGTTGAAGGGTAAAATTAGGTCTGATAATGATGCACCATTTATGTTCAAATCATGTATGTGTACGTATATATATTACTTACTGGTTTTGTTTTCCTTTTTGGGAAAAAAATGAGGTGCCCACAATGTTTAGGTGGCCACTCTTCCTGTATCCATAGCACCATGATGTAAAGACAATCTTTAGTATAACAAACCCTGCTTTGCTGTGCAAATTGGATTATTTTCATCTTTTATGGTGTGGTGGTGAGTGCAGCCTCAGAAGTTCAAACATGCCCTGCAGCAATGTGCTGGAGGTGAAATACTAAATAAATGGATCACATGCTGCCTACAGTGTAACTCACTCAGTGGTGGAAGGTCCGGTATTCAAAATGTACTTGAGTAAAAGTACAAAAGTATTGGCATCAAAATATACTTAAGTGCTAAAAGTAAAATGACTCATTATGCAGAATGTCCCATTTCACAAGTTTTTAAATGTATAAAAATCCTTCTCCGTGTCGTATCATGACACTATTTTCAAATACCAAAAGAATATATATGGCTAAAGTGGTTAATATATGTTTGTAATAATAATTTAAATCTACAAAGTATCTTGTAACTAAAGTTTCAAATAATTGTAGAGGGGTAAAAGTATGTGCCTCTGAGGTGTAGTGGAATAGAAGCTTGCAGCTCAAACCAACATACATGTATGTGTACATTCACAGCTGAGTTACAGAAAAAGCAGCTTGTAGTGAAATATGAAAGACAAATACATGTTTATTAAATAGATAATTGTTAGTGTTACACATGCATTATTTTCATTAGACAGTAGCTTTTGCTGTAGAGCAGTGGTTTTCAACCTTTTTTGCGTCAAGGACCACCAAATTGACACATATTAGCCCACGGACCCCCATTTGAAAAGATATGCCAGGGACTCAACCATTTAGGTTTATTGGGGGTCTTAATCTGCACTGTATCACCATCATCAGTGTTCATTTAACTCTGAGAGGCCCATTTGGTTCCATGTGTACACTCTCAGAGTTACAGAAAATCAGACATAAGGGTCAATTTGGTCGCTAACTATTAATTTGGCTGGGGACCCCCTGGAACCCCGTCAAGGACCACTGGTGGTCCCCGGACCACTGGTTGAAAACCCCTGCTGTAGAGTGTTCAGTAAAAGTGGTCTCCTTGTCTCTCCAGCTCTTTAATGAACAGAAATACATTTTCAGGTGGGTTGCCAATTTCAGCCGATCAGAAGAGAGTACCCATTTATCAGCTTAAATGTTATAGTGTTCCAGTTCCAATTTTGTCTGCTCACTTCTTTGTGCCATCACTTCCAATTCCCCTTGTTTATTCTATATACTGTATAACAGGGGTCTTCAACGTTTTCAGGCCAAGGACCCCTTGGCTGAGAGCGAGATAATGTAGGGACCCCCATTATATATTGTATAAAATATTTATTTTTTCATAGATTTCATAGGGAGCTTCGTAGACTTGTTTCACAGCACTATCATGTTGGATTCATGTTAATGTGCATTTCCAGACATGTAACCATGCACTTACACAATACTTAGTATACCTGACCTATCACTCTGCACTTAGTCTGCTCTTTTCCCCCCCTACATCAAACCACGTTGCCAAAAATAGCAGCTCTACAAGTGCACAACGCCTCGCAGCGCGAGCCGTTGTGTGCTTGTAGATCTGCTATTTTTGGCTAAAGTTCTCCTCAGAATAGGGATGCTTGGTTGAAGTGGTTAATGTAAAAATCACCAAAGATTTGGCGGACCCCCTGTAGTAACTCTGAGGACCCCCTAGGGGTCCCGGACCCCCTGTTGAAGACCCCTGCTGTATAAGTTCTGTTCTGCTGGATACAATTAGTATCTCAACCTGAACATGCATTTTCTGTTTACTAAAGAGCTGGAGAGAAAGAAGAGAGACCAGTTACTGAACAAATGTTCTATAGCAATAATTAGTGTCAGAATATAGAGCTAATTAACACTTATTTAAAAATCACTTACTGCACCTTTTAAAGTAAATGTGAGTACTTGGAAATTCTCTGTTCATAAAGTTATAATTGATTTGTTGTTATAATTACTATTGTCAAAACGTCAGCGAGGGGGGACACTTTAATCATATAGTATGTTGAAATGCTGCATCCTCCACGACTGCATAGGAGAGTGCAGTGTTAAATAGACACTTTTTTGCAGTGTACAGCAGGTTCCCTCCTCTCTGTAATTTGTGTTTATTACAACAGACAGTTGGAAATAACAAAGCTAGGCAGCATAAGGGAGGCATGGGGAGGAAGTCTGACAGCATTGTATTCTTGGCCAGCAAGGGTTTGTGTGGTTGGATAGGCTGGGCTTAATCAAATGGGCACAGAAGGTTATGCAAGATTTCAATTCAAATGTATCATGAAAGGTGTTTCAAATGTATAGCTTTTCCCCTTCTTTCTTTCTTACTTACTTTATTCCCTTCCTTCCTTCTTTCCGTCCTTCTTCCTTTCCATAACCACTTAAAAGCCTCTATTCTTAGTGAAATGGATACTTTTTTCCGTCTACACCAAATCTCTTTGCAAGAAATAGCCGATCTACAAGCTCACAACGTGCCACGTTGTGAGCTTGTAAATCGTGTGAGCTTGCTTTTTTTGGCTAATGTTCCCCCCAGAATACGGATGCTGGGGATCAAGTGGTTAAATGTCTCTCGCTTCCTTTTCCCACACAACCCACACACACAGAGCACGTGGCCGATCTGACCGTGCACACTCTCTCTTTCCCCCCCAGAGCACGACGAGTGCGCCAGCGGCCAGAGCTCATGTGACGAGAGCGCCATCTGCACCAACACCATCAGAGGCCATTTGTGCACCTGTAAGCCAGGCTACGTGGGAAATGGCACCATCTGCAGAGGTAAGGCCCTCACAGAGGATCCCCCACAGCTTCCCTGACTGCTCCGTCACCTCTGTTACACATTGAGGGCGGTTGCCTTCCTCCTTCGCCTCTCCTCACACAGGGTACGCCAGCTGCTGTGTGGGGATGATGACAATTGATTTTACGAGTGGCTTCTTCAGCCTGTTCTGTATCTCTGCATTCATCCCCTCCTCCATCATATCTCTCCGCCTGCTCACAGACCTTTCCCCTCTGTGTGTTTCCACCTGCGTAGACAGCTTATATATTCCAGACAGGCTGGACTTGGCAGATATTGACCTCAATAATGACGCTAAGCAAATGTCTTTGCTTAGTGTTGCTTATCGCTCCTTGTAGTCAAGATAAGGGGGAGGGAAGGATGGAAAGGGTTCTTATTTTGTTACACAAATATGACCTGTCAATCTTCTGAATGATGTCATATTAAGTGACCTTTTCGGTGAGCTTGAGCTTTGCGCTACTTGAACACCCCACGCGACAGTATAGCTGATTTGGTGCATACAGCTTGGTGTTTTTTTCTATCTGCGCACAGCCGAGGTTCTTGTCAAATATGTAACGGCGCTAACTGAAACGAAGGGAATTGGCTGGCTAGTATCTGATACTGGCTAGATGACAGTAAACTATTCTGTCTATAGAGCTGTGATATCAAACCCATATTGAAAACAAATGAACTATTCCTTTAACCCATTAAGACCGGAGGCCCATTCTACAAAATGTCTTCTAAATCCTTTTTTTTTTTTTTACTTCTGTTACTATGTCAGTGGTTCTCAAACTTTTTTGTGTCAAGGACCCCCAAAATGATATGTATTTGGCCGCGGACCCCCATCTCAAAATATGTTGTTCCAGGGACCCCCAGAAGCAAAGATTTGAGTTACAAATGTTAGCTTTAAAAAATATATATTCAAAGATTTTCACACATTTTCGTGATTTTTCAAAAATAGCAAATATACAAGCTCATATGAGCTTGTATATTTGCTATTTTTGAATAGCCAAAGTGTAAAATAATGCTTTTTAGCTCAAATAAAAGACATATGCGTTCCAGGTCTTAATAGGTTAACATTAACTTTTGGTAAAGCTAATTAGCAGAGTTACAGTAGCAGAGTGAGAGAGCGAAACGGTAAACGATCTCTGCTCATCGCCTTCATGTGGACGCAACTGTCCAATTTTAGAATGCTGTACACAGTAGGATAAGTAGGCTACTGTGCCCATTCACTTTTAGATCAATCTGTGCTGAACATCTTGTACCTCTAGATCGGGGGGTGTGGGGCGGGTAGGTAGTGTTGTAGATTGTGTGCAGTCAAGAGAGAGAGAGAAGAGAGCCTGTGTGACAGTGTGGCTGGCGAACAGAGTAGCAGTATAGCTGCAGCGGTGGAAAAGGTACAAAAGTACAAAAGTATTGGTATCAAAATGTACTTAAAGTACCAAAAGTAAAAGTACTAAAATGTTTGAAAATAGCAGATCTACCAGCTCACAACGCTTCGCGATGCGACGCGTTGTGAGCTTGTAGATCTGCTATTTTCAAATAGCCTATGTATAAAATAGGGCTAAAGTGGTTAATGTATGTTTTATATTGTAATAATGTATATCTGCAAAGTAACTATAACTAAAGTTTTCAAATAATTGTAGTGGAGTAAAAGTACAATATTTGCCTCTGAGATGTAGTGGAGTAGAAGTAAAAGTATTGGAAATTGGAAATAAAAGTTCAGTACGTGAGTAAATGTACTTAGTTACTGTACACCACTGTATAGCTGTGAACAAAGCGGTGGCACAGTGTGTACAGTTTAGACTGTTTGTCGGTGAATAAAAGCTCCTACTGTGCATGTAAAGATGTTTCTGATGGAGCAGTATGTCCGTCTGTGGAGCGGAAAATGTACAAACCTGTTTATCTTAAAAGAGTAGTTCACCCCAAACATTTCTTTTCTATCAATTACACACCCCATGAAGCTTGAATTCATGGAGATTTTGTTGTTTTTGTCGCATTCCTAAACCAATAATTCGATGACCGGGTAATTTTTTGTCATTAAACATGTAATTTTTTGGATGAACTACTCCTTTAATCGGAGTACTGTATATTTCAGAGCTATTATGTTAGACAGCAGAGTTACTGCAGGGGGGCCACCACATCTTTGTGTGACTTTTCAACCCTAGAATCCCTATTCTGAGAGGAACATTAGCCAAAAATAGCAGATCTACAAGCTCACAACGTCCGCACTGCGAGGCGTTGTGAGCTTGTAGATCGGCTATCTTCGGCAAAGAGATTTGGTGTAGAGGGGGGAAAAAGAGCAGATCAAGTACAAAGCCAACGATCAAGATTACCAAGTATTGAGGTTAAGTGAAATAAACAAAAAACATTAGTTCACACAACACTGATGAAATCTATGAAAAGATTTAATCTGAACACAATTCTATACAATATGTAGTGGGGGTCCCTGCTTCATCTCTCTCTCTCAGCTAGGGGGTCCTTGGCCTGAAAAGGTTGAAGACCGCTGTGTTAGACCATATTCGGAGCCATTATGTCTTTGTAGTAACACTTTCCACTACCTATCAACCCGACGCCAAGGTCGGGTTGATGTGTTGGGGGCTTTAGGGATGGTGTTTGTACAATATGCATGCAGTATTTGTTACTCTTTTGCTCACAAACAGTTTACTTTACTGGCACTTTATTTGTTTTTGGTCGGGACACTGCACATTAATTAACACTAAGACATGACATACAAACACATGATTAAGTGTAAATATGCCGGATTTAGTGAATGCTAATTTCCATCCGTAGTCCTCCAAAACATAAAAACATGCAGAGATCACAATAGAACAACATGGTTAACAAAACACTCATGTAGCCACACTGGGAACATCTACATTTTCATTTAGATTCTAAAAGGTGTCAGGATCCAGCTGAGAGGTGCAAGCGCTTGTTCCAACTGGATCTGACACAAAATAAGCCTCCACTCACTCCATCACCCCACAATGTGAACTGATTATTATGTTGCAATTAGAGCCACAGGCTGTGCGTGCGTGCAAGTGTGCGTGTATGTGTGTCGAGGGGGCTCCACACCTCTAATTTGGGTAAATGTGTGGTCTCTCTCTCTCTCTCTCTCTCTCTCTCTCTCTCTCTCTCTCTCTCTCTCTCTCTCTCTCTCTCTCTCTCTCTCTCTCTCTCTCTCTCTCTCTCTCTCTCTCTCTCTCTGAGACACAGTTATAGGCATTAGGATGGGTGGCAGGTGGAAGGCAGGTCTAGGAAGAGATCAGTGCAATTTGCAAAGTGCTTTCTGCCTGTGTATTTTCACTGTTTTGCACCAGGCACATGACAGAACACAGCTTTACTGCCACCTTCACATTCCTCCCCTCTGGGAGTCATGGCAACAAAAACATGCAAAAAACAGTAAGTGAAATATAAATTAATTAAGCCATCACCTTTTTTTTTTTAAACAAAGATGCAGGCCTATTTGAAGGTTATTTACATTTGCAAGCATGGCAAAACCATGTACTGGTTGCTCCTGACCATACATGTATGGTAAAGCAAGCGCAAGACCGATATCCCAGGCCCTATAATTATACAGCTACACCTTGCTACATCTTAGACTATCTTATCCTGGCCAATTAGTATTACATGAGGGAGAGAGTTAGAATATCAGCCTCTGTTTTTGCCTGCCCCAGAGATCTCATTACCGTATGACACTGCTGGCCAATGGACTCACCTCTCCCTCCTCTGTCACCTCATACATCACAGCAGCCTTCTCACCAATTTTTCAAGAGCCACCACAACTGTGTAGCCCGTACCCACTAATGTCATTAAAGCCAAAAAGCAAGTGCATTCAGCCCCCGACTTGAGCAATGGGTCCATAGCAACTGGGATCAGCTAAAAATGTCGAACGTGCTTCATCGGAAGCAGTGCACCAACGACCTTGCAGACACATAAAAATAGAATAAAACATGTTTTTTTATTCTCCACAGTAGGCCTATTTGCAAAGACAGTTAATCTGATCTGATAGGTATAGTTGATACACTTTCATAACTCCTAGTCTTGATACTACAAGGACAACCCGGCTTTGCGTTCTTCGAGGTCTCAACAAATTTCCCAAGCTTCCAAATTGTTCCCTCTCACATTCGGATGGAATCTTCGTCATGGCACCCTGCATGTGGACATTGTAGGACATCATAAAGATGAAGGAGTCTTTGATCGACCATGTGAGGCCGTTGCTAATGCTTGGACCGTGATGGCGGTTTGCTATATCCATAATTTATCCAGCCTAGAACTAGCACCTCCGGCATGCCTCTGCTCATTTCGAGCCATAGCACATTTCGATACTCTGGTAAAGACCAGTGATTTGTCGGAGGATTGCGACCAGGGGTGAGCCTGTTAGATTTTCCCATATAGGGCTCAGTCAGGGATGTGTAATGCCGCCCTGGTGCGTGTCTCAATGGGGTGATCCCTTCCCCTCTGCCCATCTCTGGCTGGATCCTCGCCATGCAGCTCTCCGGGGACCAGAGTAGGCTAGGACAGATGTGCTCGTCACAATCAATCAGTCTGCCTCAACTGGCCCACTTTTGCTGTCGTGCCTGGAATGCCTGGTGAATGCGCTGCAAACCTCGGATCTCTGTTACAGGAGAGTGATTTTGACTAATATTGTTGCCAGTGCGACGCCACGTCCCATCTGTGTGACTCTAACTGGGCAAACGGTTTCCCCACGGCTGCTGTTTTGTAAACGGATGATGGATGGAGTAGTGTTACAGTAAAGCAAGGGACCTGTACAGCACTTTCATTTTTACTGTCCTTATTCCATCTTATATTAAAATTGGCTTAAGGGAGGAGTGGCCGGCCGGCCGGTGGACCACGCCTCATGGTCATGTCACATGTTGTCATACTCATGTTACACGTCGCCATGCTCACGTCACTATGACTCACCCATAATATACGGTGGAACACGTCGTCACCATATAAGGAGTTCCCAATGCAGCTATGCCCAAATATGGAGTGTGACGTCTAACCTCAATGTGTATCAGGCACAAACAAATCAGTCAGCTCCATATACAGTATGGGCATGTACTGATGACATCAGCGATCTCTATATGTGGGCATAAAATGGACAAGGACTGACAGATACAGAGATGTCCATATATGTCGACGGTGCGACATACTGTAGGTGTGAGGGCCACGTAGCGGCCCACACACCAAACACACTAGTATGTTTAAGATTACCTTAATTATTATGTTATTATTAGTTCTTACCCAGCCATGCTTTCTACACAGTCTTGTTGTATATTGTATTGGCGTTATTATTACTCCATAGTAACCCCAAAACTACAGTATATACTGTACCTCTGGCAACACACACTACATAACCACCCTATAGTCAAACCCCTAATCTGGTCTATAACAATACCACTTCATGCCTCCACTGAGATGATTGCTGGTGCACATAACCAGTGGACCCCTATCACCGAAGGCCATTTCACTGCTATCGATCCTCAGGGTCAACGGGCAACCGTGAGATTAGACTTGCCGACCCTGTACTTCCCTGTTTTTTTTTTTTCTTTACAGTTCAGTGTTGTTGTTTTTTTACCTATCACACACACACTTCTTCTCTCTCTCTCTCTCTCTCTCTCTCTCTCTCTCTCTCTCTCTCTCTCTCTCTCTCTCTCTCTCTCTCTCTCTCTCTCTCTCTCTCTCTCTCTCTCTCTGGCCCCCATTGTTTTGCAATTTCCTTGGGGTGAGCCCACCATTACGTAATCTCCCCAGGAGCTCAATGGACGGACCTCGGCAGTTCACTCGGAGCACAGCTAAAGATTATAGATCAGCATTGTTCCCACTGACAGCCTAATGATTGCAAGCCTATTGCGAGAGCCTTTTGTCCGACGCAGAATGAGTGAGCTAATCTTGTTAATGGTCCGTTTCATTCCCTGCAACTGGTTCGTGGAGACAAAGGTTTTTTTTAATGGAGGGGATTTTGAGTGGTGAGTCTAAACAGTGGCATTGAGGACGAAGGGATTGACTTGTTCGTCTCCCTCTCTTTTGGAGCTAATCGTGTACTGTAGTGCCGCGTCACAGCAGGCTAATGGGTGAGCTGGGTGATGATATGCTGCGAGTCGGTGGGGTGAAGGAAGGAATAGGAATTGGTGCTGATTTTCTTTCACCCTGCGAGTCTTGAACTTTGCATTGTCTCTTTACATAATTACCGCTCCCTGTTTCATCTGCTTTTTTTTCAATGGAACAACACGCTTTGTGCTTTCGTCGCCGCGGCAGTATGTGCTAGGGGCCATAATGTTTTACAACATTTAATTGGGTGTGCAGTAATTGCATGCAGACCATGATTAATTGCGAGTGTGGAAAAAAATAAAACAGCAAAGACACAAAGACAATACAGCTTGTTTCCAAGCTTTGTAGCAGTTATCATTTCCTGCAATTATTTGTTTGTCTGTGTTTTACTCTCTCACTGTTTGGCTGTATTTATAGGGAGTAGATATCCATTGGGTTCAGCTTGCTCAAATCCCACACACCTTAACAAGACAGGCAAACATCCAGCGTCCTTCCCTCCCTTCTCTCCCCGTTCCATTGTATTGTTTAAAACCAGTTTTCTAGAGTCTCGTATGCAGGATGGGACCAACCGCGTCTTTCAATTTGAAGTCCTGAACGGAATCTCTGCTAACATTCTTCAGCAGAGCAGGGGGTCTTAATCAACCCAGTATGGAACTCAGGGGAGGGCTGAAACTGCCAGGATGGAACTCAGGGGAGGGCTGAAACTGCCAGGTATGTGAGGATTATCCAGTGTGAGGACTGCTGACAGTTTGCTTAGCTCATTGCTACTTACCTCCACTGCTGGAGATGCACAGGGGCCATAGTTTGTGCTCCGTGTGTAAGTTTGCACGAGCAGTGTCAGCAGTATGGCCCGCTGGACCTGTCAGGGGGACTGGCAGACCAATAGAGCATTTTAAGAGCACCTTGCATGTGGACAGAGAGTAATGCACAATTACTGTGTGCCCAGGCTCGACAGTGATGCTTTTGCCTTTCACTGGCCAGGCTAGGGTTAATCAGTTGGTTGCCGATAGAGCCAAATATGGCCCTTAAGACATTTTTAATTGGCCTTCCAACTGACAGTCATGGGGCACCTCAGTACAGGCAAGAATGGGTATACTCTCATGTGCCCCAACCTGCCTTAACTGCAGTGATAGTATTGCAGGCTAAATGCCGTCTAGAAAAAGTGGTCATTGAAACGTTGACCATGAAAATAATCAGTGACATGAAATATAACAAGGTCAGTTGTGGTTACAACCACACCAGTAGTATGACAGCCCAGATTCCTTACTGCGTAAGGGTTGAATGCAAAAAGGATCACATAATAGATAGCCCACACTGAGAAAACCTTTTAAATCCTGCAGTATGGTAAGCTCCCCTCAGATAACAAAGTATCTGAGAGGAGCTTACCATACTTTAAAAGGTGCTTTGTGTGAAATAAAATAACGGCTTTATCACTTTTTCTTTTTCAAAATAATCTTCCCACATCTACAAACCTTTGATATAAATGATCTTGCGAGTGGAAAAATATTTGTGAGACTACAGTATGCCCATTAGCATGCCCAGAGCAACCATTGAGAGCATCAAGGTCATGTCCTCTGTATCTTTGCTAGAGGTTTGGGGGTTTTCGCAATCTGAAGTGTAGTTCCTCTTATTTTGTAGCCTGGTAAACCCTCCCTCCGGAAATCTCATTTCCATTTGATTTCAGGAGTTAGTCTGGCCTGAACCGCCTTTCTGCAATATTCGCTGTGGGCTGGAGTTGGGCGGGAGTAATACCGTTGACTGACAACCCCTTCAACCAATGATCGTTTTTCCCCTTCAACCAATCAGCAGTTCATTTTGACGAGCTCCAGACTATGTGACGCAACGGGACTTTTGGGACGGCCATGCCGAAAATAGGTTGCCTTATTGGGATACATGCGTGTCACTCCCCGCCCCTGCCGGTTCTCTAAATTTATATTTTTAAATAGGCTCTGTCATGATTAATTGACCACATATATGAAGTTAAACAACTAAATTCTATCCAAACGATATCTTAATAGTAAATTCCGTGCCTCAAAAAAGAAGTTTGAGACCGTTTTAAAAACTAAAGTAAACAGTGAAGGCACTCGGACAACAACAATGGCTGCCGTTTGTCTTTTGTCGGCCCCAGTCAGGCTGCACTCGGCTTCATTCGGGCTCACTCGAACTCGCCACCTGATTGGCCAACTGTCGCTGTCAATCACAGAACGATGTGCGACGACGCTGATAGGCTCGTCGGTTCGGAGAACAGAGCGATGATTGCAGAAAGGCGGTTCAGCCCAGACTCACTCCTGAAATCAAATGGAAATGAGATTTCCGGAGGGAGGGTTTACCAGGCTACTTATTTTGACCATAGCTTTCATAAATCTCTAGCCATTAATTTGCCTGATGTTTAATTGTTTTTTTTGTGTACAAACGAGATCTAACTTAGCCTGCCTGACAGGAGAGATAAACAGCCACAGGCTCAGCTACTTGCTGCAGATGTTTACAAGCTATTACTTTTTAAATTAGATGAAAATTAGATGTTGTGATAGCTAAATGTTTTGCTGCTTCATAGAATTATACATTTTTCATCCTTGACTAATTTGGCAAGGATCATATTATAATTATCATAGTTGTAATATATAATAATTAATATAATCACCGTTATAATGCATTATAATCACTGTTATAATGCATTATAGTGTGATTACAACTCACTATAAATGGTCATTGGGTGGTAAAGGGGAAATAATCATTAACAAAGATCATATAATTATCATAGTTATATATTATCATAATTTATGTATTATAATCACTGTTATAATTCATTATAGTGTGATTATAAGTGACTATAAATGTAATTTGGTAGTAAAGGGGAAAAAACCCTATGCAATAACACAAAACAAAACAAACTTTTTTATTAATTAGCACAACAAAACGATGACACCATCAAATTGTTCAAAGTTTTAATATAATAACATTCATAGCTTGTTGTGTTCTACTTAGATCATTTATGAGGTCAAAGTAGATCTACGTCAATGGCGGTCACCGGTTGGATCTGACCACACTGTGTGTGTGTGTGTGTGTGTGTGTGTGTGTGTGTGTGTGTGTGTGTGTGTGTGTGTGTGTGTGTGTGTGTGTGTGTGTGTGTGTGTGTGTGTGTGTGTGTGTGTGTGTGTGTGTGTGTCAGATAATACAATCCAAAGTGAAGAACTGTATGTGGTTGACTGATAAGTCTATGTCTAAATGCTTCGCTGAACTAGAGACTGAGGGCAGTCTCCCAGATTTTGTTGCTAAAACTGGTTAAAACAAAAAAGCACTCCAGAACCAGTCTTGTGGGCAGTCCTTCATATTGGGGCAGTGATATGATTGGTTTCCAAAGCTGTTTTTTTTTGGACTGTGAATACAGAATGTACTTTAACACATCCGCTAAGTCAGCGAGTCATCGAGGGTGTCATTTTGCTGCTCTCTGGTGGTTGATCCTCGTACAGTATGTGTTCAAAACCATGGCCTGAGAAACTTAAATGCATTTAAATAACAAAATAACAAAAAAACAAAACTCGCAAATCGCTGGCAGTCAATGCAGTAAATTATGAATAAACTCTGGCAGTCAATGTGTTAAGAAGTAATTTGATAGAGCCTATTCAGTATTATTATATACTGTATAGGGCCTACAGTAGGCTAATGTCCAGTAGCCTATGGTGTGTGTGTGTGTGTGTGTGTGTGTGTGTGTGTGTGTGTGTGTGTGTGTGTGTGTGTGTGTGTGTGTGTGTGTGTGTGTGTGTGTGTGTGTGTGTGTGTGTGTGTGTGTGTGTGTGTGTGTGTGTGTGTGTGTGTGTGCGTGCGTGCGTGCGTGCGTGCGTGCGTGCGTGTGTGTCAGATAATACAATCCAAAGTGAAGAACTGTATGTGGTTGACTGATAAGTCTATGTCTAAATGCTTCGCTGAACTAGAGACTGAGGGCAGTCTCCCAGATTTTGTTGCTAAAACTGGTTAAAACAAAAAAGCACTCCAGAACCAGTCTTGTGGGCAGTCCTTCATATTGGGGCAGTGATATGATTGGTTTCCAAAGCTGTGGGCGTAGCATTGTTAGCAGCTGTTCTCGCCGGTGATCTAGCAACACCTTGCTTTTAGAAGTTCCCAGACATACTGGTGGTGGCGATCAGCAAGGCTAGTGGCTCTCCATCAACTAGAGTTCTCACAACATAATCAGGTTCACACCCTGAAGTAATTGAATATCTCCAAGCCATGCTATGGTCTTTTCAGAAGGCCAATCATATGCATTATGTCACACTTTTAAGTGTGTTGCGAAAATATATTCTTTTTTTGTTATTAATTAAGTATTATGTTTATCATCTCATGTTAAAGTTTCTACAGAGGCTGTTGTGGGGGGAGGGGGGATTGCTTCAAATTGAATTACAAACAAAGAAGTTTGTTTTCAGACAATGAATGGAAGTTTCAAGGACACATAATTCAGAAGCTCCTGGGTCCAAAACACTTGCTTAAATCTTTGCTCTCTGTCTGATTTATGGCAAGCTCTGAGGCGCCGGTATCAGTGCAACCAGTCACTGCACTCACAAACACACCAATCAACGGATAGACAGGGAGTACAATGCACATCTTTGGCTCTAAACTATCAAAGAAAATCCACAGTAAATTCTAAGGCTCTTTGCTTCCACTTCCTTCTCAAAAGAGAGAGAGAGAGAGAGAGAAAGACAGGGAAAGAGTACTTTGTAAAGACCAACAGAATAGAGTCACCGTCATATTGCTCCATGATTTTGTGTGTGCATGAAAGGGTGTGCATGTGTGTGTTTTTGTTTGTGCATTTGTGATATTTTCTCCTGCATTCATCAAAACAAGCTCTTGGCAAGTAAAGTATCTTTTTTTTTTTGCCCTACCACAGCTGGGGCTCTAATGATGGCAGAATAGTCTCGTGTTGCCAGCCGACCAGGGATCTCTGTCTACCATTTGTCCGGGGACTTCTAAATGCAAGGTTGCTAGAACAGTAGTGAAAATTAACCTGTGCCTACTGCTTTGGAAACCAATCATGTCACCATCGTCCCAATATGAAAGACCTGCACCCTCAAGATTTTGGATTGGTTCTGCTGTGCAGTTGCTGTTTTTTACTCTAATTGTTCCCCCCAATTTTAAGAATGAAAGCAGGGTTATTGTCATCAGTCTCTAGTCCAGCGAGCCATTTAGAGACTGACTTGTTTGATTGATTGATTGATTCTAGGATGGCAGTGTTGGTCAATTGGTCCGTTTGTCCAACACTTTGGCTGCAAACAAGATCAGATGAAAACTGCTGACATGGAATTTGCCGTGCACCTTCATGCTCCCCAGGGGATGAACCTTACTGTTTTTTGGCAAGGAATCTCTTTTTAAAGGAAGGGACGTGCTGGACGCCAGGGATGCGCCATGACGCTCACGGGTGGTAAACCTCGCACCAGAAGTTCGAAGAAATACATGGCAGTGAATGGAGCCGGCTGGACCAGCTCGGTGTCCCTTCGCCTACCTTGAAAAAAAAAATCCTTGGTATTTGGTGACCCCCCATAGCCTTCCGTCTAGCACCAGTAAGATATTTTAAAAAATCGAATGACACAGGGACCTACACATTTATATATATTTTTTTATTTGCTATTTTTGTCTCCGCCAGGCCGAAAGGCATGGCGAGAGAGTATGTTTTACCCCCTGTCCGTCCGTCCGTGTGTCCGTGTGTCCGTGTGTCCGTGTGTCCGTCCGTCATTCGATCTGTCTGTGTACAGCTAATCTCCGGCACCGTTGGCTTGCTCGCAGCCAAACTGTGCACACACAGTCCCTGGATACCAGAGCAGAACCTCTGCCCCAAATTTTTCACAGGGGCCTGTTATAGCGCCACCAGGAGGCCGATTTGTGCAAAACACATTTTTTGACAGTACTCCTACAGATTTTGTCCAAAAATCCCACAAATCGGTACACAGTATCTCTACAGTCATTAAACGAAACGGGTCTTTCAGATTTCTCATATTCCATCCTGATTGGCTAAAAATGTCTTCCAAAGTTTGCAGGAGTGCTCCGTTTTGAACAAAATGCCTCAAATCATGAACACAGCATGCACTTTCCGAGAAATTTTGCAAGCACATTCCCATTAGGCCGAGGAAGAACTACCATTTGAACATTTTTAAATCAGCCTCATGGTGGCGCTATAACAGGCCGATTCGTGTTTTTACCTATAATTGCACCGATCTGTGTAAAACTTTGTATGCACACTCCCTATAGGTCAAGGAAAAACCTTTGCCCTGCATTTTTCACATCTGCCTTTTATAGCGCCACCAGGAGGCCGACTTGTGTAAAACACATTTTTTTATACTACTCCTTCCAATTGTATCCAAATTTCACGCAAATCGGTACACATGATCTCTATAGTCATGTGATCACGACGGATGTGTTTGATTTTTCATACTCCATACTGATTGGCTAAGATTGACATCTAAAGTTTGCATTATTGGCTTGTTTTGAACAAAATTCTGCAAATCATGAACGCACCGTCCAATTGCGCTCAAACTTTGCACGCACATTCACACTATGTTGAGGAACAAATGCCACCCTTTTAACATTGGCCTGTTATAGCGCCACCAACAGGTCTAATTCAGCAAAACACATGTTTTTGACAAAATGCCTCAAATCATGAATGCAGTCAGTGTCCGATTGTCGTGCAAGGCCTAAGAAGAAATGGCACCCTTTTCACGTTGGCCTATTATAGCGCCACCAGGAGGCCACAGTAGCCTACCTGACCTGGCGGAGACCTGTGCTCCGAGGAGCACTTTTTCTAGTTTTGTATGTTATCATTCTAAGAAACACATGTATGAATTGTAATCTATGTCTATCCTGTCCTCTATAAAGGTATAGCGTGAAACAATACATATTGTAGTAGGAGCAAAAATATATATACTGAATCTCAATCACAGGAAACAAAAGCAAGACATGAAGATGATTGACAATATTGTATTATATCATTATATTATAGAATTCTATCGGTTACATGGCGGCTTTCCGACATGTCGCCTTTCCGACGTTAACGAACCCTATACCTAACCCTCACCCTAACCCTAACCGCACGCGGAAGCCACTAGTCGGAGTGGCGAGATGTCGGCATGGAAGACGGTTACCAATTCTATCATGCCCAGGGAAAATGTGTGCTGTAGGCGGCTGTATGGAGGCAGGGGAAACGCCGGCGCACATGCATGGACATGGGGGGCAGTGGGCTTTAAATTCACTGCCGTTTCATTTTGTTAACTTCTGGTACACCAGCCAGTAGTTGATTGGTGGACATACAGTACAGACAGTGTTCAAAGTACGGTGGTGCTACGGCGCGGGAGCTCATCCCTGGCAGAGATACTGTATGAGCTCACCTGAAAACCTCATTTGAAAAATCAGGCATATAGCTCTAAATTATTGTCTCCGCCAGGCCGAAAGGCATGGCGAGAGAGTATGTTTTACCCCCTGTCCGTCCGTCCGTCCGTCCGTCCGTCATTCGATCTGTCTGTGTACAGCTAATCTCCGGCACCGTTGGCTTGCTCGCAGCCAAACTGTGCACACACACTCCCTGGATACCAGAGCAGAACCTCTGCCCCAAATTTTTCACAGGGGCCTGTTATAGCGCCACCAGGAGGCCGATTTGTGCAAAACACTTTTTTTGACAGTACTCCTACAGATTTTGTCCAAAAATCCCACAAATCGGTACACAGTATCTCTATAGTCATTAAACGAAACGGGTCATTCAGATTTCTCATATTCCATCCTGATTGGCTAAAAATGTCTTCCAAAGTTTGCAGGAGTGCACCGTTTTGAACAAAATGCCTCAAATCATGAACACAGCATGCAATTTCCGTGACATTTTGCACGCACATTCCCATTAGGCCGAGGAAGAACTACCATTTGAAAATTTTCAAATCAGCCTCATGGTGGCGCTATAACAGGCCGATTCGTGTTTTTTCCTATAATTGCACCGATCTGTGTAAAACTTTGTATGCACACTCCCTAGAGGTCAAGGAAAAACCTTTGCCCGCATTTTTCACATCTGCCTTTTATAGCGCCACCAGGAGGCCGACTTGTGTAAAACACATTTTTTTATACTACTCCTTCCAATTTTATCCAAATTTCACGCAAATCGGTACACATGATCTCTATAGTCATGTGATCACGACGGATGTGTTTGATTTTTCATATTCCATACTGATTGTCTAAGATTGACATCTAAAGTTTGCAATATTCATTGGCTTGTTTTGAACAAAATTCTGCAAATCATGAATGCACCGTCCAATTGCGCTCAAACTTTGCACGCACATTCACACTATGTTGAGGAACAAATGCCACCCTTTTAACATTGGCCTGTTATAGCGCCACCAACAGGTCTAATTTAGCGAAACACATGTTTTTGACAAAATGCCTCAAATCATGAATGCAGTGTCCGATTGTCGTGCAAGGCCTAAGAAGAAATGGCACCCTTTTCACGTTGGCCTATTATAGCGCCACCAGGAGGCCACAATAGCCTACCTGACCTGGCGGAGACCTGTGCTCCGAGGAGCACTTTTTCTAGTTGTAATTCTTTTGATGCCTTTGGTATTTTTCTGTATACATTTATATATGTACTGCGGAGTTTGTGTCACTGTCAGAGCTTTGGGATGTTGTGTTTGAGAGAATGGTCCTCAATTAGCAGTGCTCTGCATATGAATAAAGGGTATCTTATCTATTTGGTGCATAGGGCCTAAAAAGATGATCAGCCCTGGGCCCCATGATATAGGCCAATAGTAAAGTGCAGCACTTGTTGTCTACTGTTGCTAAATAATGACTATTGCTGTTGTGGTCATGTTCATAATTGTTATCGGACACAACCTAGGTTTAACAAAGTTAAACGATAGTGCAAACGATAGTATAGCTGCCATCCTCTATTTCATCCCCCCTGTAGCTCTTGCAGATCCATCCTCAGTTAGGAAGAGAAGGATTGGTCCGTATTCTCTGCATCTACTGTAGCTAATCTCTGCAGGCCAGATTGCTGGCTGCTGTTGCAGGTCACAGGTAATTCAACTAATATGGTATGCCGCTCAGCAGTGAACTTCCTCGTATCAGCCCGATAGCACCAGATATGAGACAATAGCAAAGTCAGCTTCTTACAGTACTGCTGTGTCTTGTATGCGCTTCGATTTGGAGAGACCCACACTTAAACAAAAGATTGCACCCAGTGTGAGTAAGCGGTGCCTACTCTGTTTGATGAGTGTGTGCTTGGTATTCAGGCGGTTCTACTCTATTTGATGTGTGGGTGCTGGTATTCAGACGGTACTACTTTATTTGATGAGTGCGCTGAATGTGTTCGGCCCTGTGTGTGTGCGCATGTGTGCGTGTGTGCGTGTGCGCGCGTGCCGACCTGTGTGTATGTGCATTTCTTTAAGTGTGCACTGTTTCTCCTGTTAGGGTTTAATTTGTGTAATTGGTTGCATCTTTGTGTTGCAATCAGCTGCAGCTGTTGATGCCGTGCTCGTACATATGGACGTACAGACAGACACACAAACACACTTGTCTCCTCTAGAAGCAGCTGGCACGGCTTCAAAATACATATTATGTATGTATATTTCAATATATACCAAAAAGGAATAATCTAAAAAGAAAAACATAATTCATGGCGTCTGGATGTACAGCACATTGTCATACAGTTTTGATTCTATATACAGTATTCACAGTATGTGTGTGTGTACAGTATATATATATATATATATATATATATATATTTTTTTTTTTTTTTTGTTGTTTTTTTTTTTTGTTTTGTTATATAGGCAGTAATTTACCCCAAAAACATAAGTTGTATATATATGTATGTTTTGGGGGTAAATTACTGCCTACTTCATCATACGAGTGTCACACAAAAGGAGTAAAAATAGCAGATCTACAAGCTCGTAGATTGGCTATTTTCACTATTTTAAAATGTTTTAAAAAAAAAGATTGGACATTTTTGGACGTACAAGGTTTCTGCCCGACAGCGACGATGTGTATATATACAGTATATATATATATATATATATGGGCCATTTCATTTGTGAAAATGTATTTCATTTTGCTGTGTGGGCAAATAATCTTCTCATACTCATCCACTGCATTCCGTTAAGAAAGCTCCTCACATCCTCCTGACAAGGGCATCTGGACCCCCCATCCCCACCCCTCCCTCCCTCACTGTTCTGATGAGCTCATTCCTTCATGACTCCTGGCAGATGAAAACAGATAAAAATCACTCAGACGTGGCATGAGCAATGAGCTAGAGTTTGCCACGCCGTGGCAGCACCGTTGAATAATAGAAGTGCATACAGCATTTGGTCAAGCGGAAACATTGTGTCGCCCTCATGTGCTGACAATAGAGATGGCTTTAATCGCCGGCGACTGGTTGATCACGCCTCTATCGAGGGGGCGAACAGGCAGAATTGTTCGGTAAATGGCTAACGGAGAGTGCTGTCTATTATGTCCATGCATAATATAGACTGGTGGATTTGTATGGACTGACGTTAACTCCCTCGTGGCCAAAGGAGTTTCCACTCAGCTTTGCTCTGTGGGCCTCGTTTCTCTGTACTTAAGAGGTCCCCCGCGGTGCTCTCGTACGCGGAGGAAAGACAACATCAAAGCGTATGGGAAACTGTGGGTAGATTCTATATATACCTTACCTAGGTTACTGTTGTGAGAGAGAGAAATAAAGAACTTTAAGAGAGATGGGTGGGGGGAGAGATTGATAACACTGGCTGGGAGAGAGATACAGAGTTATAAGAAGGATAAGAGGACAGATAGAAAGAAACTGAGAGCAGGGAGAAAAACAGGGAAAGAGAGAGACAACGTCCATTATTGTGGGCTTGCTGCAGAGCAAGCCCACTAAATGTTCTTCCCGCTTTATATTTGTGGGCTCGCTGCAAAGCTTTATTAAGAGTGCCTGCCATGCAATGGCAAAACACTTATTGTAATCCTCCGTACTTAATTAAGTGTGCCTTCCATGCAATGTTAAAACACTTATTGTAATCCTCCATACTTAATTAAGTGTGCCTGCCATGCAATGGTAAAACACTATTGTAATCCTTCATACTTAATAATATTTATTCTTCCCGAGATTTTTGACCCATAAATTCGCCCGCATGGTTGTCAAAACCCCGGCAATATATACATCAAAACGTGCAGGCTGGGACTAGTGGGATATTACTTTTCTTACCGTTTCGTGTTACCATGGCGACGTAATACGCAAAAAACGCCAACGAATTTCATGAAATTTACTGTGTTTAATGATATCAACCAGAGGAGAGGCACATCTAAAATTGTTCCGGTAGTGTCCCAAACAACAAAATATTCACCTTACACACCTTACACGTTTTTTGGCCAAGATGTACTGTAGCAACACTTAGTCTTCTTTCACACAATGTGATTACCAAAGCACAGAGACCTACAGAATGTGAACTACGGACCTCTGAGTGACAGGAGTTCCATTAGGCTCTCCATTGCGATCAATGTTAATTGATTTATTTTTTTGGCAAGAATATGTTTAGAAACTATTTTTTTTTTTGGGTTAGGTGGGTTTGTTTATTTCAGGATTCAGAAGTATATACGAAAATATGCAGATTTAGTATGCCAGTATCAAAAGTAAGAAATCGTACAATCCTACTCCAGCAAAGAGGAGACAATTATAAACCGCATACCTTAATCAAGTTATTCAAACAAAAACAAACAAAGACAAACACGCAGATAGAAAAAATAAATGAAGAATTATAGTAATATTCCACATAACACACATCACAGCAAAACTAAACATGGCTTGATCACCCCACAAAGCAAAACATATAATGAATCATAACAATACACCCACACATACATTTTATCCCCATAATAGACATACTAGAACAACCCAGCTGCGTCGGGGATCATGTCTTGATAGGCTCAAATTCAGGCTTATACTCAATCAATCTGGAACAGCATGGAACTTTAAGTTGTTTACCAGTGCAAGGAAGGGACCCCAGGTTTTCCCAAACTGAGATACCGAGCCTCTCAAGGTGCTTCTAATTCTCTCTAATTTAATAAAGTGGAGTACATCTCTAATCCAGTGAAGATGGGGTGGGGGAGCAGAGGACTTCCACTTCATCTAAATCAAACGCCTAGCTAAGAGAGTAAGGCCACCAAGTGAGCTTTGTGTTTCGGTAGTGATAGAGTAGGGGGAGAAATTCCCCAAATAGCCGTCATTGCAGTTGGTTCAAATGGTATCTCGACACTCTCTGAGATAGAAACGATTTTCTATAAACCATGTTTTTATCCGGACCAACACCAAAATCGCACACGTTGTACCTCAATATCTCGGGCCTCTCACAGTGAAAAATTGCTTTTGACTTGTACTCTTTGCGCTATAGCCATTCGTTCGGACATACGGTAGCTCTTGTATTGGCTGTCTGCTTATACAGAGACATTTGCAAGTCATTGCGCTATTGCTAGCTGGGGACTTTAGATACTTAACTAACGACTAGATCAGAGTTTGAGTATGAATAGAGTTTGAGTATGAATAAATCAGAGTTTGAGTATGAATAAATGCGTACATTTGTACGCACTTGGTTAGACATGGTTAGTGAATGTGTTAATACACAAATTAGTAACACGTATTCGTACTCAAACTAATGCTTAGTAATGTATGAGTATTGATATTGACAAAACATTAATTCATGATGAATGAAGTATTTACTAATGCTTAACTAATGCTTAATAGTGTATAGTTATTATAAAGTGCTACCAAGTACTGAAGTGATTATAGTGATTATAGTGAGTAAAAAGTAACTTATTTGAGTAAAAGTTCTTGAAAGTAATCAAAGTAAGTTAACGGTACTTTTTTTCCTCCACCCTAGTAACTGTCTATTAGAATTAGACCATAACAACCATGGTTTTACCAAACCTTTTGGACTTTTAAAGTTATTCCACTGAAATGCTGATTCTATTTGAACTTTTTTTTTACATTTATTCCATTGATGTTGCAATTGTATTTAAACTTTTAAATTTAAACTGCCTTTTCTAGTTAGGTCTGTTATTACCCAATACCCAGTAAAAAACATGTTCATTTAACTTGAGTACAGGTCCATTTTTACACTCTCCAAGTTAAATGAAGTCATTATATTTTGTTCTACTAGAGATTATGGCTGTGTTCAGGAGCCACATTATTCCACTATAGCTACCTACCTTATTATCCACTTCTGTATTTCTGTGTGCAGTGCCTTGCTAATAGAGTGTGCTCTGTATTTTTATGAGCACTCTGCCTTGGCAAGGCTGTATGTTACCACTGCTGTTACCTAATATCCCATTTATCATGACTGTCTCTGGTACATTGAGTCCTGGCAGCTCACGTTATCTGCTTCTCACCTACACATTGTGAACATTCTATTAATGGCATGAGCAGTGAGTCCGCCGTCTAGTTTAGTCTATAGCGGTTGAATGTTCAATCTGCATGGTCCCATTGTGCTGAGTAGTCCTGAATACAGTCCTGTGTTATCTGGTCATTCACACCAAAAGGAAAGTCCTGGCAATACTGTGATTTCGATTGTTAATGATATTTGTAATTCTATTTACAGATAGTTACCAACAGCGTAACAATCTTTTAACCCTTTAAGACCTGAGGCGATTCTAAAAAACATTGTTTTGAAAAAAATCTAAAAAAATATTTTTCAAGATTTTTCAAAAATAGCAGATCTACATGCTCATAGCGCGGCACTCAGTGCCGCGCTATGAGCTTGTATATTTGCTATTTTTGAATAGCCAAAGAAATCTAAAGTGACACAGATGCGTTCCAGGTCTTAATGGGTTAATGTAGCACATTGTAGCGCATTAGCGATTTGCTACTCAATGCTAATTACCAGCCTGGTATTTTTACACCGTCAATCGCCTCCCACCCCCTCGTTCATATCCACTTTTAACGGAACGTCCACCAGCCCCCGTCTCTAAAGTTCTTGCTTCTTCTAATTCTGAGAGGATTCTTGAATACCCAACAGCCATGAACCTGGCTGTTAACCATGGCTGGGAATAGAATGATTCCATTCTCACCGTCCACTGGAAAAGCAATCTAGGGGCCATAATGGAAAGTCAAATAGCAAATGTGTGAGCATAAGCATGTCGCTAAAAGTCACGAGTCAGCAACAGGCTCAGTTAAGCAGCGTGATCGTTTAACTGGAGGTCAAGAGGACTGTGTGTGTGTGTGTGTGTGTGTGTGTGTGTGTGTGTGTGTGTGTGTGTGTGTGTGTGTGTGTGTGTGTGTGTGTGTGTGTGTGTGTGTGTGTGTGTGTGTGTGTGTGTGTGTGTGTGTGTGAGAGTTTGGATGATGGTGGGTAATGGTCCTCTCAGCCAGGAGCCGATTTAGCCTCGTTAATCAGAAAATGTAATATGTTTATGCTACGGTCAATGTGATAAACTCGGGATAACTGGGATATTGGCACCAAATTCATCTTATCGGCCTAATCACGGCGCAGTTTGACCAGTTTGGAGCAGGTAGACGGTTGACACTAGAGGAATATCCTAGAAAGCATTGGGACTAGTCGTGTTTAGGTATCAGTTTTGAGTTGGATTACCAGTCCAATAAGTGTAGATCACGGGTTTGGTATGATGTTGCAGTTTGTGTTTACATAACCACCACTGGTTATTTTGCAAAATAATCACATTGCTGGTTAATCTACAAAATGATCTAACGTTCAGAGGTTAGATGCTAACCTCTGTGTGCGCTAGGGCATTAACAGAATAATCGAATATTCGAATATTCGACTATCAAACCGACTATTCGACTATCAAACCACTATTCGATTATTCGATAAAAAAAAAAAAAAAAAAAAAAAAAAAGTTTTTTTTTTTTTTTTTTTAAGATTTTTTTTTTTTTTTTGGCTTTTCTGCAGCAGACACGCAGCTGTGAGCTCTGGTGTGACGTCAACTCGCATTCCTTGAGTCCAGTCATCAATGTCATTGAAAAAAAAAAAAAAAAAAAAAACGTTTTATTTTTTTTATTTTTTATTTTTTTATTATTTTATTTTTTATAATCAAATCGATTAATCGAATATTCGAATACTTATAGGTCGAATAATTCGAATACTAAAAATCACTATTCGTGAATGCCCTAGTGTGCGCTGTTCTTTTCCTTTTCTTTTTTTTAGAGTAGCCAATCATTTTTACCCCCTTTATTCTCCCAATTTAGTCGTTATGCCAATTAAGCCTCCCCAGTGCCACACATTTCTGTGTTGCCACTGTTATTGCACCAAACTTCTGATCAACACCACTCACACCAACAGGCACCTACCTAGCTCGTAGCGGTTGCTAGTGCAGCAATAAAGACCGCACTCTCCACCCAGCTTCCCTCCCCTGAACACAGACCCATTGTGTTCATATTTATTGATGCTTAGACAAGCCGGATACACCGCAGTGGATTCAAACCCCTAGATTCCCCTAGCCACCTAAGCGCCCATCTCTGTTGGCTGTTCTAAGCGGCTACAGCTTATAAATCTGAACAAAACTTTTCTCCCATTTCCGTAAAATAAGTGTATTCCTCTTTACTAGTTAGTCAATTCAAAAGTAATAATGTTACTTTACTTATTACTCTTTGTGAGGATTAAGGGAATGTTTTTTTAGTTTTCTCCATAATCTTGTCATTTTGTTCTTACGAGTTACGACCTTGCCAAACTTCATTTCTGTAAAAGGTATGCTGCCTGCTTCACTTTCCCCCAAAAAGAAAAGAAACAAGAAAAGAAGCAATTGCTACCTTCACCTTGCATTGTTCAAACTAAAATTGTTCAAACTTGGAACAATGAAAATAGAGAATGCATGCCGCACCCTGTTATGCAACACCCGATATACCCGTTGTCATAGCACCCGTTTTAACCGTCTGTCTGTCTGTGTCCATTTTGTGCAAATACAGTATATGGGGATCCCTGATGTTATCAGTATATGGGCATATACTGTATGGGTCTGCCTGTATATGGGCATCTGGGGGGATCGGCAGTTGTGGAAAGTCCTTGTGCAGTGAGTGGTAAACGTCTGTGAAGAATGTGTGGAGAATGTCTGAAGAGTGCAAACTAACTGTGAAAAGTCGACTGAGTAACTAATCAAATGGCATGTGCGGGGAATTCGGCAGGTGTGGGGAATTTGCCAAATCAAGCTAGGGCTGGGGTTGCCATGGCAATCAATTGGCTCACTTTGGCCACGGCCAGAGCCTTTTCTGGTGGTTCTGGACAACCGCTTATCCGACCGTCTCGACGCCGGCCACTGTACTGCCTCAGGTCGTCCGCGATGCGTGTGTCGTATTTGAAGTCGGTGGGTCGGACGGTTCTCGAGATACGTGGATTACAGACGTACATACATACGTACGTACAGAGATTCGGTGCATTTATTGTAAGATTAGACAGGGCATCGGCCTACTTGGGGACCATGCCCAGTCGCTATACTGCACCAGAGATGTTCCTTTTTACTGAGTCCAAGTTTGAAATAAGGGCGGGACTTGACAAAGGGTCAATCGAGAGTTGTCTGGCAGCACAATTATGCAGTATGATGTCATTTCCTGTCCTCACAGTACAGCTGTGCTGACATATCTGAATAACTCAATTAGCACAGCTTTGTGCAATATAGTGCAAGACAGTAAGAGTATAGACAAGATCAGAGCATGACGAACAAATAACATGCATCAGCAGCAGAACAGGTCAATAATGCATACAGTATAAAGCATGCACTGCATACACCTTTCCACAAACCCACCCCCACAATACCTCTAACTAGCTCATGTTGCACCCCACTCCTGTTCCATTTCACCTGTCAGTCTTGCCTCCCCATACACACGTATTCTACACGCACGCACAAACGCACACACACACACACACACACGCACACGCACACGCACACACACACACACACACACACACACACACACACACACACACACACACACACACACACACACACACACACACATACACACACACACACACACACACACAGCTGAGCCAAATCCCCATCACATCTCGAACGGCTCCCTGGCCCCCCACCTTCCAATCTGTGGAAGCCATTAGTTCGACAGCCAGGCGGTAGAGAGTGTTATGCTGATGATGGTGAAATGATAATTAGTGCTGGAGATAGATTGAGTCAATACAAGTATAATTAATTTTTAAGCGTGAGCTTTATTGGTACAGAGGCAATCAAGCTCCTAATGAGGGGCCTGATAGAACTTCTTAAAGAATGGAACCAGTGAAATTAATAGCTCTAATGGCTTTTGGCGTGGAGCTCTCCACTGTTATTTATTGCGCTTATGTCTGAGTTTGTATATTTGCCCTGCTTATAAAAAAAATAAATCTCCAACACCCACTTGATCATTGTATGGACAAATTACATGGCTCTCAATTTACAGTCTCTCTCTCACACACGCACACGCACACACACGCAAGCACGCACACACTGTACACACATGCATGCGATGCAGGCTTATGCATATGCAGATACACACAGCTTAACACGCGCGTGCACGCACACACACGCACACACACACAAATCATGGGTATACACATGCATACACACGCACATACGCAAACACACAGCGATATGTATAAGACTATAAATAGATTCCATAGCCCATTAAGACCCATCTTTCAAATTGTCACTAATTAAGCTTAGAAATGCTCAAAGTAATTTCTCTTTAATGAACTCGCTCAATTAAGTCTGCCCTCTTTTGGGTTTAATCCTCTCTTCTTTAAGCACACTCTATTCTCCCTTTCTCTCTCTCTCTCTCTCTCTCTCTCTCTCTCTCTCTCTTCTCACTTTCTCTGCCCCTTGCCTGCACAAACTCTACCCTTTGTCTGGTGGCTAGAGTTAGTTAGCATTCATTTCTTTCTCATCCTCCTCTATCCCCACTAGGACTCTTCCTCTGGAACTTTAGTCTTTGCATTGTTCTTTGCCAGGGTGATACTTCCCACCCTGTACTTGTATAGAACCCATTGTCATGTTCTCTGTTTGGCAAAAAGGTGAGGAACACGTGCCACATCTATGGGGTTATCACTTGCGCGCGCGCACACACACACACACACACACACACACACACACACACACACACACACACACACACACACACACACACACACACACACACACACACACGTTCAGAGTTATGCTAAATATAGACTAGTCAGAATTCCCTGTGCACAGTCAGTGCAGCAGCCTTGCAGAGCCTGGCTAGCCTTTGATTTGACACAGAACACACCCAGATAAGCAGAATGAATGACACTCATCACTCTCTCCTCTCTCTGTCTGTCTCTCTATAGCCTTCTGTGAGGAGGGGTGCAGAAGCGGAGGGACCTGTGTTTCACCGAACACGTGTGTGTGCCCTTCAGGATTCACAGGGCGCCATTGTGAGACAGGTAAGATGTGAAGCCTGTCGCATGACAACAACACGGACAGCCCAGCTAGCTGTCTAGTTATCTGTCACACTTGCCAATTAAGACTGGATGACATTTTTTTTAAGCATCAAAATGACATCCCACATAAGACTCACTATCCCCTCCCTCTTGCACACTCACTCTTGTCATGCTTTAGGTTCTCTCCATATTCTTTACCTCTCTCTTCTACCATCTCCCACTTTCTCTCTCTGCCACTGTCCTGTTACCTCTTTCTCCCGCTCTTGTTTTACTGTATCAAGCTCTCACTCGCTGTCTTTCACGTTCCATAATTCCGTTATTCCTCTCTCCTCTCCTCTCCACATATCTCTTAGTCTCGCTGTAAAGAGGCGATCAGCCATGGAACACGCACAAACGGAGTCACAGACCATAGAGTACCAGTATAATTGGAATAGGCAGTTAGGAAGGAAGGCATGTTGCACAGTATGAATGTACATGACTGGTTTCATACAGCATGTGTCTGCAGTATGTTTTTATGTATGTGTACCATATATGCATATATGTGAGATGCAACCTGGGAACCCATCGTCAAAAAAAAGGAAAAACAGCGCCCTCTGCTGTTTTTTATTTGACTCTGGTGGGAGTGATTAAATAGACCTACGCCGACTGGAAGCCGGGGTTTTGGTCTGCCCTCAGCCCTCCACTTCCGGTGGTGCGCCTATGTTTTCATTCCCACTAACAATATTTCTCCACGGAACACTAACGCCATTTCTCCCAAAGAACATGGATCGTTTTGGTTATAAGCCCACTTGTTTCTATGATGAAAGAACAAGTTAAAATGTTACTAACTTTCCGTGATTTTGTCGGCTCTGAGGACGCTGTTGTTAAATGAGTTTGGGTTTGTTTCCAGTGGGAAGCGAGCGCACAGATGTAAATCCCGCCCGCTACATTTGATTGGGTAAAGCGTGGCCTGCTTCCTGATCTGAAGGCACGCCCACTTGTAGGCGAACGCTCACACGTTCTGAACGGGGCTCCCGACAGATTCAGTAGCGCTGCTCTTGAGAGATTATACGAGATGTAACTCTATCCATTCAGTACAGGCTACTGTAGACCACAATAAGTCCCATGCAGGAGGGTCTTAATAGTTGGTGATAACCTGCGTGTAATGCGTGTTCTCCCAGAGGATGCCCTGCGACGCTCCATATTCCCGAGGGCCATCTTCATTACCAGATGCCTCCCTAGTGTTACTCACCGCAGTCCAGGTGTAAAAAGAAGCGGAGCACTTAGAGACGGAATGATTGTTGGCTAAACGTAGAGCTGGCTCTGTGTAGGTGGCTAGCCGTCTATAAGAGGGCCAGTCTGTGTGTTTATCCAGAGCTAATCCCGCAAACTGCCAGACCGATCCACACCAAATCTCCTGTATAATGCTGTCAGTATACAGTAGGTTATCTGAGTACTTTCCCCCACCCAACTTCTTTTTTTATTTTTTCATAATGGGGTTCGGATCAGGCATATATCATACGCAGATACACCATAGATTACTGATGTCAGAGGCTGGTCCACATGAGGTCCGAGAGCCACGCCATTCCCATGTGGATCCCGAGATACACATTATAATTTTTTGGCAACATCGTTCATACAATTTCCAATACATCAGCTACTTTGAGACTTATGAGCCTGCTTTATGAGCCACCCACAGTTTTCACCTTTACCATTATGTAACATGCAGACCGTGAGGGTTGGGGAACTGTTGTTTAATAAAACATAATTAGTGCACGTGTTTTGATCTCCTAGCAAACTAGACACCATGCATGTATGTAGTACAGTACTTGAGATGTAAATATTCTTGTAACGTTCTTGTTACATATTCATATTACATATTTGTGTAAAACATGCCTGGTTTAGTATACCTTAACAAGGTTAAGGTATACTATACCTTAACAAGGTTAAGGTATACTAAATACCTTATTATAACATCTAACAAAGTCACCATTGACCTTTTATCATATTATGATGAGTATTTACAGAAGAGAGGAGAATGACAAATGTCACAGATCATGAGCTGGATTTCAACTCAATGATGCTGCAACCAGTTGAGAGCATGTGAGCGGAGTGGGAATAAGCCTAATCATTGTTAGTCTTGGATGGTTTGAAAGAGTGCATTGTGCTCCAATTGGTTTCTGAAACAGACTTCCAAATAGCAAAGGCCACCACTACTTGTTTAATTATGCTAAATGTTAAATGTTAAAACAGCCTCTTGAGCATGGAGTGGGATTCTCCTCCACTTAATAAGCAACAGGACAGGTACAGGACAAAGAGTAGGCCATGCTTCCTGCCTCCTACAACACCAACCAGACATAGCAGTTTGAACCATTTCCATCCTTAGAACCCTGTACTCTAACAAGTGTGGCTAAGTTGATTTGTTCTGAGGATGGCACTAGATTTAAAGGTCACATAGTATTTTTTTAATTTTTACTTAGGACTACTAACTCCTCTACATTTCAAAGGCAGATATTGTACTTTTGATTCCACTACATTTCTAGAAAGATTGTCATTACTCGTTACTTTTAAGTCAGCTGTTGATGTTTTATGTTTTTCTTTCCTAAAATGCAATTGGCCGCACGCTGTTCCTCACAGAAGGAAATCAATCACAGCATAGCTGATCTCAACCGTGTTTGATTTAAAAGCAGAAATACATCATCCAGGCACAGACTAAGCACAAGTAAGATATTAGAGCCCTGCACTGGACCGTTTTCTCAATCACACTCCCGCTGGACTTCTGACTTACTGATTCTGATTCATTACTGCCTGCTCCTGGTTTCTACTCGTTCTGCCCGCAGTTGATTTTTGACCGCCCGCTTCCACCCATAGCAAAGTTTAAGCACCACCTGATCTCACAGTATTTTTTGTTTGGACTCAAACACAAACACAAAGACAGAATATGAGAGAGGGGCAAGATTTGACTATTTCAGCACCATGGAGTTGGGCTGGGCTAACTGTTGATCTGTATGATATGAATAGGGCCTATGGGGAGCATGCCATGAATGCCCTCATCAGGTTTCATGGCAATACGCCTATTCAATGTGTGTATTTTGAGATATCTTAAACTTTTTGTCTTAAAGGTGGCACTAGAAGAAAGGTCACCAACATCAGTAGGGTTCATCCTCTGAACATGCACAGCAAATACCATGCCAATCCAGTAGTAAACCGTAGTTTATTTTTCTCCTTTTTTTATATTAAAGTGTTGGACGGTTGGAATTACCAGTCTACTCTAACCCTAACCCTACACTACCATGCTTAGAGCCCGCCACTAGCAGGGCACATCACCAAGTGTTGAAACAGTGTTGAATCCTGAACCCACGTGCCGAAAATAGCAGATCTACAAGCTCACAATGCACACTAAAGGACTTCCTTCCTGCAGTTTACAAACACTGGTGTGCAATAATAAATCAGACTTCAAAAAAACAAAAACTAAATAAAAAAGAATGCATCTACCAGAAGTATTGAAGTTCATTAATATGCACTCACTTAATGCCTTCTGATGCTGTTGTCTGCTGCAGGTGTAGTTAGACCAGGGCTTATAAACAATTTGTATTTATTCTGTATCTGTTTGTTCGAAGCAGAACCAGTTTCTTTTCTTGTGTTCCACCCCCAACATAATGTTCATAAACTGATTAGAGCAAAATAAAAAGCAATTTATTTTACATTAATAAGGTTGCGGACTACTACGCCACGCTAAAATGGACCAATTATTTTTCTATTTATACCGTCGGAAGCAAAGATTATTGGCAATACAGCCAATTGACAAAACAAAAGTGGACACGTTTTCCAAAACATTCCAGATCCAGGTCCAGGTCTCTCGGTCAATTAGAGCCTGGCCTAGAGCTACAGGAAGTCCTTTCTGCAGTTTATAGCTGATAAAGAGAAAGACCGTAGAAGTAAAAGGCAGCAAAATTAAACAAAGAAAAATGATATGTAAAGGAGGATATAAAGACGAAATTAAAGGGAATATTATGCAGGTTTCTGTTAAGCATAGATCCAGTTGAAGTAAAAAAAAATATAATGATCAAATAAATTCATTAGCACAGTGTATTTTATGTAATTTTGGTGATCTTTTAGGCCATGGACTACTACAATATTGTCTGTCTGCTCTTAGTAAAATATTGTGTTTCCGGTTGGCATTTCTTTTATTTATACATTTAGAGTAGCCAATCATTTTGTACCCTTTTTTCTCCCCAGTTAAGTCATTGTGACAATCAATTCCTCCCCACACATGTCTCGCCACTGCTGTTGCACTCTATTGTCTCACACCTGCCGGTGAGGACCCCCACAGGGAGGATGTAGCGCCTCAGTCCTACTCCTCCTGCTCAACATTCCCTTCTGACAGGCGCCAGATGCACTGCAATGGATTCAAACCCCTAGACTCCATGGTCGGTGGGCAGGTACTTTACCCCTGCGTTACCCAAGCGCCTTCGTTTTTCATTTCTGTTCCTTGGAGCAGTTTGGAGCCCTCAGTCAAACACAAAAAGGCATGCAGTTTGGAGCCCTCAGTCAAACACAAAAAGGCATGTTTTAACTTGCCAGAGCAAGTAAAAAGAGCACAACTTGCAAATGAAAGGGTGGGTTAAAAAAAAAGACAGCACTCATTTGAAAAATTGTTATGTTGCTTCTCTTTTAACCAATCAGGGAAATGAGGTTGAGGGGATTCAAGGTCAAACTGTTGAGAGTTGTTTCTGCCTCTCTGTCCCTATCTCTATATCCCTCTGGCTGCATAGCAAAATCCAGTCTTCATTTACATTTTAGAGTGTAAATACGAATGTGTGTGTGTGTGTGTGTGTGTGTGTGTGTGTGTGTGTGTGTGTGTGTGTGTGTGTGTGTGTGTGTGTGTGTGTGTGTGTGTGTGTGTGTGTGTGTGTGTGTGTGTGTGTGTGTGTGTGTGTGTGTGTCAGAGATGCCCACGAATCTCTGCGCTCGAGTCAAGTCTTGAGGATCGATTTTTAAAATATATTTAATTATTTATTCATACGAACTAGCCAAAGACTGAAATACAGTTACGATGATCCACATACCCAACCTTAAATTAAAAATGCACTGAATTAATGTTTATCAGAACTGTGGTAGGCACAGGCTCACATACAGCCGGACCCAACCAAGGCTACTGGCTGCTAGCAGGCTAGTTACATTATGTTTTATTAAGGAAGTTTAACATGTCAACGTGTTTGGGTATAAATCTAGTGCCCACTGCTGTGCTGTCTCTTGAGGGCAACGAGAATGCTCCTACAGCCACGGACATCCCGCCAGTACTCACAGTCACATACAGTAGCATATGGCTATAAGTTAGCCAGTTTCAGGAGAGGCACAATGTACTCACGTTAACTGTCAACATTCCACCATTCTTTTTTTTTCTTTAATACTTTTTTATTGGGGATAATTAAATAGCATATGGCAAAAGTAAAGTCACCCCCATTTTTTTCTTTTTCTTTTACACATCACAAACCAAGAGACAACATGCAACCCCCCCCCCCCCCCAAACAAAAAACAACAAACTAGAAAAAGTGCTCCTCGGAGCACAGGTCTCCGCCAGGTCAGGTAGGTTATTGTGGGGCAGCAATGTTCGGAATTAGCCAATCAGGATGGAATATGAAAAATCGGACGGAACCATCTTGATCACTATAGAGACAATGTGTACCGATTTGCATGATGTTTGAATTTGTAGGAGTAATATAAAAAGGAAAAGTGTTGCAAAATCGGCCTCCTGGTGGCGCTATAATAGGGCAATGTTAAAAGGGTGGCATTTGTTCTTCAATGTAGTGCGAATGTGCAAAGTGTCACCGCAATCGGACGCTGCATTCATGATTTGTGGCATTTTGTTCAAAACGGGCCACTCCTGCAAACTTTAGATGTCAATATTAGCCAATCAGGATGGAATATGAGCATTTTAAAAGATCCATCGTGATCACATGACTATAGAGATCATGTGTACCGATGTGCGTGAAATTTGGATAAATTCTGAAGGCTTAATGTCAAAAAATGTGTTTTACATAAGTCGGCCTCCTGGTGGCGCTATGAAAGGCAAATGTGAAAAATGCAGGGCAGTTATTTTTCCTTGGCCTCAAGGGAGTGTGCGTGCAAAGTTTCATGCAGATCAGTGCAGTTATAGTTAAAAACACAAATCGGCCAGTTTTAGCGCCACCATGAGGCTGATTTGAACATTTTCATGTGGCATTTCTTCCTCGGCCTAGTGGGAATGTGCGTGTGAAATCTTACGGAAATCGCAAGCTGAGTTCATGATTTGAGGCATTTTGTTGAAAACGGAGCAATCCTGCAAACTTTGGAAGCCAACCTTAGCCAATCAGGATGAAATATGGAAAATTGGACAGATCCTTGTTGATTGCATGACTATAGAGATACTGTGTACTGATTTGCGTGATGTTTGGATAAAATCTGTAGGAGTACTGTCAAGAAATGTGTTTTGCAAAAAGAGGCCTCCTGGTGGTGCTATAAAAGGCTCATTTGAAAAATTTGGGGCAGAGGTTCTGTTCTGGCATCCAGGGAGTGTGTGTGCACAGTTTCGCTGCGATCAAGCCAACGGTGCCAGAGATTAGCTGTACACAAAATGACAGAATGACGGACACACAGACACACACACGGACGGACGGACAGGGGGTAAAACATACTCTCTCGTCATGCCTTTCGGCCTGGCAGAGACAATAAACAGAACAACAAAACAAGACAACGACGTAACAGAAAATAAATACTAATACATTAAAAGTACAAGCAAGGTCATGGGTCACATCATGGGTCACAGTCATTGTCATTGTGTCATATACACCCATGGGAGAGACACTGAGATCCACTGTCCACTACACTTGCAGCCCACAGAGCATTCTATTCGGGAGAGGTCTGGTTATTAAAATATTCAATGAAAGGTCTCCATGACTCAAAAAAGCCTTCAGTGGTTCCTCGGAGAGAGAATTGTTTCTAGGCTTAAGAACATCACACCATTAAGCCAGATTGAGTGAGAGGGTGGTTTTGGAGATTTCCAAGATAGCAATATTCTTCTTCTCGCCAAGAGAGTTGCAAAAGCAATGATCTCTAACTTTCGATTCGAAAATTGTAAAGGGTTTGATGGTGTGCCAAATATAGCTAGCAATGGACAGTGTTGCAGTGCAGTTTCTAAAACCTCCGATAAGGTGTCAAACAAGTGACCGGAACCGTTGTAACTCTGGGCAAGACCAATACATGTGTGTAACGTTCCACCATTCTAATGGATTCATTTCCAGGGGTGAGGAAACTCTGAAATAACACTGACACAGTTATGTCCAAGTAGTGTCCCCGTTCGCAAAGTGCAACATCCATCTTTGTATAATGGTCCCGAACAGAGCTACAATATTGTGACAACTGCCAACTTAGGCAATAATCTAGGTACTGTAAATTTACATCAATCAGTTTACGACGCGTAACGTGCGTCGCCTACCCTAAAAAACAGACATACAAGCTATCAACACACTGCGTCATAGCGTGTCGACAGCTTATAAATCTGTTCTCTTGGGCATATAAACAATGCGTGACAGAGTTTACAAATACTAAGCATTTTGGTAACCAAATGAGCCTGTAGCCTTGGCCTGTAACATTACGTTGTCAACATATACATATAGCTTACGCTAATAAAGTGAACATTAACGTAGCGTTTAACGAGACAGCAGTGCGACATTGAAACACCCAAAGTTTCAAAAACATACTCTCACAGATGATCCGATCACAAAATATTAATCAAATGACAAGTTAACAAAAGTTTGATAGCTGATGCTGAGCTAAACATGTTTGTTTAATTTTAAAGTTTATATGATTAAATGTTATGAAAGGCACCTCACAGCAGCTGTTGTGCTTGCCATGTTTACCTCGCAGAGACTGAGGCCGGTTGGCAGCACGCACTGGAGATCCCGTTGCGCAAGACAAGGAAAGGACAATGATGTCAGGCATATGTCATTCATTAATGCGTCAAATAAAACATAAAATAAAGATTGTTCACAAGTCTTTGAGTTCGAGTCCGAGTCGAGTCTCGACTCGAGTCTTTGAGGGGCGAGTCCAAGTCTCAAACTCGAGTCCCCATCTCTGGTGTGTTTGTGTGCGTGTGTGTGTGTGCGTGTGCATGAGCGTATGTCTCTTTCCTACTGCCTAATGCCTTTTTTGTCTCTCTCCCTGTCTCTCAGAGAACAGAATATGAACTACTCTGTACATGCTACTAATGAGGCTCCACCCGATGGTCCTCTGGCTGCAGCCTGGGGCTGCTAGAGATAGCTTGCTTTTTCTGACTTACTGCAGTACAATATGTCTCTCTCCCTCAACAACTTTCTCTCTCTCTCTCTCTCTCTCTCTCTCTCTCTCTGTGTTTTTCTCTTTCTGTGTCTCAATCTGTGTGTCTCTCTGTCTCTCTCATTATCTAGCTGTCTCTCTATATGTCCCTTTTTCTCTGCATGTCTCTCTCCGAGTCTATCTTCCTCTGTTTCTCTCTCCGTCTCACTCACCCCCTGCGCTCTCAATCAAGCACGCACAGTGCCTCTGCTGTTGTTAGGGTCTTCGGTGTAATAAACAATTCTCTGTCCCTCTCACTTCTCCTACACTGTGGGTAGGAGAAGTAAACTGGGGTGCTCCTTCCATTCCGACATCTCGCCACTCCGACTAGTGGCTTCCGCGTGCGGTTAGGGTTAGGGTTAGGGTTAGGTATAGGGTTCGTTAACGTTGGAAAGGCGACATGTCGGAAAGGCGAAATGCACCCAAGTAAACTATACCACAGCTCACAAAGAGGTTAAAAGCAGCTAAATATAAAACCATTGGGAGCAGAGACAAGGGGCTCTGCATTTATCCTAGACAACTTCCCATTGGCAGCTGCACACTAGCTAGACAATTTTGTAATCTGACTGAGCACATTTCTAGTCAAAGTTTTCTAGGGGCAGGCTCAGCAGACTGGCAGGGTGGTGAACCCTCTGACTTGCAGCCATAAGGTTAGGGTTGCTGTCGCTATACACTGTCTTTATGATTTTATGGAAGCAAGTGTGTGTGTGTGTGTGTGTGTGTGTGTGTGTGTGTGTGTGTGTGTGTGTGTGTGTGTGTGTGTGTGTGTGTGTGTGTGTGTGTGTGTGTGTGTGTGTGTGTGTGTGTGTGTGTGTGTGTGTGTGTGTGTGTGTGTGTGTGTGTGTGCGTGCGTGCGTGCGGACTCGGAGACATCTAATTGTCTCTGCCAGGCCGACAGGCTTGGCGAGAGAGTATGTTTTACACTCTATCTTTCACTATGGGGTGTGCTAAAAGACCCATAAGTATATTTGGCAATTTCACTGTAAATTCCACATTGAACTGAGATTTGATGGCAGCATCCCAAAAGTTACCCAAACTTTTACATGAAACAAACATGATGTTCTAGTGTCACATAGAGGAGTAGGGACAAGCTTCCGTTTGTACAGGCTTGAGATATTATAAGAATTCCCTGTAATGGATTCTGACTATGTTCTCTCTGGAGTGAGTTTTATTGTTTGCAGCCGCCATACAGTACATGACTCCACATGATAGGGCATTAACAGAATAATCGAATATTCGAATATTCGACTATCAAACCGACTATTCGACTATCAAATCACTATTCGATTATTCGATAACAAAAAAAAAAAAAAAAAAAAAGTTTTTTTTTTTTTTTTTTTTTAGATTTTTTTTTTTTTAGTGGCTTTTCTGCAGCAGACACGCAGCTGTGAGCTCTGGTGTGACGTCAACTCGCATTCCTTGAGTCCAGTCATCAATGTCATTGAAAAAAAAAAAAAAAAAAAAAACGTTTTATTTTTTTTATTTTTTATTTTTTTATTATTTTATTTTTTATAATCAAATCGATTAATCGAATATTCGAATACTTATAGGTCGAATAATTCGAATACTAAAAATCACTATTCGTGAATGCCCTACCACATGATGTTTGCTTGGTCACTGATTGACTTCAAAATTGGCGTGTGTATCGCCAATGACCCAGGGCCTGCAGTGCCAAGTGGAAATCCAGTTGGTTGCCCAGAAACTAAAGGCATCCATGTCTGCTTCTGTCTGTCCACGTGGTGTGCCACAGGTACATGTGATCACTTTAAGAATAGTCAAAACAAAGGTCTAGAGCGATATTGGCTGTTCACAGGGTAATGGAAGAAAAGCCTTGGACACATACAGTACTGTAATTTCTCCCAAGAGTAAACTGATGTCCTTGTGTGAGAGCGGTGTTGTTAAACAACAAATCTACAGCACCTCAAACAGACCGCAAAGAGCAGTTGATGTAAGATTACCTTGGGAGGAAATAACGAATGCAGTGAATACGTCTGACACCGGCCCTATGAGAAGCATTTCTCAGTGTAAAGCCCAGTACACAAGCCTAATTCGTCTTTGCCAAATAAAGTACACAAAATAAAGACTGCTCCGTGGATCTCCAAGGTACACCCTGAGCAGCCTTCTGCCCAAGATCAAGATGTCTGTGGAGCAGTCATTAGTGTGCATGCACATCTGCCATCTAATGTGTGCTGAAAATAGCATAGACAAGTACGTGACTCGTAGACGAGGTCTAAGCAGGTGGGCGCTGCAGATGGGGCTGACCCCAAAATTGCAGTGCACTTCTGATATGTGACACACCCCCTAGTCCATGGGTTCCCAAACTTTTCAGCCCGCGACCCCAAAATAATGCGGCCATTGACTTGCGACGCCACCTAACCTGGAGGTAATTTATGCACATAAACGTTCGGTGCGCACTTGTAATGTATCTTAGTATGACTTTTGACTTTAGGCCTACTACTTGTACTGTTAATAATCTTGTTAATATAGAGTTCAATCAATCACATTTACAGTACCTAATGAGATGGGTAAAATCTACTATTTGTAATCATTTTTAGATTGTATTTCATTCATTCTGTACATAATTATTTTTGTCTCCGCCAGGCCGAAAGGCATGGCGAGAGAGTATGTTTTATCCCCTGTCCGTCCGTCCGTCCGTCCGTCCGTCATTCGATCTGTCTGTGTACAGCTAATCTCCGGCACCGTTGCCTTCTCGCTGCGAAACTGTGCACACACACTCCCTGGATACCAGAGCAGAACCTCTGCCCCAAATTTTTCACAGGGGCCTGTTATAGCGCCACCAGGAGGCCGATTGGTGCAAAACACATTTCTTGACAGTACTCCTACATATTTTGTCCAAACAGCACGCAAATCGGTACACAATATCTCTATAGTCATTAAAAGAAACGGGTCTTTCAGATTTTTCATATTTCTTCCTGATTGACTAAAATTGCCTTCCAAAGTTTGCAGGAGTGCTCCGTTTTGAACAAAATGCCTCAAATCATGAACACAGCATGCTATTTCCATGAAATTTTGCACGCACATACCCACTACGTCAAGGAAGAAATGCTACTAAAATTTTAAAATCAGCCTCATGGTGTCGCTATAACAGGCCGATTTGTGTTTTTTCCTATAACTGTACCGATCTGTGTAAAACTTTGTATGTACACTCTCTAGAGGCCAAGGAAAAAACATTTTTCACATCTGCATTTTATAGCGCCACCAGGAGGCCGACTTATGTAAAACACATTTTTTTGATTGTAAGCCTTCAGATTTTATCCAAATTTCACGCAAATCGGTACACATGATCTCTATAGTCATGTGATCAAGAAGGATGTGTTAGATGTTTCATAGTCCATCCTGATTGACTAAAATTTACATCTAAAGTTTGCAGGAGTGGCCCGTTTTGAACAAAATGCCGCAAATCATGAACGCAGCGTCCGATTGCAGTGAAACTTTGCTCCCACATTCGCACTACGTTGAGGAACAAATGCCACCATTTTAACATTGCCCTATTATAGCGCCACCTTGAGGCCAATTTTTGCAACAGTATACATATATATATATATATATTACTCCTACAAATTGTGTCCAAACATCATGCAAATCGGTACCCATTATCTCTATAGTCAAGTGGTCAAGATTGTTCCGTCCGATTTTTCATATTACATCCTGATTGCCGAATTCCGAACATTGCTGCCCCACAATAACCTACCTGACCTGGCGGAGACCTGTCCTCCGAGGAGCACTTTTTCTAGTTTTGATATATTTTTTATGACCCAAAATAATTTCCCGCAACCCCAACTTTGGGAACCCCTGCCCTGGTCCACCTCTCCTCCAACATCGGTGCACACTGCACAGTTAGTCCCCTAAATACCAAACATGTCACTTTGCCTCCAGCAATTCTCAATTCACCCATTGTGCACCTCATGCCAATCCGCCTGCCCAAATACAGCTGGGTTTTTGTTTTGTGTTTGTTTTTACCATATTACTGCCTCCCCCAAAGGAGCTTCACCGCACCTTTTCACAGACAGGAAGCCACTTCCAATATGGGCCAGACTGTTTGTTTTTTTTCCTTCTTTTTTTTCGGCCTATTTTTGTGGCAGGCTTTTCATTTTGGAGTGCATTTCCAGTAGCACCTGTAGACGCTATAAATACTAACTAACAAAGTTTGGTAGTAGCTACTCATTTTCTTTCACAATTAATCTTAAAGCGTACCCACTTCACTGAACAGCACCAGGATTGGTGGGCAGAGAAGTAGCTGATGTGACACTGGAACTGAGTGGGTTTCAATTACAGGAAGCCACGGTCATGGGGTAAGCGCGTACATTGGTGGCATCGCCAAAGGATGGCCAACAATAAATGATCCCTGTGATAATGGTACTATAGCTTAGGTAGGCTGAGATAAGTGCAATTTATGTGAAGCTCTTGAGAATATTCTTCACAGAGCCAAGGGATTATGTAACCATGGGTGGATTAGTTCCTCTTTATCTCTCCCTCTCTCTCTCACTCTCACTCTCTCTCGGAGCTAAAAGTCAGACCCCTTCACACGAGGCAGTGGGTCCTTCATAAAGCCCTGGCATATTTTCTGTAAAAATAAAATCCATATTCAGGGGCAAAAGAAGGAGCCTTATAGTGCTAAGTGTTCTCGTTTGCATCATACTGGAAGGAAACAGGGAAATGTGGAATAGAGTCTGGCTGCACTCCCTCTCCTGGTTGTAACCATGATTGATTGTGTGTGTGTGTGTGTGTGTGTGTGTGTGTGTGTGTGTGTGTGTGTGTGTGTGTGTGTGTGTGTGTGTGTGTGTGTGTGTGTGTGTGTGTGTGCGCGTGCGCGTGTGCGTGTGTGTGTGTGTGTTTGTTACCAAAGGAAGGTCACCTGTCCACATCACTGCTGCTATATAGAAAGGGACAGGCTTTTTCATGTACAGTATGTACACATACACACTGGGTGACAAATGGCTTCATGAAACTACTGGGCTGTGGGCATTATTGACTGTGTGCACCTGAAATGAGGTTTTATTATGTCCAAATAAATAGACCTATAGTTGTTATTACGAGATGGATAGGTTTTTTTTTTAAAAGAGCAAAAGCAGTTGTTGTCCTCCAAGGCAAATTCACAGCACATTCTTAGTGCTGATTGCTGAATCTTATTCTTATATGCCTATAAATATTGTTAACAGCAGGAAAATCCCCTCGAGTTATCTTTTGTTTCACATCCGTCCGTCTGATCCAACATCAGTTAACACAACATACAATCTGAAATTCAACCGTGAACAAGGCACCAGTTTTATAGCGTCTAGCAGGGGTTCTCGAAAATATGTTGTAAAGTGAATGGGGGGGGGGGGGTCATTTATTAGAGTTAATAATGTAATGAATTCACAAATTAGTTAACTGTTTTGACCCGAAGGTTTAGATGTAAACTTTTGATGTTCTGTCCTAAATGGTATGAAACTGTAGACGGACAAGGAATCTCTGTAATAATGTAATGGGGGTCCATGGTTTTGCTTTTCTATTTGCTCTGTTGAGGGTTGTTCACACAGAGTCAACTCTGCTCTTATAGGTTTTCAGGCTGCTACTGTAATTGCCTACATGGTAAATCTGTCACCTTTTCTCTGAGAGTGTTATACTGTTAGCCTAAAGCAATTTATTGCCAACTATTGCAACCCCACTCTACTGTAGTTATGCACCTTGTTATGTTTTTCAATAATTCGTAATAATTAAGTTCTATCAACCTCCAAATATTATTATCTAATTAGTGCACAACCACAGTGTAGTGATTTCACATCTTATAATATAATTTCCGCGAAACATTCCTCCTCCTTTGCATTTGCTTCCATGTACAAGTTATACTGTATGTTAAATCGACTGGTTTCATCTGGCATCATGCGCTTGTATCTTTCATGATTTAGTTGATATAAATTAGTGAATGAATACATTCTCCTGTGTGTATGATAATGTGGGTTTCCATTTAAAAAAAAATCACACCCTGTGTGAAGGAAGCGGTGCCTTTGGGGCGGGGCTTCACTCATTTCAGTTCGTCCCTATTGGTGGTCTGAGTCCACTTACCAAATTTGTACTTGGTAGCATGCTGCAAACTGGAATAATGGCTGTTTAAAGCCCAGCCAATGGGCAGACAGAGGGGCGGGGCTTAAGTAATTACAGTTTGTCCCTATTGGTGGTTTTAGTCCATGTCCAAAATTTGTACTCCGTAGCATGCTGCGAACTTGAGTTATGGCTGTTTAAAGGCCAGCCAATGGGAAGACAGGGGGGGGCGGGGCTTGAGCAATTCATGCTCGGCCCGTATTGGTGGTCTAAGTCCACATACCAAATTTGGACTTGGTGGCATGCTGCAAACTGGAGTTATAGCTGTTTAAAATCCCGTGCTCATCCCGTGCTCATACGGGCGGACGTCCCTGGGGGTCCCTGGACCCCTCTTTGATAACCGGTGGCACGTGTGGCAAATGAGAGGAGAGATGGCATAGGCAATCTCCAAGTCCGTGTGTGTGCGTGTGTTTGTATGTGTTGCTTCTTTGCCGTGCTCATCCCGGGCTCATACGGACACACAGACGGACACACAGACGGACACACAGACGGACACACAGACACCGAGTCAAAGCCACGTATAGAGCGGTTGGCACCGCTAAAAATGTTATTACTTGAAGGAGATGGATCCAGTGTAAAGATCTAAGAACTGGAGTGATATGATCCACTTTCTTGGCTTTTATTGATAGTTTTTTAGGGAAAAATGTGAGATATTACAGTAGTCGATTCTACTGAAGATGAATGCATGGACCAGTTTTTCAAAATCTTGCTTAAAAATAAGTACTTTCACTCTTGATATATTCTTATGGGGATAGTAAGCTGACTTTGTAGTTGTTTTAGTGTGGCTGTTGAATTTCAGGTCTGATTCCATGACTACACAAAGAATTCTGGCTTGAATTCTGGTTTGAGCACAGCATTTTAACCATTCTTCCTTGGTTCCAAAACAATTACTTCGGTTTTGTCTTTGTTAAATTCGAGAAAATTACATGTAGATGTTGAACAGAAGAGGTCCAAGAATGGAGCATTGTGGAACTATGCATGCCACTGGGACCTGCAGATGTGTAATTACCTATAGACAAAAAGTTGTCCCTGTCCTTTAAGTACGATTCAAACCAGTTTAGCACTGTGCCAGAAAGTCCCACCAAGTTGTGATGGACCATATCTGTCTGTGGATGTTATTGAAGACCTTAAAAAGAGCAGTACATGCGCTGTGGTGTGGTCAAAATGCTGACTCCAAGATATCAAAGCCATTGTTTAGTTCCGAGATAAGAAGTTGTTCAGTTGTAGAAAGACAGCTTTTTCAATTATTTAACTTAAAAATGAGAGGTTTGTTATTTAGTTATGTTTTGTTCTTCTTTTGAGAACTGACTGCAGTTTGCATTTTTTAAAGGCTGTTGGCTGAAGGCAGTAGGAGGATGTTTTCAGATGTTGTATAATGTCCTAGAAATTTGGATTAAATTGTGTCAAGGCATTTCAATTAATTTTAAGTGGACACGCCTGGTCAAATTCATTGCAGGCTCTGGTGGATAAAAGTCCAGAGGCTACTGAAACAGGAGGGTTTGTTAGCCTGTAGCTAACGTACATTATTCTCGTTTTTGGCGATGATGTCAGACTCAGAGCAAAAGGACCGCCTTGCAATTGTTTTTAAAGATGTCATAATGAACTTATAATAGCTTTTAGTATGTTCTCATTGTGACATTTACTAATATTATATGCATTTCAGAAAAGGTGCTGTTAATTTAGAAAGTTTTCCTGTCATTACAGTGCTTGTTATACACTTTGAAACTGCCTTTATTGAGTAAAGTGAAAACAATAGTTTTATTTAATTATGATTGATCATTAGGTTGTCACATTTTGCTTGCTTTTTATAGCAAACGGTTAGGTATTGACCCGTCACTCATCTACAGTACCTACCTCTTTATTCTTTTCCTGTTGGTCTATTCATTTAACTATCAGTATGAATAAATTAATAAAATGAAAAATTAGCTCAGTACAGATACTTCTGCCAAGGTCTATAATAGTGCTGCTGTGTTTCTGGCACCATATCACCTTTTGGCCCATATCCACAAGTTTCATAGTCAGAATTATATCAATTGGATGAAATCCTATTTGCATTTTAGAAAAGCCTCCTGTGGATAGGTGTTGAAAACTATATACACTTTAAGCAATGCATCTGGTTCGTCCAATGTAATTGTGATGTCCATGTCAAATAAATAAAAAACAAACATAATAAAGCAGTCTGTACTGTAGGTATGTAAATGGATCATTATTTTAATGTATTTTTTACTTCCTGTGGCATCCCACAAGGGAGTTGCCTTGGGCCTCTGTTGAACATTATTCATACAAATGATCTTCCATTAATGTTGATTGACTCACATGTGCATATGTTTGCTGATGACTGCAGTAGCAGTTATGGTTTAAGTAAATTATCTTAAACGTGTTGTGGCTAACCTAGCTCCCAAAAATAAATGAATACAATTCCTTTCACCCTATACTGTACACATAAACCTGCATTTACATTCAATACTTCCCAATAAACATATGAAAATATTAAATATATTTTTATGAAAATGTACCATAAAGACAGTTCTCTCAATTCTAAATACACTGACAACAGACCTTCTGCCCTGACCCACTGGAATGTGCTTTAATCCTCCCAAGGGAGGAAGACTTTTTAAGTGTCCCATTGTCAAGGTCTGTGTGTTGACAGTGTAGGTTTCCTCATTACTGGGAATGTGTAGAGTTCAGTCAGGATGAAGAACATAGAGGCCTATCTGATGCAGGCATGATTCGATTCCATTTTGAGGTCATATTTGTACGTAGATAGAAGTCACCACTGGTCATATTTTAGTGGTGCTGGCAGCAGGCAGCATTCAGTGTCGGAGCCAAGGTGAGTGATGACTATTTGGAGCAGGCGAGGGTGTGCTATCCTGCCAATCTATCTCCTGTCACAGGGTTAAAGAGACATTCACTGCAGGTCCTCCTAAGGGGAAGAACTTTCTAGGATCGCACACAGCTGAACCCTGGCATTCAGACTGCCCCGACCGACCGCTCTTCAATTAGGACATGATTCTAATTGATTATTTTTAAAAGAATCATGTTAGTGTAACCTGGTGTGGCAAGGAATTTACTTTTAATAACAAATGTAAGACTATGCCACCTTGATGATGTTTGTTTCAAGGAAATAGAAGAAATGAATACCTGTGTATTGTGCAAGACAATATTTATTCAATTCCTAGTTAAAATCCCAAACCTTCAAGTTAACAATGTACAGTTACCATTATGTAGTATAATCAGAAACCAAATTAAATGCTACAGATACAAGCAGAGTCTTCTAGCCAGTGGGCGACAATTAACAGGGCCCAGGGAAGCTAGGCTAGGCTACTATTCTATGCCCAGCCTAATACAACACAGCAAGAGCGCACACACACAGCATGCAGAAAATAATCAAAAGCGCCACCGTGAAAAAGGGTGACATTGTCCAAAACGTAACAAAGTCAATGGAGGGGATTTGCAGCTAGCTCCTATGCACAGCTTTTCTAGTCGTCTATGTACGTACGGAATTTCAATCCGTGCTATTTCACCGTGTTGTATGAGATCGGGTTGACTGTACACACAGGAATCATTATGTGTGGGGGAAAGGAAACAAAACATTGATTAATACACAATTTAAAAAAAGCTCAAATATAATACTAAAGTCAAACTAAACAAAGCAGCACTGGCAAGATCTAAGGAGGAATATAAAACACTTAGTACACTATACAAACAACAATAAATTAATTATTTCAACAGGTGTTTTTTTTGTGTACCTTAAATTGTCTGTGTGTTCTCATACTGCGATAAATGCAACTCGGCACATGACATCAGTGAGGAATGGATCAACCTGAGTGATCACAAGAAAATGTCATTATAAATACCAGAACATAACACATCATTAAAACATACATGCAGCATTACTCACCCCGACATAGCAAAAAATAAAAACAACAAGAGACCCAGGTCGCCAGACCCACAGCCAGTAACCACCAAGCAGCCTATGTTTGGAATAGACTGCAGGGCACTTTAAATAATCACAGTGATTGTCAATGAGGAAGTGGATAGTGCAGTTGTCCTACGGTCAACTCTGGCTGGCTACATTGGCATTGTTAAAAGAATCTTTTAGCAAGTGCGGGTGCTCAAGTGTGTCCTCGTTATCCCAATGTACTGTAACCCACAAAACCCTCTGAAAAATATAAATCTATCTAGCATTTGTTCCTTTCCACAAGGCAAATAGAGCAAGGGAGGCAATAGAGGAGAGTGTTACGTGAACAGCCTGCTGAGAGGAAATGGAGTTATGGTTCTCCTAACCTATTAAACAAGGACCTGTGCCGTTGTTAAAACTCCTATGATCACTACAAAGGGCAGTTTATCGGACCAAAGCCCCACTCTAAAGACTCACAGGCATTATTCTTCACTGTTGCTCGGATTTGAAAGCCAAACACTGTGTGGCTTCAAACTGATACAGGCTCCCTGCTCTGATAGAGTTGAGGGCTCCTGTTGAAGTTCACTGTGTATGCATTAGCACATATACCAGGAGGAGCTGTATGCATCCATTGTATTTGTACAGTTTGTATTCACAGACATGTATTCACATGCGCACGTATACAGACACAAATGGCATGTATAGACGCACTCACGGACACGCACTTACACACGTATGTACACAGGCACAAGTGCACAGGCGAACATGCTTAAAGGTATACTACTGTAGGTAAGATCGCAGATCTGTGTGTGTACACCCACACACTCCCCCTCCCCCCGCCCCTCTTTGACAGGTATCAAAGTAAAAAACACATTCACTCTTACTAAGAAAAGTTCATGCATGCATGCATAAACAAACACGTGCACATAGAAATAGCTGTAGTGTAATTTGTGACAGATGCCAAATACAGTGATATGTGGTAAACTGTAAGCAACACAGTAATACGCTGTGACAGAAGCCAGGATGCCTGCTCTCCGTCAGCCTCTCAGGTCAAAAGTCAGGTCAAGTGGAGACCAACTGCACCTCAGAGATTATCTTTCTACACATACATAGGAATAAGAACTGTGTTTAGTAAATGTCCCCTCTCGGTGAGCAGTTGTTGTATGTGGAGTCACATTGGGGGCATCGGTATTCTGTATTGTATATACATTTTCTGGGAATACTGGTGTGCTGCTGCTATTGAGTTCATACGTGTGTGTGTGTGTGTGTGTGTGTGTGTGTGTGTGTGTGTGTGTGTGTGTGTGTGTGTGTGTGTGTGTGTGTGTGTGTGTGTGTGTGTGTGTGTGTGTGTGTGTGTGTGTGTGTGTGTGTGTGTGTGTGGCGTGCGTGCGCACGTGTGTGTGCGTGCGTACGTGTGCGTGCGTTTCTTTTTTTAATGCTGCTACAATGTCTGACCCAGAACTTTGAAACTTGAACCTCCCCATTTCCCACTGCAGTCTGAAGACTCATTTCTTTAGACTCCTCCTCACCCCCTAGCACACTTCTTTCCTTCTATCACTTCCTGCTGCTTATTTTGATAGATGATAGTCGTGATGAAAAATCAGAGTAGGGCAATCAAACAAGGCGCGTAATAAAGATACATAACAACTTTAGTATTACATTTCATATACAGCACAGTGTATTGGGATTTTTAGGGAGTTGAATCAATACAAAGACTCTAATGAACTAAAGCTTGGTATAAGAAACAATATATGCTTAGAGAATCAATTATAATAAATGCCATGGGGAGAAAATGAAAATTACAATATATTATGTTGAAATGCGCTTTTCATGTTTTGCCCAAAACCAAGTCTCAATTTAAAACTGTAAAACAATGCAGTCTGTTGTACTGTTAGAACACATTTAAAATGGAACATTTTGAGTGCCAGTGTAACTCTGAGTAAGATTCCTTTTGAACACTCTCAGGGACAGATTTCTGTTCATGAAATGTGCAGTGCAAATTGCCCTCCACCTAAAATGCAATTTTCGCTAGTAAAGCGCGTCAAATTAGCATCTGATTTACTAGGGCAGTAACTAATTATACAATTGGCGCATGGGACCGCCTTCTACTCTATCTGCATTCTTAATTTGAAGATGCAGTGAAATGGTGAAATGTGGAGCCCTCAACAAGCTCAAGAATAATAGCTGCAAAGCTATTAAAACATTTTACTTTCAAAATGGTGCAGGAACCCTGTTTACAACACTGTGGTAGAAGGAGAAAAGCCAGCACAAATTCAATAGGGTTTCAGCCCCCCCCGGCTTGAACCACAATAAACAACTAAATTCAGTGTTGCTTAAATTGTTTGGAGGGACACAATGTTACTCCAAATGAGAGAAATATTATTTCACTATTGCTCATGAAAATGAATGCATTAGAAGTCACCAAACAAACAACATTGTATAACAGACTTGATGACTTGAACATTAATTGTGTTTTATGTTTCTGTAAATTTGTTTTGGGCATTGACCTTTGCCACTGGATGTGAGAAAACTTGCGTGCGTCATAGCAGCACATTTATGTGGGACAGAAAGGGCAATGTGGTCAGAAAAGCCAGAGTTGCAAGAAGCTTATTGCCAGATGGGAACATTGTGTGGGAGGTCGTCTTTGATTTCTTAAAGTAATTATTAGACTGCTTAATCTATATATGTTATATATGTTCTAATTATTATTTTTTGCATTCTCTGTGCATCATGCTGCCTACGCTAATTTGCACCTGCCTTTTAGCTAAACCTGCCCTCACATGCTTTGTAAATCCAAAAGATAGTGTAATTAACCAATCTCATTTTATCATATATCCTCCCATTATTCGCCTGATCTTCTCTTAAATGCCTGCCTACAGTAAAGAGGTGTACTTTGTGATGACCCATAAGGTGCACTGACAGGATGCAATGATAAATAAACTGTGTTTCTAGGTTGGTGCACTGGTCAAATAAATGACTAGTTTCTAGGTGCAGAATGTGTCTTTAATATGGCACAAAAAGAATAGTAAATCTAGCCCTGAGTTAACGTTACACTCAGGTCCATTGTAGACACAGTTCAGGAGGCCTTGGGCCAGACCCCTGAACTGTTCTGCTGCTTTCTGTCTTTTTTCTGTAGTGTTGGAAAGCTCCGTGGAGTGATAGTGTTGCTTTGTGTGTGTGTGTGTGTGTGTGTGTGTGTGTGTGTGTGTGTGTGTGTGTGTGTGTGTGTGTGTGTGTGTGTGTGTGTGTGTGCATGTGCGCGTGCGCACGCGTGTTTCATCTCTGCACCTCTGTGATAACACATCTTTGACATCTAATACAGCAGATGTTGTTGTGGTTGATGAGGAGTCAAGAGAAGTGTCTGTATTATAGATAGCCTGCACCTTTGACCCTAGCCTAGAGGAAGCTTTTATGACCAAGGTCACTTCTACATACCATCTCAGAGCTGGGCTATAGGTGCAGTTTATAAAAAACTGTTTTTATATTTGGCAGACTAGGACATACCCACAGACTGGTTGTTAGAGGGTTTCAACAACTTGGGATGCCCAAAAAGGAGGCAAAAGGGCTGCTAAAGTATTGCGCTGTCTCTGTGCTGTTTGTTGTTGTATCGCTGTTACTTATACCCATAGAGTACTGAGTGGCATGCTTATTGTATCATGAAGACATATGCCAGGATTTTGTGAATGTAACCTTAAAGGGCAAGACCACTTTGGTAGAGGTTTGGGTTGTGCAGTTACCTTGCCATGATGTAACTCCAAAGGTGGGCAGGAAATCAAAAATAATTGCTCCATTAATTAGAAATTGATCATTCAAAATATGCTCCTCATTGACTTGCATTGTACGGTAAAATAGCTCTCAAAGTCACTCTTTTAGCACGTAAATGAACGGTCCACGCTTTCTTCTTAATAAAAATAGCAAAATCAACAGGAAGTTAACATTTTTATTGTAAAAACAAACAGTACTGGGTTTTGTGATGTTATGTATTGTCTGAATCAACTTTGTTTGCATTCGTTTATGTGCTAAAAGAGTGACTTTGAGAGCTGTTTTACCGTAAATAAGGAGCATATTTTTAATTATCAATTTCTAATCAATGGAGCAATTATTTTAGATTTATTGCCCACCTTTTGTAGTTACATCATGGCAAGGTAACTACACAACCCAAACCTCTACCAAAGTGGTCTTGCCCTTTAACTGTACCTTTAATCTTCATCAACCGTGGAATAAACATTATCTTACTACTCCACCAAGTGGAAAATGCCATAGTAACAACCTAGACACGCAGGTGGCGCAGGTGTAAAGTTCCTACCCACCACCACAGAGACTGGGGTTTCAAATCCTGCATCTGGCTTGGCAGGGTGTTCCAACAAACACAATTGAACGCCATGTTCGTGGATGGGAGGCAATCTCTGTCAAAATATTGTCCATTGTCATGCAGTCAGTTTGATTCCTTATGGATCATTTAACGTTGTATGCATTTACTAGAGAGGGATAGGGAAAGTAGGCTGTCAGGAAATGAGGAGAGATGATGGGGGGGTGACACACAGCAAAGGTCGTCGGCAACGGGAGTCGAACCCGCGACACGCTGTCAGGCTTGTCGGAGGCTTGTCACCCTAGGCATTGCAGCCTAGGGTGCCGCCACGCTGCGGCCCAGGCCATCTCTCTATATTCTTACCCGCTTTGACTGGCTCGGTCCTGGACCATCACAAATACTGTACATACTAAAGAACAAAAGGGTTTTCACTTCTTTTGTTCATGGTTGTGTGTGTGTGTGTGTGTGTGTGTGTGTGTGTGTGTGTGTGTGTGTGTGTGTGTGTGTGTGTGTGTGTGTGTGTGTGTGTGTGTGTGTGTGTGTGTGTGTGTGTGTGTGTGTGTGTGTGTGTGTGTGTGTGTGTGTGTGTGTGTGTGTTTGGGGTGTGTTTGTGTGTTCACAGATATCGACGAGTGCATGGAGGGTCTCATCCAGTGTCACAACCACTCTCGCTGTGTCAACTTACCTGGTTGGTACCACTGTGAATGCAGAAGCGGTTTCCATGACAATGGCTCCTACCTGCTTGATGGCAGTTCCTGTGTTGGTGAGCATCCTCTTACTCTGTTAGAAATGTGTCTTCGATGTTCAACAGACTCCAGCAGTTATCATCTGACTAAATGGATTATACTTTTGTTTGGTTTACCCAGTTTCTTCCAACATACTTATGCGGTCTGCATTTGCTTCTATTGCTGACTTAAAATGTTTCTCAGAATGATTTTTGGCAGTGCCAATAATCCATGCAAACTGTCAATCAATATAACATAGTACATCAAAATAGGCAGAAAAAAAATCATGTAACTGTATGGTCAGTTACTTAATGGCCAGTTACACAACTTTAAAGGCTGTTTTGAAAGCCTTTAAATTATTTAGGGTGAAATATTTTCTGGCTTTCATACATTGCTTACAGTACATTGTTATTGGTTCCCCCCAAATACCATATTTGCAGCTATCCGTACTATATGCTCAAGTTTTCAGTAATAGTAAGAGACGGAGATGTTGGAATTGTCTGTAACTCAATGGTAAATTGATTTAGCTAATCCTATCTTACTGGAATCAGACGTAGAGTAAATTTGCACATTCAAGTAATTGGATTTGGTAAGTAGTTGCTTTCAGTGTGAATACGCTGGTGTTTCCTCAGACTACCTAACTCATTGAAACTCTTGTTACACTGTTTACAGTAGAAAGGTTTCTCTCCAGTGTGAATACGCTGGTGTTTCTTAAGACTATCTAAGACACTGAAACTCTTGTCACATAGTTTACAGTGGAAAGGCTTTTCTCCCGTGTGGAGACGCAGGTGTGTCTTCAGATTACCTAACTCACTGAAACTCTTGTTACATAGTTTACAGTGGAAAGGTTTCTCTCCAGTGTGAATACGCTGGTGTTTCCTCAGACTACCTAAGACACTAAAGCTCTTGTCACATAGTTTACAGTGGAAAGGTCTCTCTCCAGTGTGAATACGCTGGTGTGTCTTCAGGATACTTAACTGATTGAAACTCTTGTCACACTGTTTACAGTGAAAAGGTTTCTCTCCAGTGTGGACACGCTGGTGTCTGTTCAGACCACCTGACTCACTGAAACTTTTGTGACACTGTTTACAGATGTGAGTTTTCTTTCCTTTGTAAATCGTCTGATTTTTCTTTACATCTCCTGGTTGAGTTAAAACCTCGGTAAACCGTTGATGACTTTGATATTTTGTGGTGGGTCTGTGTCTCCTTGTTTCCGGCTGGTTACAGAGCTGACTATTTGCTGACGGGCCGCTGAGCAGATTTGTCCATGCCTCAGCGGTTGGTGGTTGAGGTCGTCGTGGCTCGGATGAGACGTGAAGGTACACTCAGAACAGGAGAGCGTAGTCTCGGAGGATTGGGACCACACTCCTCCCAGGAGTGGCGGTTCATGGTCAGCGCTGCTGTACATGGACTGTGATGGGAACGGAGTTGTAGGTTCTGTTGAGGCTGGAAAATGGCCTTCTCTATCTCCCTGTATTCTTTGTCTACCAAAGTTCTGTATACCTTTCTCTCACAACACGTGTGGACACAGCATCCTCTGGTCTAGAAGTGGAAGTCTAAAGTAACTTCACACCTCATATATCTGAGCAGAGCTTTGGTCTGACTCTCACAACATACTCTCACAACATACTCACAACATAATCGGTTGCCATGCATGCCTAGCAACACCGATGTGTGCAGGATGCCGCCCCCTCCATAATTGGGCAAGAGTGATGTCATCAATATGACATCATCACCATGACGGCAGAGATCCACATCGAAGCCACGCCATGTGTTTCGCATTTTGTGTGTTTATCATTTACTAATTATGTCACAATGTCACAATCTTGCAACTAGAAATAGGAATAGAAGCCCCACTAGTTGCCCCTAGAGGCCATACTGCTTCTAATAGCCCAGGCTGTAGGTATATCTTTTTTTGTGACCAAAGTGTTGGACATGGACGTAAGTGTCATGGCAATCCGCACATTACATTTTGACATACCTTGTGTGTAAGTGGACATTTTTGCCTAAGGGTGGCACTAAAGGAATGGGCATGGGGTCACCAAAACCAGTAGGGTTCATCTTCTGTGTGAAGATGCACAGTAAATTCCAAGGCAGAAATCTGAGGAAACGTTATTTATTTGTCAAGCAGCCAGTTATGTGTAGACATGACAGTTGTGTAAGTGCATGAGTGAGTGTGCAGTATTTACGTCCGGCTCGACGTCTGTAATATTCACCAGCTTGAAGCTATTTTTTTGGGATCCTTTTATTTTGCTAATTTAATGGTATGCCTGGAGAATTCAAGTTGGCCTATTATTAACCTGTAAAGCGCAATTCAAAGCATGAGCGAATAGGAACTGGCAGTTGGGCCATATACTGTAGACATTTTTCTTGCACTGCATTCTGATGAGTCTTTCCACAAATCAGGGCAGTGACTGAATTTCAACTGGTCTGGAAAAGCTTGCCGGTTGCATCCGGTTTAAAACCCAAATAATCCCAAATATGGGATTTTGTATTCTTTTTCACAACAAGCCCTGTAATGGCTGCATTCATTGAAAATGGCGATTTCCTCCTTGCGGCTCACACGCGCACCTGTTTGCGCACGCACGCGCGTGCGAGTGTGTGTGTGTGTGTGTGTGTGCGTCACTGTGTGGCTCTGTGACTCTCAGCCTGTGTGTTTGCCGTGCTGTGACAAACCAAATACATGTTGGATATGCATGATGCAGTAGGCACGGTTACACATCTAAGTGCCTGCTTAATTATTAACCACTCTATCCTCCGCTCCACTGTTTTGTGAGAGAGGGTAAATGACAGGGATTGTGTGACAATAGAAGCATAAGAAGGAGAAGTTAAATAATAAAATCTGATTTTAAATACAGATCATGGGCTGACACTTTTTTCGCGTTCCACCGAGAGAAGTGTTTGATGAAAAGTATGAAATCTTCTTATTATTCTATTCCTGTCAGTGACGATGCTTTGAAAAAACAACTATTTTTGATGGGAATTAGCATATTGCTGCTAGATTCTGCCTCTGTGAGCGTGTGTGGATCCCAATATCCCAATATGTCTCCATCTGTCAATTTACATTTTCACCTGCAATGTAATGACTTTTAATGACGTTTTTGCACACATTTTACATTTGGACACAGCACACCATACACACAAGCCAGTCATTTTTAGCATTGTGGAGTTATTGCAAATCAAACAAAGACGGTGGGTTTTTATAGCAACCTACAGTATAGAATTGATTTAAGGTATGTGACCCGAAATCCCACCTCATTAATGTGTTTGTTTTTGTTATGTTGTTGTTTTTACCAGTTTTTTTCTTTATTTATTTTTTTAAGTTGTGTCCTGCTGGGGAGGCACTACATTACTATTTAAGGACTTTTAAGACCTTTTAAATAGCTCAACAAAAAAAATTAAGAAAAGAAAAAGACCATTACTGCATCAAAAATAATCAACAAACACTTATACTATAAAAAACTGGTCAAACATTGGCCAAATTGTCAAACAATACAAGAAAGAGGCCAAAATTGTGAAAATAGCGATCTACAAGCTTACGTTTAGAGCTTGTAGATCTGCTATTTTCACAATATTTATCGGTGGAACCGAGTCAAACTAAATGTAATGCCTCAACTCCTACAATTCCAAGTGCTTGTCAGAGTGGGGGGTCCCCAGTTCACATGATTATTTTGGGGGGTCACAGCCTGAAAAGGTTGAGAACCACTGTTTTAGAGAAAGGGCGAGCGGGTGGGGCTGAGAGGACAGGGGCTACACCCTCTGGCAGAGACCTGGACCGCATCCAGGGAGAGAGGAGAGAGATACATTAAGTTGACAAGAAAAGGGTTACTTGAGGGGGAAAGTAGAGAGTAGTTGGCAGAGACAGCCTCAGATTTGCTTAAAGTAGGCGATAACATCCTCAAGGGGAGAGGGTATATTTTTCAAATTATACAAGAAATTGCCCAAAATGAATTGGAAAATATATTTTGGACGTCAGAAAAAGAGAGAGACAAGAGAGGAGGGGGTCATTGCTGAGGATTAGATCCCTGTGTGAAAAAATGCCATGCTCGAAACAATAAGAAACTCCTCGCACTGAAAAGAGATATCCTGCCAAACAATCCACAACAATCATTAATATCTTGCACATTAAATATCTCCAGCCGTTGCAATTCTCTCAGATCTCACAGCCAAATCACAAACACATAGCCATCAGTCACAGTTCTAATTGGACATTAAGAGATTTGTTTGTGGCCTTTGATCATGAGCTCTGAACAAAGACACTCACAGCATGAAATATGATTTCTACGACACGATTAGTGACACCACTTATGACTCTCATTTGCATGTTGTTAAGAGACGGCACTAATGACACTGCTGCTGATTAATATGTGGCGTAAATGTAGGGGAATGCATTTTCGTTTTGTGTGTGTGTCTTTGTGGTTGTGTCGGTCTTCATCTGTGTGTGCGTGTGCCTTTGCTGTAACAGTGGATCCTGAAAACCTTCTCCCACTGTGCAATATTAGACTCTGAGCCAAAGGGGGAATAAGTACAAATGTCAATTCAACAAGATCTCTCTCTCTCTTTCTCTCTCTCTCTCTCTCTCTCTCTCTCTCTCTCTCTCTCTCTCTCTCTCTCTCTCTCTCTCTCTCTCTCTCTCTCTCCCTCCCCCTCCCGCTCTCTGTCTCTCTCTCTCTGTGTTCCACAAAATCCCAACAGTCTGTCGCGAGCTAACCAAACAAGCAAACATTTTGCATATCAGAAGGTGGAGGCAGGTTGAAGTAAGATAAGGGCAACGGCAGCTGTGCCTGCCTGGTTTTTGCTGCCATTTAGCCAAGAAGTCTAAGTACAGCAGTGTGAGGGATGGCAAGACTAGAGAGAGGGGTGAGAAAGACAAGGAACCGTTTATATGATGTTTTGCATAGTAGTGTATATTTGCCTGTCATTAAGTGTTTCTATGAATTGAGTACAAAGGACCCCAATGGAAACAAGCCATAGGCTTTCTTGGGTTTAAAATCCTCTTAGCAGACCTTGCATTGAACTGTACTTTCCTGTGCTTTTTTGCAAACTGCTAATAAAGTATTCAATCAAAAGTATTGGCACTTATGTACTCGAGAGCACAGGTGGGATTGCTGCGTCAGTGCTGATAACCGGCTCAGTATGTCGATGCCAGGGGCTTATAATATGGATAATTTGGTCATTCTTTCAACTGCTGAGACACCTGAGAATTAGAATGAAGGGCCCTTTCTGAAGGGGCTGTACACTATGCTCAGAAGCAGAACTGCCAATAGACAGCACACACTTGGCCAAACTAAGAACCCTTAATATCCAGAGTATCTTTTTCTCTGGATACTTTGGAGGCCTTTGGCTGTCATTCCTCATGCTTTCTGTATTCTAATGGTAAATGTGTTTCTCCAGACCAGATACAGAGTGTATCTGGTACTGTATCTTACTCCCATGAGCACAAAATGGGGCGAAGCGCAGTGCAAGTGTCCAATGTAGTTGTCATGTTCATGCCCAGCGTCCACATTGTGTAGGTACCAAATGTACTTGTGCCCATACACCATATGCACCTACTGTATTAGCGTATTGGTCTTAAAATGAGGTGTGGAAAGGCAAATTGTTGCCATCTTAGGGGGAGTGAGAAAAGCCATAAAGGGATTGTGCCACAGACCTCATCTGAAGTCTGGCGTAGTCCCCCAGCACAGTATCTCCCCACTATTTAAAGAGCACATTAGATAGTAAATTGACCTATATAGGCCAGTTCACAATGGGCGCACACTGCTTGCAATCCAAATCCAAACTGAATTCAACACATAACTCACATTCCATATGGTAGATGACATTGCTGAGAGACTCAGCATTGAGGTTCAGAAATAATTAATGATCTGGGCCAGATTCTCCATAGTCTATAGCATTGGATGGGTGCCCGTAGAACCAGCCAATTTTACATGCTGGGAGGCAAAAATGTAAATTCACAACTCGTGCTCAGGAACCAACAAGCACTTCTTTCATTATATTTCATTATTCCTATTAATAAGATTATGACTAATAAGAAATAAGAAAACAGAAGTAGCCAATGCCCTACTTCTTTCCAGAGAGAGAGAGAGAGAGAGAGAAAAGAGATGCAGTTTATTTCACTAAGCAGCCTATACTTTATTGCTGATAGCAAATATATTCAAAGACCTTTCGTCATGTAAAAATGTAATGAACCCATCTGTCTCTGCTTAACGTACAGCAACAGGTCATTAATATCCATTTCGGGGCTCCGATGTACAGCGCATGCAGTGTCCCTGCCATGCTTTAATAGGTGGTTTAAATAAAAAACATAACTGAGAATGAGCATGTGATTATAAAGTTGATATGTTGAGATATCACAGATGTCTCTTGGACATAAATGAGGAGACATTAAGAGGAGGAAGGCATGATTCTGAACTGCATGCGCATCTGCAAGTATGCCAGGAACAGCACGGCCACTGCAGGTGGCCCACCTCTCGCTTGAGTTTTTGGTGAGCAGAGAGCTTTTGTTTCTCCTATCTCCTGACATCATATCACATTATTAATGCTGCTCCCATAGATGGTTCTCCTCCAACTTACCAAATCTGTCATTTAAATAACAATGTGCCAGGTGCAGGAGCACCTGGCTCTTAAAGGGAATGGGAGTGACTGATCGGTCAACTTTATTTTATGCTTAAAACACAAACTTTGTATCTGCATTAAACACTTTTTGCTGTAAGTGAAGACAGGGTGTGGGACTCCCCTTTTTTGCTATGCCCAAAACAAACCCATGACTAATTCAGAGATAGAATACACCCCCCTTTGCTTCTTGTGCCTTACTTTGCGCCCATCATTTATCCACCATCTAACTAGTCAAATTGCCCCCCAAGGCATTTGCACTATGAGCTTTAGACCATGCTGCACCTTGTGCCATAGACCGTCTAAATATATATTGTGATCTCCGTACACAGACACACTGTGTAGTTGTTTTATTCTCATTAGTCATATTCTTATTAAGAGGAATAATGAAAAGTCAAATGCTTGAAAATGGTTAAGCTGGTGTTTATACGCCTATAAACAATTCACATTTTGGTGCCTCCCAGCATGGCACATTTGTCCCGCCGTGGTCCATTGGTTGCTGTTGCTAGATTGGATACAAATCCAGTTTTTCATTGCCTCATATTGATATTATTTACTTATTTTAAAGTAAAAAGGAAGCAAAACATTTTCTCATGTTAACCAAACTCGGCATAAACAACCGCTGCTATGCGAAAGGAGCCTGCTGGTTGGTCAGTCAGGGACCAATCAGAAGGCTGACAATGGGTGAATTGGCTGGTGCCACTGGGCACTCGCCCAATACATTAGGCTATTATGGATAATCTGGCCCACAGCAATGTCTTGAATGTTGATGAATGTGAGTGATGTGTTGAATTCAAATTGATTTTGATTGCAAGCAGTGTATGCGTGTAAGTGGCAAGCCCACCTATATAGGTCAATCTGCTATCTACTGCGCTCTTTAAATAGTGGGAAAATACTGCGTTGGGTATGTGCAGTATGTGCGCAAAGAGTCGGTGCAACTCCCTCTCCAGATATCAAGAGTTGTTGTTAGGGTATTTGTCACTGTACATTTTGCTAACAGAACATCGGTAGAGTTGTCATGGACGCTTATGCCACCTTGTTGGCTATGCCCCAATCCTCAACTGCGGCTTGCAGGACATTAGCTAAATTTTCTGCAGCATGCCTCCATGACATTGCGCGTGTCTGCAGGATGGCACTTTTCACAGCCCAGTCTTCAAAATAGTGAGCCGTTATTATCACATAAGACACTGTCTTCAATGCTGTTAATGAGTCAGTGGTAATGTCAATTTTGTAGGCTGTAGACAGAATCTTACGGCGAGAGGTGGCTGTTTTTTTCTCTCATCGCTTAGTAATTGTTTTTGGAGAAGGCACGGTGTATTCAGGCTTGGGAAATACAATCAGCTGGTATATGCCTTTCCCCTCACCCATCGAATCAGTGACTTTCTCCCCGACGACACACTGGTGCTGTCTCATGGTGAAGTCACCCATGCTGTTTTGCTAGGACGAGCCTGTCATCCCACTTGGCCTTGGGTGTTTTGCTTTAAGGTGATTTAACATCACAGACGTCAATATGATTTACAACCTTAAGTCTGCATATTTTGCACTGCTCTGTTTTTTCATCTAGTTTGACAAAATCATCCCACACCGCACTCCTACGTGACTTTGCCATTTACAAGTAAGCAGATAGATAGTCCTTCTGCAACATGCACATGACCACATACGTTTATTTGCACACACTGTTCCTTCCCTCTCCCATCTGGCAAACAGTAGCCATTCGAAAAAGCATTTCGATTTTTATTTTGAGAGTCAACTGGAGCATGAGTCGAACGTCATTGAGTTGACATAATTTGTCACTATGTGGAATTGAATTATGTCATTTTGTCTTGCATTGTGTTTCCTTGTGTTGCATTTCATTGCATTGCTTTTCTGAACTTCCGTGTTGCATTTTGTGATTTCTCGCATTGCCTTTTGTTGTGTCCTATTGCCTTGGGTTTTGCCATGTTGCTCGGCATTGTGTTGTGTCGCATTGCATTGTGTTGTTTATTACTGTGCAGAGGCCTGGAACAGCTGTACACAGCAGGCCCCTTTGCTTTATTGGCCTGTCGAAGACCTGCATGGCTGAATCTCAACATGCATTTATTATCCCGGATGCCTTGGGGAGAGACAGGTGGCTTTAATAAACAGCATATAAATGGGGATAATACAACACAAATTCACACACACACACACACACACACACACACACACACACACACACACACACACACACACACACACACACACACACACACACACACACACACACACACACACACACACACACGTGTGTGGTGTCTCTGTGTGTAATTTCCCTCTCTCGCTCTTATGTCTGACTCTGTGATGTACGTGACCTTTCCATATGGCTTGCCTGGAGAAATGCAAATGAAATACAGTTTAAATAGACAAATACGGAGCTCTCTGATGCCTTCTAATTACCAACATCTGTCTTCAGAGGAAGTTGTTTGTTTTGTGTGTGTGTGTGTGTGTGTGTGTGTGTGTGTGTGTGTGTGTGTGTGTGTGTGTGTGTGTGTGTGTGTGTGTGTGTGTGTGTGTGTGTGTGTGTGTGTGCGCGCGCGCGCATGATCGCGCGTACTGAATGAAGCCTACTGTTGTATGTGTGTATATGGGTATACAGGGATGTGCGTACACTTTTTATTTTGTTTTCTTGTATGTTCACACGCGCCCGCGTGTTCACAGGTGATTGCCTGCAATGGGTGTGGGATTTGAAGGTTTTGAGGGCCCTTTGTGTTTGCCAACCGACGGCCTTTCATGCTCTTTCACGCGACGCTTGTTACAAGCAGCAACTCATCTGCCAACAGCAGAGGCAGCTTGTGGCTGAATGGGTTGAAGGCACGTCGGCACGAGAAGCATTAATCCCTCACCAGTGTAGGTGTGTCTGTCTCTCTGACAGGGGGGATTTCATTTTGTTTATGCAAATAGCTTGTCACAGTCAATCCCAAGCATAGCACACGCGTGTGCACACACACACACACACACACACACACACACACACACACACCATCAGGCATAACTTGATACGGCAACCAATTAGAGTGTGGTTTCAGTACTGTACCAGTTCATTGTACTTGCGGCTGCTGTTGCCACGGCATCGACCGAGTCTTGCTCCCTCCCTCTCAGACTCTCTCTCTCTCTCTCCTCTCCTAGATAGCACTCATCATTCACCGCCGGCAGAATGCAATTAAAAGTTAGGATGGGAAAAAAAATCACACTTCACAAATTGCTTTTTTTGTCGACTTTTATAGTCGCCTTGTCTGTGCGACACTAACAGGGTTCTGTCATTGCTGTACACAGTCTCACAGGCAGGCAGAAGGTGCATAGGTAGCAGAGGCAAGGCATGGCAGCAAGCTGTGTTTGTTTGTTTTCACTCTGAGAGACTCCACTTATTTAGATTGAACAGAGGCTAGCTAGGGGATTGGAAAACCTCTCCTTCACAGGGAATCTAAACGGTTTTCTATGTTTGGAACAAAGACGATTTACAAAGTGCTGCTATAGCCAACTGAACAAGACTATTAGGTCAAAACCTCAGTTAACAGAGTGGCTTCCATGTGGATCTCTGACAGTACAAAGTCAAATTCTCACTATTAATTTAACTCAAATCATTGCAACAAAATGGACCTGTGAAGCCTAATTAGGTTTTGCATCGCAACAAGTTGTGAGATTGTAGATCTATTTTAAATTGTGAGCTTGTAGATCGGCGTTACATTAAAACTGAGGAGGCCTAGCATTTAGCCTGGTCATTTTAATGAAACATAACGTTCATTGCATGCCTACAACATAGTTACTTTGAAAAGCCTGCTGACACAAGGTTACGTACTGTACTGTACATCATGCTGAGAACATCACAAACAAACAAAGGCGAGGAAGCCTACAAGGGAAACAGGGGAAACACCACCAGGTTCATGAACAGCTTCCACCCGGCTACCATTAGACTGCTGAACAAGGCATGATCACGCCTATCACCAGGCTGACCTCTGACTTTTTGCTCTTCCTCATGGACCTACTTGTGGATTATACCAGTGAAAGGGTACCTTATGTGGACTATGTGTTTGAACCTGACACTCGCTGATACTCTGCACCTTAATCCCATGTACAACACGCTGATATGTATTATTCTTGCACTTTACCTAACGTCCATGTCATGTACATTATACAGTACATCTGCTGCTATGCTCACAATGCACACACTTTAACACTGTTCAACCTAATATATACTATGTGCAAATATGTAGATACAGTGTTTGTTTTGTATTGAGAGAAAGATTTGTCTTTTTATGGAAATAACTAAAATGATGGAACTTGCACAAAAACTAATTACACCCACTGTTTTACACCTGTAAGCTGTGATGTGACAATGAAGTTGATTCTGAAACATTGAGAGCTTGTAGAAGTGCTATTTGCAATTGTGAGTTTGTAGATTGGTGTACTTATCTTGTTGGTGACAATTAACATCATAGAACGTGGTCTAAAAATGGTTCAGAAGAAGATGGTTTGGCAGTGTTTGGTGCGGAGCAGATTAAACCGTGCCCATTCTGGATTTTCAGCACGTTTTACCATCTATGCTCAACATGGCCAATGCCTGCCCGTGGAAGACTACATTGACTATTTTGACTACTTGGACTTATGATCTGAGTGTCAACACAATATCATTCCAAATATGCAACACAGAAGTCTTCCACTATTGATGCTCACTCATTTGCTATCACAAGCAAATGATTGCATCAATTGCTATTCAGGTAAATAGCTTTGGTCACACACACACCCCTCATGTGGTGAAAAAGCCTCAGCAACTGCTCTGCCTCAAACGGCTGAAGAAATTGAGCCCCTTCATCCTTCTACAACAGCACCACCATCAACAGCATCCTGATGAGCTGCATCAACACCTGGTATGGGAACTGTACCAGTATACCACCCTCAACCACAGATGGCCCAGCACACTGTTGGAGGTGAGCTTCGCTCCTTCCAGGACATATCTGCCAGGCAGTGTGTAGCCAAGGCTAAGTGGATCATCAAAGACACTCAACACCCCAGCCACAATCTGTTCATGCTGCCAACCATCAGACAGGCGATACTGCAGTATCAAAAACCAAACAAACAGACAAAGGGACCTTTGCCACAGCCAGGCCGTCAGGCTGCCGAATAGGCACTGAGGCTGAGCCCTTTCGCATGTCAGCCTTGGCAACACAGGCCGCCACGCTGGCACTGTCACTTTTTGTATATATGATTCTGAATACACTGCCGTTACTTGCACTATCCCTTTATGTATATGCCTGTGAATATATTCCTACACATTTCATACATATTTGATATATGCTGCTAATCAAACTCTTGCTTCTCTTGAGGTTAGCTTTGCTGTACATAGTTAAGTTTCTTTGAGGAGGAAGTAATCGGAGCCTGTAAAATAAAGCTTTGAGAGTTAACTTCCCCAACACTACTTATGTGCTCAGACACCACAGCAGGTATTTCAAATGTTTTCTGCAAGCCATGGATATGGACCGAGTCTCCCCAGAGATCTCAGTAGTTTGGGGGAAAAGGAACACAAAGGCAATGAGTTTCTCTAAATGTGTGTTTGAGGAATTATGTATCACTTTGTAATGAATGGTAGAGAAAAATGTATGTGCATCAAAGTTTTTGACGAGAGACCTAGAACATCATTATGAACATGATTTTTTTTTTTTTTTTTTGCCAAGATCAATTGAGCAAACTTTTTTCTACCATTTTGACCATTACTGCCTTCACACATTATACAGCATAGTGAGTTTCTGGAAGTTAAAAAAACCTTTCATATTCTGCATAGAGGATTTTATTATTAGCCATAATGTCATAACCCTCCAAGGTAGACTTGCCACAAGTATGGGATGCGTAGTTCCTTTACTCTTGAAGTAATTATTTAACAGCCTTTTATGGACATGAATTTATTCATGGTTGGTTGGTTGCTTGGTTCCAGGCTTAAACCCCTTTATACAGTATAAGGACATATCTATGGAGTAAATCAATGGGAATTCACTTCCTGAGTTGAGCTGTTAAAAAAGTGGGCAATCACTGTTGGGCTCTGCAGTTACGTACAGCACAGCATGTAATCGTTGCAACATGTCACACAGACATGAGGGCATATCCAAAACGCACTTGCAAAGCGCACACAGATCCATGCACACTATTCTCAAAAGGCCTGGTTGAAGTGGATTATAAATAGGGAGGTATTCCACTGTTACATTATTCCAGAGTTGTCAGGTTTAGACGTGGTCCTCAGGGTTCTTATCGCAGTAACTTAACTTCACAAAAATAACATCTCATTTACATGCAACTCCTATTTCATTGTGACAGGCCTCCCATCCTTGTGCAATGCCCTCCAAGGTCATAAGAGACTGACTGACATGTCATAGTGCTGCATGAGACAGTCTTTGCACATGTATGAAGTTTGGAAAAGAGGAAAATATTTTCCTCCACCAATGGGGTGGAACAGGCTTATGCTTTCGCCCCAGTCTGTCTGTCTGCATGTTAGCAAAATAACTAAAGAATGGATGGCCGGATTTTCAGGAAACTTGGTGGGAATGATCTGTAGGATGACTTAAAATCAATATTACGATTATTTCATTATTTTGCCTCGATTACGATTAACAAATAATTATAAAAAAATAAAGTAGTGAAATAGCAGAACTACAAGCTCACAACGCATCACGATGCATCTCGTTGTGAGCTTGTAGATTGGCTATTTTCACAGTTTTTGCACGCCACCTTTATACAGAGAAGTATAATACAGGGTTAAACAGGGTCATACTAATCAATTTAGCTGATTATAAAAAAATATATTAGAATTTGTTTGTGTTATATATATATATATAAGAAATAAATATATATATTTATTTGTTTATCTATTTTTCTCTTGTTTCGAAAGGTTAATTGCCCAGCCCAAGGCTACATATTCAGTCAGTCATATCTCCGGTGGAAATGGCATGTCTTGACATTTGCATAGTATTGGTGGAGGTACAGTATGCACTCCACTCCACTATTTTTGGGGGGAATATGGAATACACAAGCAGTGATGATGATGTGATATTGATCTGGCTGTCCAGGAAAAAAAGAAAAATAAAGGAGAGGCATTGGATCCATCCAGCACAGATTCTTATCTGATCTTGCAAAAGCCAGAGCCATTCTGCAGTGGTGAAATCACAGATTAACTGTGCTACGTATGCATACAACTGACACAACTGTGTTTTGTCAACTGTTTGGATGGAATAGGCTCTATGCACAGCAGCCATATTGGAAAGAAATTGGGCCTCTTCTTACTTCCTTCACAGGTGTTACCAATGATACTAATGAAGGCTCTGTTCCATTCTGGTCAGGGTGCTGATATTGTGCATGTTGGCTCACTAGAAACACTCCATTTTGGTTCCCAAATGGCCCCTTATGGTGGGTGTGTAACTCTGAGAGTGTGCAAATGGAACCGTAAGGGTACACTCTCGAGTTATGGGAGTCCTTGAAAATAAGACAACCACTATGCCACACTATATGGAACAGAGCCTTAATTAGTATTATTGGTAACACCTGTGAAGGAAGTAAGGAAGGGGCCCAATTCACTCCCAATATGGCTGCTGTGCATAGAGTCTATTGGGTTTGCAGTGGGAATGCAGGCGGCGTGCCCCTAACTGTGCTTTTTGATACTTTTTGGGTTCTTGCAGATATTGATGAGTGCAGTATGCAGACACACACCTGCTGGAATGACAGCGTGTGTGTGAATCTCCCCGGGGGCTATGACTGTGTGTGTACGTCTGGACCTGGGTGCACGGGGGACTGCCCGCAGGATGAGGTCATCAGACGCAACGGGGAAGACTGGAAACCCAGCTTTGACCGCTGTGCAATATGCTCCTGCAAGGTACGCAAGGACTTACAGTAGAACACGCATACGCATACACATACAGTACACTGCATGTACTGTGTACATATACACTAGACACACATCTATGTGTTGCACATACACATGAATATACATACAAGTATGTGCTGCATATGCAAGAACATCTTGCATATGCAAGATGTACACAAAAAGAGTACCAAGAGAGTACACAAAGTACACAAAAATGACCAACAAGCTTCAAACTCAGAGACTTATAAAGTCAATAGAACCGGTGACTGCATGCAAACACATACACACCATCAGCGATTATTATATTGATTATTCCTTTTTAATTAATAAAAAAAAATGTTTTTTTAATTATTATTTTTCATCTATCAATGCATCAATGAGTAGCATTTCTAATGTATTTTTTATAATCAACCAAATCGTTTAGTCTAATTAGGCACTTACGCCCATTTTTTTTTCTCCGGCACACAACGTTATCACGTAAAAATAGCAAGCTTGTCATAGTGTCCTTGGGCAAGACACTAAACCCTTAAGTGCCTTGTCTCGCTGTGTGTGTGTGTGTGTGTGTGTGTGTGTGTGTGTGTGTGTGTGTGTGTGTGTGTGTGTGTGTGTGTGTGTGTGTGTGTGTGTGCGTGCGTGCGTGTGTGTGTGCGTGCGTGTGTGTGTGTGTGTGTGTGTGTGTGTGAGTGAAGCGGTGAATATAATGCACATTGTAAAGCGCTTTGGATAAACACTATAGAAATGTAAACAATTTTCTTGCCAAAAAATAACAGGCCAAATAGCTAGATCAGCAACATCAACAGTGTTGTCTAATTGCGGGGGAAAAGGCCTCATTTTAATTTGCCCAATCAGCATGTTTTTCACATGCCATTTAAGAGATTCAGTGAACTACAGTACTGTGTCCGGGGACCAGATCAAGTCTTAATTTCTACACGCACGCTCGCGCGAGCGCACACACGCTTATACCACAGAGTGATAAGTTGCTGCTGTGCCCTGGCATGGTTCTGAATGGGCAGTGACTGGCGGCGCAGTGTGTGATTACTGGTCTCTGTGCAGGGTGGCAGCAGACCTTGGCAGCCATTTTCATTAGAAGATTAGTACTGTCCACAGTCACATTCACACACTGAAGCCTATCATACATACAGCACATAACACGACACATACATATTTGATGCATTGATAGCGTGTTTTGAACCCTGTCGGAACAGAGAGCAACCAATGAATAAAATAAATAAAAAAGCTATTTTATGTTAATCTGTCCTGCACATCCTAAATTAGGTTTCATTAATGACATCTCCCTAGAGCATCTCTTCCTTGATCATGTTAAAAAAATATTATACACACATCTGTGTACGAATATTTCCCTTCAGCATGCCTACATTAGATGACCCTAACCCCAGCAGCTAACCCTTACGCTATCAAGGACAAGGAATGTAGAATTTCTTATAGAATTTGTATAGTACTTTCTTTAAAAAAAAGAAAAAGGTAAAAGTGCTTAAAGCTCAATCAAGTACAAATATCTCAGGGATAAAATACCTTGAAAACAAGGAAAAACAAGGCCCTGCAAGAAAAAGGTGCCTGTAAGATCTATAAATTAGGGTTTAAGAACAGGAACAGCACCTTTTGGCACATATTTGTGGCAGCTTAATAGCTCATTGTTAGGCTGCTGTATTGGAATGTAGGCCTTACAGCGCAGCTAGAGAAATACAAGATATTGATCAGAATTGTCTTGGGGAAAACAAAGGCTCAGCCAGTGTGATAAATATCCAGCTGACTAAGTGGGCTTCTCAGAGTCAAGGCTTACTACTGAATATAAAAGAGAGGCGACTGTTCATGTTAAGGATGGGGAGAGAGAGAGGAGATGGAGGCTTCAGGCGGGGTACTCCTGCTACTCAGCAACATAGGAAAAAGGTACCTACTCAATCCACAACCTAGACTACATGAGTTTTCTTATCTCTGCTCTCGCAACACTCTCCCTTGTTCAGCCAGGCTGGTAGAATCTGCAATATTTCCAGCGACTGAAGGGTCGTAACCATAAAGACAAAGGCTGTTAAAGATCAGCAGTATTAGTATCGTGAGGTGTAGTGCTTACTGTAGCGCGACAATATGCATCGATAAAACATTGGCGGTGTATACCCCTTAAATGGTATGCAGGATCATTTTATGGCTCCCATACATTTTGTAACAACCATTTTATATGCGAATTTACATCTCCATTACCCTCTGGTCCCTGGGCCTAGCCTAGCACTGGGCACGTCGCGTGAAATGCCATAAAGTTTTCACTGGGTAGAGAGATAGAGGGATGAGGACACTGTAAAGCCAGCAGACCTGCTGGTGACTGCTCTCGTATTTGTCTTTTACACTCGGAGCCCAAAAACCACGCTCAAAAATATATTCACGCTTCATTCACAGCGATAATAAATGTCATTCTGAACATTGAGGTTCTAGCCTCCTCCTCGAAATTCCCCTCTGGTGTGCTGCCTTGACTCTCAGTGACTGTACTGAAACAAGAACTAAAACGTTCTTAGCCATGTGTCAGCTAATCCTATATGAAATTACCCACACCAAAGTACCCTGTGGCTTAGTGGGTTAGCGCGCAGCCGCGCGAATGATGATATGAGCTTTACCCTTCGGCGTAGCGGTCCATGGCGCATGTGAGCCGTAATTTCTCCATGCCTCTTTCCTATCGCTCTCTGACTTCCACCATGCTGTGTAATAACACAGAAAGGCTTTGAAGTTTTTTTAAAAATATAGCACAACAATAACCCTTGTCAAAATGTGCAGGACGGACAGACATTCTGCAGGAGGAGACCCTGTGACTGCGAAGAGCCGGACGCCGACCTTCTTTGCTGTCCCAGTTGTGACACCAGGCCCAGCAGCCAGTGTCTCGACCAGAATGGACGCACGCTCTACCGCAGCGGAGCGTCGTGGACCTACGGCTGCCAGCAGTGCCGTTGCATGGTCAGTGTACACACACGCACACACACACACACACACACACACACACACACACACACACACACACACACACACACACACACACACACACTGTATTGATATATTGATATGCCTGGCTATTAAGGGTGAGCAATATAATGCTCACCCTATACAGTAACACCTGCACATTTTCAAATGTGCATTTGAAAATCATCATGATGCAACCATGAGCAATATCAGGCAGAAAAGAAAATGTGTCAAATGCATGTTCACTTTTTTAACCACATAATAAGTTGCCCGGGGTTCATGTTGTTAACCGCTGGCTGTGCATTATGGCTTGTAGTGTCACTAGACGTCCGGCCGCCCATAGGGCGGCCGGGCCGCTAGCCGCGCCGCGCACGGGGTACCAAAATCGTGCGATAACAATTTCCAAAAGAAAAGTTTTTTTTTTTTTTTTTTTTTGGGGGGGGGTCCCCGGACCCCCTGGGGGTCCGGGGACCCCCTGGGAGTGTTGGGACCCCCGCGGACCCCTGTGGAACATGGCGGACCCCTTCGGCTGTTTTTTTCTTTTTTCATGAAGGTGTTTGCTTGTTTCTGGCGCAAATGTGGCAACACTGATATTCAATATGGGGGACCTTAATTGAAATATTTTGTCCAGCAGCATCCAAGTCTGTGCTGCTTCTTCCAACTATAAATTGGCGTTCAGGCTGCAGCACTATGGAAAAGCCATGGTGTCTGGGGAGAAGAATTAGATTATGAGATCTTGTGTGAAAAGTTGATATTTTGGCCTAAGCATGGTGAGAATACAGTTAGGATACTCAAATAGTTAGGATGCATTTTCCTGGAAGTATGAATGCAGACAGTTTTATGGCCAGCCAGTAGTTCTTGAGATACTGTATGTTGTTTGGGGCCAAAGTGATGAACAACATAGAACATAGCCATCCTTAAGGGTGATTGATACACAGAAGATAGTGGGTGATGTCACACACCAAAAATAGCCGAAAATAGCTGATCTACAAGCTCACAGCATGTATTAACCAGGCATTAGAGCGTCACTGCTGACAGAGCAAAAAGAAAAGAAAAGAATAAGAAAAGAAAACGGTGATAACAGCAAGTTGTTTTGCAGGAACTGTAAATGTGGAATTAGTGCATTGAAATCAATTTCTATAAGCCATCTAGGAACATGTTTCTGTTTTTTGGGGGGTCTTTTGCCATTCAACCCGGAGAGTAATGGCTTTTGCCATTACCGACTGGAGCAGTTGTGCTGCAGTGACGGATTTAAATGCCATAGCGCTTAATATTACAGTTACAGTACATATATCTCAGATATTGTGATGCAGACAGAAATGTTCCTTGTTTAAAACTCTCAAAATGGTGCAATCATGTATTGCACTATAGGGCCTACTATTTGTGATAACTGTTGCCATTATTGTGTGTAATTTGCGGTATTTGTGTGCAACTGTCCAAAATGTCTGTTTTAACACTGTTGGGAGACAACAGCAGACATTGCTGAGGAAGTGGATTTAGAGGGCTAGTGGATTTTCTGGTCTTTGATAATGATGCACGCCTCACAGCTTTCCTTAATCTCTCCTTCAGCATTAATACCTCTTTCTTTTCCTTTGCTATGCCAATAAATGAACCAAAATAATATATTGTCTTTGTTTATTCTCCTAGGCTCAGCCAACTTCATCTACTGTATAATGACCAACTTCTTCGTTTTCTGCCTTTTGGGGTTTTGTTTTTGTTTTTACCGTTTTCTTGCCAAGGTTGAGTGAGCTGAATGCATTGAGTGATAAACTGAATGCTAAACAGGCTAATACAAAGTGTTTCAATATCATTTATATTTTATTTGATAGGCTGTGGATATTAAGTGTCTGTGTGTCTGGGGCATTTGAGCATTTTCTTGTTAACGTGTATCCGTGGAGTGTTGAATGGTTAAACGCAGCTAAATGAATCTGCCCAAATAAATTTGCTGAAGTAAAGACGTTTAGGAATAGGCTGGAAGGCCAGCTGTCGTCCATGAGAGGGTGTCTTTCAAGGGAATTGTGCTCGTCATCACTTCAAGGGTTGGTCATAAAGTCCCATAACAACAGTTGTCCCCTTGTAAGATCTCCAATGCTTCATAATGATTCAGTACTCCTTCTCCTCCTTTGACCGCACCACTCAACAAATACAGGGACACTTATATCATCAATATATCATGTGTCTCCAAAGAAGACACATGATAAGAAGAAAGACAAGCAGTGAGAAGAGACAGAGGGAGAAAAACTGTTATATAAGATGTGTTCACATACCTCTTATCATGTAACAATGTCGTGCATCCATAGAATCCTCTATACAGAGACATCATTCATATCATATTGCCAAGATCCAAATGGGGCTCCCAGCGCGCCGTGCACGTTACCGCTGCGTCTCTGTCATGCGTTTATGTCAAGATATCACAGTCAGATGTCTATTGGACATCGCTCCTTCTGGAATTATGTCCAAGCAGCTGGTCCACGCGTTTCAATCAAAATCCATCTGAAATCAACACAATAATGCTAAAATGAACGTGGACACACCCACAACGCAATGTGTGCCCTCACGATTTTACCGAGCTAAGTCTTTACTCTCTGTGTTCACAGGAATATCAAATCAGAGATGCCTTAAAACAGTCGTTGAATATGTATGCTTTGCAGGGCAAGGAGCGATCTGTAGAGGATGAACAGAATGTTTTCCTTGTTAAAGAGATTGTTCAGTCATCACAAGATTTTATGCAGATACTGTACAGGCTTCTGGCCCACAGACATGATTCTCAATTTTGCATGACTGTGGAAGCTTTCAGGCTCAACAGAAGATTCTGCAAAACAGGCACATGATATCTAGAAGGAACTAGGATGCTTTTGTTGTTGTTGTTGTTGTTGCTCAAACTACATTTCGGAGAGGTGTCATTCTAGAAGAGATAAATCACATATTTGTGTTGCCTCTTAATAGTTGAGGGACTGCACATCTATTATGAGGCTGCCTGTGTATACAGTATGTATGTCACAACCAGGCGATGAGCCAGCCATGCACTCCTCTAGGCTGCCCTTATTAGAGACTAGACTATAGGACTAGGCCAATCAGTTAAGTCGACGGGTCGGGTTAGCCAATCAGGGAAGCCTAAGCATACAATCTCCCGAACACACAGAGAATATCTGCGTCTTTCTCAGACCCGTGGGCAGACAGATTGAGCCATTCGGCTCTGTACACCTCGGGGGGACACGCGCTGAGTTTGAGACTGAACGGTCGGACGCTTTCTGAGTTATGCCAGGGACAAATGTCTGGGAATGGTTCAGTGAATTATATAAATGTGAGATGGTGCTTGCTGTAGCAACGCACCGCTTTAGCTTGTGAGCTTAATACATCTAATTGTAGCGTGAGGTGATATGCACACACCTCCAGACACCATTCTTTTTCTTTCTTTCTTTCTTATTTTCTTTCCTATTTTCTTTCTTTCTGTCTGTATTTCTGTCTTTCTTTCTGTCTTACTTTCTTTCTGTCGTTCTTTCTTTCTCTCTCAACCCCTAACAGCTCCCCCCGAGCGCCTTTGAGTAGCCATGAACTGGCTGAAGCTGAAAATGAATTTCCCATGGGATAAATAAACGTCTACCTTTCTTACTTCACACCTCCATCTCAGTGTCCCTCCCTCCTTCTGGTGTGTACAGGAAGGAGAGGTGGACTGCTGGCCCCTGGTGTGTCCCGTGTTGACATGTGAGTACACGGCAGTGGCGGAGGGCGAGTGCTGTCCACGCTGCATCGCTGACCCCTGCCTGGCAGACAACCTCTCCTACGACATCCGGCAGACGTGCCAGGACCCCACGGGCATCACCCGCCTCAGCGGAGATACGTGGCGCATGACCCACTCACCCTGCACCACCTGCAAGTGCAAGGTACGGGGCATCTGTACATGTCATGTACACTTTTATGAACATGTGTGTTGTACAGTCGGCAGTGTGCAATTTGTTGGTTGGTGGGAGTCTTGTGCATGTGATGTAGGTCTTTGTGTGTGTGTGTGGGGGGGGGGCACTGGTGACATTCTGTGTATGCACCGTATGTATTCATAGTCATTTTGCATTTTATTACAAAAGATACTGTATGTGTCCAAAACAAATTTCCTAGGGGACAATAAAGTCTATTATCTTTTCATTCTTCGCCCTCCCTGTACTGTGTACTTCACCAACAACCATGGAATGCGCAAACACACACACACACACACACACACACACACACACACACACACACACACACACACACACACACACACACACACACACACACACACACACACACACACACATTTTAATTTCTTTATTTGAGTCAACAATTATAAAATACATTAAAAGGCCCCAAATATTTTTCAGTTGCTTCTGATGTCCTACAAACTCAAAATAACATGTGTCCCAGTGCATGAATCCAAACAAGTTCAGAACGTACAGAATTGTAATCAACGTATTCACAGTCAACATAGGTCATACGCTTCCGTCTGCCAAGTTACCACACACACGCGCACACACGCACGCACGCACGCGCACGCGCACGCACGCACGCACGCACGCACGCACGCACGCACGCACGCACGCACGCACACACACACACGCACACACACACACACACACACACACACACACACACATACACACACTTTGTCATACTATATGCATCTACTGTGGCTCTGATGCAGGACTCTCTCCTGTCTGTCTGTGTCTTGTCAGAATGGGTACGTGTGTTGCTCAGTAGATCTGGACTGTCTGCAGAACTACTAGGGTGCACCTCCTCGGGAAGACGGCTCCCTTCTCTCCGCCTCCACTGCTTCTCTTCATTCCTGGGCTGCCACTCTCCCTCCCTTTTGACAACTCTCTCCTCAGACTCTCGCGCACAGATGCGCACGCCTGCACGCACACTGGACACATGGGGTTATTAAGGTGGTGCTTTTTGTCACAACTCTTGATGACACGACATGACGGGGTGTGTGTGTGTGTGTCTGCGTGTATGTGCGTTATGGTACAGCACCACATGAGCAGGAGGCTGAATCACTTTCATATAGCCCCCCCCCATAACACCATCCATGACATATATATGTATGTCTTTGACTTGTCGTGTGTCTCCGTGTCGTTACATTTGTGTGCCGCGTTGCTCGGAGGAAGCCCTTGACCCGAAGATACGGGTGAGCAGCCAAGGGTCATGAGACATCTGCATTAGCATTGCTTGGTCATCGCACGCGTTGAAAATAATAGCTAATTCCACAGGTGAGGTTCATAATCCGTCTGCTCAAGACAGTGTCACTGTTGCTCCCTCTACGGGTCGTCTCCGCAAAGCCATACATTCACGTTCATGTCTCCCTGTCTCCCTTTCTCTACTATTCGGGCTGAACATGGCGGCACGTGGGAGGAACGAAACACTGTGCAATTAGCTCCCCCAAGAGGTTCCAAGACAAGGCGACAGCCACGGCAGTGGAATAGAGCGATTAATTGGGAACTACGCTAGCATCCTTCCAGTGTTTTTCCAGAGTTCCGCGTGGCGCAGGCCCCACGGCTGCTCATCCCACATGCAGGGGGAGAGCTAGTGTAAAAGACATGGTCCTCGCAGCCCAGTCATTAGCATATATATCCTGTAGTGATTAAACGCACAGGAAGACAGAGAGTAATAGAGAGAAAGAGAGGAGGTGGAGGTTATGGGAGTGTGGTAATTAAAGCCATGTCACGTTAGGCCTGGGTTGTGAGTATGCCAGGAGTTTACGGAGGGTCACACCTGTTTACAGACGGGCATGTGTAATATGGCAGCCGGAGTCTGGCGCACCATCCTCTGCCTTCTGTTGCTAGCAAATTCCCACCCCCATCTCTGCTTGTCCTGTCCTGTCCTGTCCTGTCCTGTCCTGTCCTGTCCTGTCCTGTCCTGTCCTGTCCTGTCCTGTCCTGTCCTGTCCTGTCCTGTCCTGTCTTCTCTTCTCCTGTCCTGTCCTGTCCTCAACATGACACTGTCTACATCATCATCAACCTCCTCCCAGGAGCTCTGCAACCTTTAGCGCAGTTCTCTCATCCGTCCATCACAGTCACTGAGTCACTTTTTTCCTTTTTTTCTTAAACCACCAGGGAGGACTTGGGGTTTTGTGTAGCTTAGGGTGGCCATGCAATTCATGGTAGTCCCTCCCACTGTAGACCTCGTGCAAGACGCCCACATGTAGTGAGCGTCCTCATTATTTGCCGTGTCTCACTGCTAGAGCATTCGCTGTGTGTTCTATCATTATCACGATGCCTCTTGTAAAAATAAACGAATTTGTGAAATTGCAACTGTGAATAAGATTACACACAAAAAGCGAGTGTTGTGCTCTACACCAGAATCAAAACATTTGTACAAAGGATTCCTAGAAAAAAAGAGTTTTCAGAATGCTTTGTTTTGAACTGATTTGATATGAAATGTAATGATGTAATGTAAAACACCTGTTTCCAGATCTGCGTGTATGATGTTTTTTTCACGCAGATGTTATGATAAGGAGATTATACCGTTTTTGGTTAGTTTTTTCCACTATCATCGTGTTTAACTTTTAAGTGATATTTCTTTTTCTTTTTTCTTTCTTTTTTTTTGGGGGGGGCGGGGGGGGCGGGGGCATATGCTGCGCTTTGCTGTAAATACTGTGTAAATTGAAGGATTCTGTAAAGAATATAAGACTATGTGAATAATTCTCACCACACCACAGCTTCATAGGGAACCAGAATGTTAGCAACATTTCTATTATTTTTACCGTAGTTATTTTGGTTTCGTCAGTTTTCTATTCCTGCCTTAACCCTTTTAGTGGCACGTCTTGACATCATTTCACCTTCTTAGACCGGCCGGCATTTCCTGTTATGGATTTGACTGACCTTTGTGTTCCCCTCTGCTACAAAACAAGACCTTGATAATAAAAGGGATTTTGGGAAAGTCCAGACAAGCAACGCGTCTGGTGATTTCTGCCCCAAGAGGATCTGCAGAGAAAAGGACCATGTGCTCAGACTGCTGAATCACCACCATGCCCCTTCGTTTTTAATTGATTTCTTTTGTTTATTTTGTTTTATGAACCAAACAGAAACTTTTCCCGAGAGAAATATAGAACTATGTACATTTGTAAAAAAAGAGAGAGAAAAAAGAAAATGAAAAAAAAAACAACAACAACAAAGGATATGTTGTAAATGACAATGTTGTTCTTGATTCAATTCCTTATTAGAAAAACAAAAAATGTTAAACCCATCGTGTTCTCCTTCAGCAGCTTCAACTTTTTTCAGAGAAAGAGGCGGATTCAGACCCTCTCAATTCCCAATGTACTCGTTTCTGTTTTGTTTTCATTGTTTTGTTGTTGTTTTTAATGGACCTTGTTAAAGGAAAACACAAAATCCTGGGCCTATTTCACGAAAGCAGAATTAAATAAGCCTGGATTTAAGCCAAATCCAGGTTTGACAAAGTCTGCTCCGTACAGCCTGGTTTATTCCGTGCCACGAACACCAAGCCAGGCTGAGAAGGAGCTATTTTGTCGAGCTAGACTTTGTCAAACCAGACTGTGTCAAGCCAGGATGGTAAAGCAAGGCTTCACGTATTCCTTTAAAAGACCGTGAAAGTCGATAGCAGAATCCTTGAACTTAACCAATCATGGAGCCCAAAACCAGAGCGCCGTTCTTCTCTGTGGCTGAACAGCAGCACTGCAGCAGCTCATGGAATCATACGGCCGCAATAAATATAGATCCAGGGAAAATATATACAATTTATATGAGTCCATATAATTCAGTTAGGCTTAAACATGAGGAGTTTTAAGTGAATATTGGAATTATCACCTACTAATCTACAATGCTATATTATATGTGCCATGCAATGTTGACATTACATGGAATCCATCTATTTATATATCTGCAGTTCCGTCAACGGGGGTCCCCGGGTCCATGTATGTATGTATGTCAGACATTTTTTATAATCTAAAAAAAATCTGTAATATTATCAAACATCTAACAACAATATGATCTATCCTACTATAATTCTAGTAACCTCACGGTGGTGGTGGTGGTGTCTTGGTTTGGGGGACTCTTGATCAAACTGCGCATGCGTCGTTGCCAGGTTTCGCGAGAGAAACAAGCAGCAAGGTCTATGAAAACGAGGCCAAACCAAACGAACCCTATACCACCAACATTGGCCCTACAGCGCTTACAGTACGCCGACATGGCAACACCGAGACCCCGCCCACTCTCAGCACAATTCTTTCTGTGGAAAGTAAACACACCAGACGGACCCGCGGCGGGCGAGTAACATGCCTACGCCATTCTCCGTGCTGATATATATATATATATATATATATATATATATATATATATATATATATATATACGCCCGTGGGGAGGGGTGACGCAACGCGACCCACGGGGGGGAGGAGGTGGGAAGCCACGACGGGGAGGAGGGGGGGAAGCCACGGCGGGGAGGAGGGGAGGGGGGGCGCCACGACGGGACGCGTGCGGGGGAGAAACCGTGCGACAGGACGTGCATTAACCCCAACTTTGCAACTACTTTCACCTGCGCCTTTCACCGGGTATGGTCTAGTAGTGTTAACAGAGTGACAATACATATCACATGAGTCATTGTGAAACGATTATGATTCATGGTCACACACTATTTCAGTAATATAATTAAATTGATTATATCTTATTGTATTTATTTCATTTTCTTTGAATGCATGGTCATTAAAATGAGTCCATATACAAACATAGGTGCTGAATTAATTGTGGAGAAAGTCTGTGGTTTACGATTGGAGTCATTGGACTAACAGCTATTTCACAAAACTTGAACAAGGCACTGGATTAATAAAGCTTGACTGTTGGCCTGGTCCGTACCAGGCTAACTTCAGAGCTAAATCTCCATGGTAACTAAGGTAGGATTGCTTCCATTTTCTTTTGTGAAACCGAGTCATCGATAAACTTATCCAGGGTGAACTGGCTAAACTAATCTGGCAAGATAATTCACCTTTCATGAAACCGATTCATGGATAATCCTGGATAAATTAAGCCAGGATAGCTGTTAAATCCAGGCTTAACCCCTAATTCTGCTTTTGTGAAATAGGCCCCTGCTCTCTTGTCCCTTCCAGGTGTCTTCATTGTTCCTGTTCCCCAATCGCCTAAACAACCTAATTGTACTCAAAAGGGTTAAGTGTCATTTGACTTGAAGACTGTGTCGTGATAAGAGTTTGCTGTAAATTCTTCAGTTAATAAATATTTTAGTTGTTTACTTTACTGCTGTGGATGTTGTGGCTCCAAAGTGCTCAATTAAGTGGTGGATGAATTGGTGAATCTCTGCTTGTGGATTGGTGAGTCGGTTCCTGGCATGCATCCGTCAGCTGCATTTCAACTCTCTGCATGTCACAGAGGATGAAAGGTAGGCCTAAACTGCATGGTTATTTAGAAAATGAAATATTATGTACACACAGGGAGAGACGAGAGCTGTTTCGAGGACAGTCCAAAAGACATGCCATTTTGCCATCCACTGGTAGCTGAATTGAGGTCCTAATTTCACTGCCTCCAACATTGAAAGCCAGCCTCCAGCACTCATCCAGTGCTGAGTTCTGTAAATGATTCAATGTTGCTGCTTCAGTCAATGCTGCTGTTCATCCCTTATCAAAGGTTAGAAAAAAGATAAGTCTGTGCTTTTGATTGTTCAGTAGGGCACTGTGTGCTGCCAAAAGGCCATTACCTTTGCAGTCAATGAAAGGTGCTCCACTGTGTGCGTTTCATCCGATGGCTGCATCCAAGTTAAGAATTCAGAGAGCGTTCCATTCTCAGGGGCACATGCACGCGTCCAAATAAAAAAAGTTTAATTGTGTATTGATAGTTTTCTGATGAAGCCTATTCACTTGTGTCATGAAATTGAATTCACATAGGCAAGAATGCACCTAGTGCACGTTCAGCCCAGCTACATGCAAAAAAGGGAAATCGTGATGAATTTATTAAGGCCACATTGCAGGTACAGACATGACTGGCACAGTAATGTGGTCAATCTATAAAAAGAACAGCAACATGCCTTAATTAACTTATTTAACATAAATTTAAGCACTTGCTCACTACAGGGCATATCTACAGTAGCAGCACCTTTTATAGACAAATTGTCAAAAAATAAACCAAAGAAAATGCTCTTTCTGTGTCTCTGTAATGGCTTTGTGACGATGCAGGCACTTGCCTGACTACAGCGGCACAAACAGCCCATTGCTGGAATGAGTCTTTTAAAATCCTTGCTCTGCTCAAACACCTTCCGGAGTATCAAATCAGCAGGGAGGGGCAAGTCCCCATGGTGCGCTCGGCCAACCATACCACCCTCAGGGCTCGCTGGTCCCAGGAGGAGCTATTCCCCGTACCAAACAGTAACAGCCCCTGTCATAATGCTCTGAGTGGTAGCTGAGTAGAAGGATTTCAGGACCTTCTGTGAGACTTTGAATTTCCTCAGCTGTCTGAGGTGGTACAAGGCTGCCTAGCCATCCACGCCATTGTGTCCATGTAAATTGTCCATCACACGTTCTCGGTGATACGCACACTGAGTGAATGGCAAGTTGATCAGTAACTGTAATAGTGTCCATAAGTGTATCTGATTACAGTTACAGTACATTCACAACTCTACTTCACAACCCTGCTTGCATGCACACATACATGTATGTACCAGCTATTGCTCAGAATCTTTCAGTGGATATAACATTGATATTATGCACCGTTTCCGATGCAGCTTCACATACTGTAACTCAACAGGACTGCTTACACCTTAGCTAGGCATCGAGCATGTCTTTGGGCCCTCCAGTAACTAGGGACTGTACAACGCTGTGCAGGGAAGGCTGAGCCAATTAACCTACTGTCAGTCAATTGTGAAGTGAGTGGTCCATGTGCGTTCTGCGACCTGTCTCTCCCAGTGAAGATTGCAAGCGGTGGCCTAAGACTTAACTCCCCGGCCCCCAACGCTGCTCCACTCGGCCGGGTGCACTGCCACCCAGAGGTGCTTGCCATTCATGGGCTGGAACCATGGAGGGTGCTGCCAAGGTGATGGAATGACTCCCCAAGCAACAGCTCTCATTTGCTGTATGTACTGGCATCAGGGGTTGGGAGGTAGGTATTGGGTGTAATAGTGGTGACGCTGAAGGGGTGGTGGGTGGGGGTGGGGTACATTGTCCTGTGGCCAGTTTATTGATATTGTAGTCGCCACCCACAGCTGAATTGCTAGAGCAAGGAAACCCAGTCACACAGAACAGACAACACACTTTTATTTTGTCATTTAATCTGTTAAGGTGGTGTGATTATTATAATGTTTTATAAAATAATTGTTAAAGCGGCACTGTGTAACATTTTTTTTTAATTAATAAAATGTAATTTTGTGTAAGTATGTTAATGCAATACAACTTATACAATTGGGGTGGTTGTATTTTGTCTCCCTGCTCTTCTATTGAGACATTTAGATTGTGTAAAAGGTCATGTCTCACCTAGACACAGGATCTGACACAAATGTTGACCTGATGATTCAATGTATCCCCTGAGCAAGCAGGCAGGCTCTATTAGCTCAAATTTGTTAAAAAAAAGAAAGAAAAAGAACAGGTTAAAATCCAGGGTAGAAGAGGAAAGTTACAAATAGCTATATATTCGTGTTTGTTCTGTAACGGGTTTAGATGATGGCCTAGAACTTCTTTTTCTTTTTTCTGTTCCATAGCTATCAGCCACCTGCATCGATTCCCTGCCCCCCTCTGCATGTATTGAGGAGCCAGATGGCAGAATTGAAATGCAAGAGGTGAGCATACATACCGCCGCCCCCCCCACCCCCCCCGCCGCCCCCCACACACACACACACACACACACACACACACACACACACGCACACACACTTGTGAGACGAGAGCTGAGAATAAATACATAAACCATGTGCACAGTTCTCGTTTTGTCCCTCATGTTCATACGAGGAGGATTTAGTTGCTTAAAATGCCTTATCGACATCCCAGCCAATCAATCGCTGTGTAATTAAAGAGTGAAGCTGAGCCAGTGATGGGACAAGCTGCACCTCTGCTATTGACCTGTGATCCAATGAGAAGGCCAAGCGTTTCCAACCACTCTGACCAGCGGCAAGGTATGTATACGTTTAGCGACTTCTAATCATTGGAAGTTGTGTGCATTACTTGCACAACTAATAAACTTATGTTTCTATGTCAGTGGTGCTCAAACTTTTTCATGTCAAGGACCACCCAAAATTATATGTATTTGGCCGCCGACCCCCATCTCAAAATGTTTTGTTCCAGGGACCCCCAGAACCAAAGAATAGAGTTGAAAATAATCGCTTTAAACAATATATTTTCAAAGATTTGCACACATTTTCACAATTTAAAAAAAATTGCAGATCTACAAGCTCGTAGCTTGTAGATCGTAGCGACACTATGAGCATGTAGATCTGATATTTTTGAATAGCCAAAGTGTAAAATAATGCTTTTTAGCTCAAATGAAAAAGTGACACAGATGCGTTCCAGGTCTTAATGGGTTAAAGGCAAAGATTTTGAATTGAGATTTGAAAAGTCATAACTCCTATTCCGCGTGAGTCTGCAGAACTTCAGATCAGAAGGAAGTTCAGAGGTGACTTTAGGGTTGCCTTAACAACAAGCTCAAAAAGCACAGCAAGCTGCTTTTATTTGTAGACTTCACAAAAAAAGGTAGTGCATTTTTTCAGCCTGGAGAGTGCGTCCTGTCAGACCTGGGCCTTAGAAGTCTAAAGGAATATATACAGGTCACGGCATCAAAGTATTGTCCACTGTGCTCTGTCACAGCATTGTCTGCTCTGCCTGGTGGTGGGATTAAAGAGGCTGAAAATGGGTCAGCAGTCTGTACGAAAATACTTCCCCATACCTCAAACAGGTAATTGGGGAAAGTAGCTGCCTCGCAGCAGCATTCTCCCCGGTGCCCTACACCGCGGGATTAGCCACCGCCCAGAGCCCTAAAAGGCTTCCTTTTGGCAGCGGTTTGCCACAATCTATTTGTCCACCTGTCAATGTTCCTGTCTACCCATCTGTTCGTCTACCCGTGCATGATGCATCCATCCCTCCATCTATGGATAGGACTATCTGCCTTAGTATTCTGTTCTGACTTATTTAACCCATTAAGACCTGAGGCCGATCCTACAAATGCTTTCCAAATCAGTAGTTCTCACACTTTCAACACTTTCAGCTTTAGCTAAATTCAGTTACAGTGATGAGGGCAGCCTTGGCCATGGATTCCTCTCTGTCTCTCTGTAATCTCTTCCCACCACCCCCCACACCAGACCCCAGTATTAACGAATTTGTACCAGCCTTCACCTGTGCAACATAAATCGATACATGTACAGTACGGTGCACAGCTCAACTCCTCTCCCGTTTGATATCTTCAGATCCTGTTCTACACTTTTCTGCTAATTCTGTCATTTAGTCATTTTTAAATCTGAGTGCTCAGTTCTCCATTATGACATTTTCAGCAAATTTCAGTGGTTCTGATTTATACTTAATACTTAAACTGATTTTCTGCAGTTGGCCATATTCTATGTATGCTGTCTTATGTGATCTTCTAGGATGACAGGGTCTTTGGTCTGAGCACGGTGGATTTAACCCTTGTTCCTCTTCACTATTGGTTGCGTGATTAATGTTGGTGAAATTGGAACTAAAGTCAGTTCCATGGTTATCATCTAAATATGAATGAAACTCAGTAATAATCATTCTCCAATCTCCACTATAAAAAAACACTATGAGACTATCTCCACCAGGCCAAAGGCCAGGCTGTGTGCGCGCGTGCGTGCGTGTGTGCGTGTGTGTGTGTGTGTGTGTGTGTGTGTGTGTGTGTGTGTGTGTGTGTGTGTGTGTGTGTGTGTGTGTGTGTGTGTGTGTGTGTGTGTGTGTGTGTGTGTGTGTGTGTGTGTGTGTGTGTGTGTGTGTGTGTGTGCGTGCGTGCGTGCGTGCGTGCGTGCGTGCGTGCGTGCGTGTGTTTCATCTCTGCACCTCTGTGATAACACATCTTTGACAGCTAATACACCAGATGTTGTTGTGGTTGATGAGGAGTCAAGAGAAGTGTCTGTATTATAGATAGCCTGCACCTTTGACCCTAGCCTAGAGGAAGCTTTTATGACCAAGGTCACTTCTACATACCATCTCAGAGCTGGGCTATAGGTGCAGTTGCAGTTTATAAAAACTGTTGTTGTTGTTGTTGTATTGCTGTTACTTATACCCATAGAGTACTGAGTGACATGCTTATTGTATCATGAAGACATGTGCCATGATTTTGTGAATGTAACCTTAAAGGTTGTGTAATGTACAGTAATTACTAACTAAAAGCAAAGACTATAAGAGAACAATAAAGTCTGCACACAAGATCAAACTCCACACATGTATTATTAGATTACCAAGGTGACGTTATGACTCATAACGTCACCTTGGTAATCTAATAAAATGAGCCTGGCAGCTCTTCGTCAGACAAAGGTATAAACAAAGGAAACATAGTTTTTTACCCATTCACCAAATTTGGTACAAAATGATCTTGGGAGTCATGTGACAATGAGTGTCAAACAACTTCTTGATATTCCATATTGTTCGTGGGATTCCGAAATTAGTAGGTTGGGTCTTTTTTTTTATACAAAAATACCATATAATTTATCATGAATACAAAATGCAACCACCCCAAGTGGAATGTTGAGGGACCTCTATAGCGCATCTCCAAAATCACTTTCATCTCTGGCTATATTAGTGCTCCACAAATGAGAAAAGTTGAACCGTATGTTGTAGATACGGTATTTAGCCCGCAGCACCTCTTTTTAATATATGTTATTTTGGTCCATCTGTGCTGGCTACAATGCCTGTACATGGGCCATAATTATCCATCTATCCTCTTTTCAGGCAGACATCCGTGGCTGGCTGCTAAAGTAAAAAAAAAAAAGAAGCAATTAGACCATCAAACATCATCGGCCACCTCCAACCCTCACACTATCGCTCTGACCGCCTCCATTAGTTTTCTGCCACAACTTATGTGTATCAATGATGGAAACAGTTTTTATATTGGAGGCAAGCATGCCGCCCAAGGGGCGTAACCTTTTACCGCACGTTTGTCACAACTACCAGGCTTATTCATGAAATATTACTATGAAATTCATGAAAGGCTTTGTATATGATGTCAGCAGATGTGTGACTGTAATCCACTTATTTATCACTGCATATGGAGACTGGGGATAATAACCTGCACAGGCAGCTGGCCCTTATTAAAAAAATATGCATTTACACAGTAAACTGTGAATTTAACTGTACACTCTTTGACTTACAAATGGATAAATGAACGTTGATGGTTTTACCACGCACAATCATTCCTTCTTCAAGGTTTTATTCATTCCCTCTGAGACCACTAATAAGAAAGAAAGAAAAACCCTCTAATTTCTCTTTTTAATGTCTTCTTCTCTTGTCACCAAAGGATGGCTGCAATAGGACACGACAGGGTGTGAGTTATAGTAAATAACACCACAGTCATGATGTTATGTACTATTACATAAATAACACCACAGTAATTATGTTATTTACTATAACATTACCTTTAATGTATTTATTTTGTCTTTATACAATAGTTTTTACACATTTATTCATATTGTGAATTATGTACTGAGACATAATGTTTTGACTTCACTAGACCGGTGACCGTTGGGCAGTGGCTAGTTGGTAATGCATGCCACACGCAGTTATGCAATACCCATTACCTGTTGTACCTGTTGTCAGAGTACCCATTGTACCCGTCTGTCTATCTGTCTGTATCCCTTTTATGCCCATATATGGAGATTTCTGTATCTGTCTGTCTGTCTGTGTCCCTTTTACATGCATACAGTATATGGAGTTCTGTGTCAGAAATGCCCAATTATGGGGCGCTAGCGGTTAAGGTGAATACCACATATAGGCTCTAATGCAGCCTGACAGCGAATCGCAGGATCGATTCCCAAGCCCGACAGCCTTTGCCACGTGCCACTCCCTGTTTCCTGGTACGCTCTACTGTATCTGAGTAAAGGTACAAGACCCCCAAAAATATAAAATGTGCTCCTCGGAGCACTCGGAGGCCAGGAGATACTATCAGGAAGTTGATAGTATCACACTAGAAAGAACTGTTCCTAATTCTGTCTTACCTATTTATATTACATATTGTGATGTCACGTGAAGCTTGACCAATCCAAGGTGTTCACAGACGGACGGACGGACGGAGGGTAAAACATACTCTCCGCCATGCCTTCGGCCTGGTGGAGACAAAAAGGCATGCCCAAATAGGCCGGTCTATGACGTCAGTACTATGACGTCATATTGATGACATCAGTGTATTCCATGTATGGGGATTTGTGGATTTGACAATATTTTGGGATATCCGCTGATTCGACCAACTTCCCACTTGGCACATCAGGTCCTCTGCGATAAGCATGGGAGTTTCAACTTGTTCGCACCCATATATGGGCATGCCCATACTTGGGCATATTGTTGGATCGGTGGTTCTGGACAACCGGATCTTCATATATATATAGTAGTAATAATTATAAAAATACCGTAAGTGTTAAGCAAGAGAAAAAAATTGAATAAAATAAAAACTAAGAGACATCTTTTTGTTGAAGAGTTCATTCAGCTCTATATATGCGTTGCTAAGCAACTCCTAGCCATGATCTTATCACAAGTAGAAATAAACAGAGCCAACTAATCTGAATTTGTGTAACAGCTCCACTCATTTAAATGTGTAATGTGGGCTTGAGATGGCACTTTTTCGTGACGTGGTCTCCTCCCTCAATGGTGACGTCACTCGTGAAGTTGAAGTGGTTGATTTATACCGTCAAGTAACAGGTATAGAGGATTGTGTGATATGTTTTACCTTTATGTATTTAATGCAAAGGAATTTCAACTAGTTGAAATGTCAACTAGTTTAATTTTCAGAAGAAATTCCTTCTTGGATCTTAATGTAATTTTGTTTTACTCATAGAAAGGTTTCGGTTTAAGATTGCTGATGCAATATAGAAAATAGCACATGGCCATCTACAGTCATGGTAAAGCACACCACTCGAGGGTGTGCTTTATACCATGATTATTGGCACTTCTGTGAACCGGGAACTCAGCTGTACCTCGCTCCTGACCGCATCACTGTCGTGTCAATAATCATGGTAGAGCACACCCTCGAGTGTAATGCTGCTTAAATGAAGGTCAATAGTGATAAACTATCTTAAAATGTCGTGCTCGGTGGTGCAGTGGTAAAGTCCCTGCCCACCACCATGGAGGTTGTGGGTTCAAATCCAGCGTCTATGCGAACACAATTGGCCCGTGTTCGGGGCAGCTGAGGGTGATATTGGTCATTGCACGTACTCCTACAAGCGGTGGCGGCACCCGTCAGCGGGGAGTGTTGGGTGGGAGGAGTAGTCCTCTCGGTGGGTGCTCCTCACTGGCAGGTGAGTCAGTAGGATACAACAGCAGTGACAACACAGAAATGTATGTAGGGAGCAATTAATTGGCATAACAACGATAAGAAAAAGGGGGTAAGCGTGTAAAGACTTTCACATTCAGTAACATAAATACCAAACCATATAGATCCATATTAAATGTAATGTTGTATTGTTTTAATTGAGTAGACCACCAGCATACATTTGGCTCCTTTTGAAAAATGATCCCATATCAAATATCAATCCCCAACTCTTCTCTGTAATATGGCTTTTTAGTCACTGATGCGGCAGTGGCTCAGGAGGTAGAGAGGCCGTCTTGGAATCTGAAGGTTCCAGGTTCGATCCCCGGCTCCTCCTGGCTACAGCACCTGTCGAAGTGTCCTTGAGCAAGACACTGAACCCCTAACTGCTCCCTATGAGCAGGTTGGTGCCTTGCATGGTTTCCTCCGCCATCGGTGTGTGAATGTGTGTGTGAATGGGTGAATGTCAAATACATTGAAAAGCACTATATAAATGCAGTCCATTTATGATGCCTAATGCAGTGGTTCTATGTCAATTTAACTCTGAGAGTGTACAAATGGAACCAAATGGACCCTAACGGGTCCATTTGGTTCCATTTGTACACTCTCAGAGTTACAGACCCATAAGGGTCCATTTGGTGCCTAATCTATCATTTAGCTGGGGACCCCCTGGAACTCCCTCAAGGACCCCTGGGGGTCCCCGGACCCCACTTTGAGAACCAATGGCCTAATGGACCATGCTGCAAAACCCTTATTTTGCAACAAGAAGTTGCAGAGCATATGCAGATGACCAATAGGTTTCCGTTTCTCGACAGATTCTTATTAGGCATGTCAGCCTACAGGCCCTCAAATGTCATCACATGCAATCTTCTTCATCTGCGTTCCATCCGACTCGAGTTTTGGCTATACACGAGGACAATCAAAGCAGGCAGAGACAGCTTCTGTCTTGAGCCTGTAGGGTTTAGATTTAATATGCTCATCTTTTTCCCATAGTGACAGTACAAAGCTGTGCGTGCTGGCTTTGAGATGTCAATATCAAATGAATGTTGAGAGTTCTTTCTGACAGTGAAGGGAGGAAATAGTCTAATTGCACATATATGCATGTTCTCTCTCTCTCTCTCTCTCTCTCTCTCTCTCTCTCTCTCTCTCTCTCTCTCTCTCTCTCTTGCACGCACACATGTACATGTACGTGCACACACACACACACACACACACACACACACACACACACACACACACACACACACACACACACACACACACACACACACACACACACACATACATGAATACACACATACACTGGGATTACATTTTAAAAACAATATGGACACTGATGCGTGGATTATGTATCAAGTGAACACGATAGGTGTGCGTGTGTGTGTCAGTTTGTGTGTGTGGGCACACTTAAATGAAAGGCCTACTCTGTAAATATAACTGGAACAGATAAAGCACCTCTCAGTGGGTAATGAGAGAGCTAGAAATGTTATAGAGGAGCCCTGTGGGAGACATGAAATGAAGCATTACAGGAGATTGGAAAATACATGTACACGTACACATTGAACACACACACATTGCCGCATGCAAACGCGCGCACACACACACACACACACACACACACACACACACACACACACACACACACACACACACACACAGGTAACAACGCATTGTGGGAAAGAGAGCCTGGTTGAGGCTGATAACATCCCACGGTGGCAGATGGGGGACAATGGGCCGTGCAAATGGTGCCACGCTGTCTGACTCCTCGCTATACCCAGCTGCACCACCGCCACTGCCGCCCGCACGCTCACCCGCAGATGGATGGACTTACCGGAAAGTGGGAGCACACGATAAGGAGGGAGGGACTGAGGAGGCAACGGTATCTCGAACAAAGGGTGATCAACAATCGTCCGAGGCTGGCACTCGGCACGGGTGTCGCAATGGCTTTATGCCATGGATGATAGCGACCAAAACGAACAGCTTTCCCCTGCTAAGCCCACCCTGAACCTAGACCAAATTAAAACAAATGACACATTTTAATTAAATTACAGACGGGGGGAGGGTCCCTTATGATCCGCCGCTTACGGACACCTGTTGAAACTGCTGTTAAGCAGCCTATAAAGGTTGCCATAGCATCAGCACTAAGCAGGTTGGATGAGGAATCGTCAACTTTTTCTTCTCCAATGGCTGTATTGAGCAATAGATGTATGTTCTATCTGAACCCTGCCATGCCTACTAGTGTCTGAAAGCCTTTTTTTCCTTTTGGATGTGTTAATCAGCAAGCCTATGGTGAAACTTCCCATCTACAATTCAGGGCTTCGTTTCCAACATAGAGTCTTGTGCACCCCAGCTTCCTGACACAAATGTAGTGGCATCTTTTATCTTGGAGGCCATATGGAGAGAACCACATGGAACTGATGACAGCTCCTTGTACGGATGAGATAGAGTTCTTAGGGACGGCAGGATTTTGAGAATTATGATGTGGTTTGTTATGTTTTGGCTAGACAGTTTTGTTTGGCCGGATAATGAAGTGTTATTGATATGGCAACAGGCAACTGAGAAATATGAGTAGCGGAAATGGATCCTAAGAGTCAATTAACCCTGGCTAGATAGGGGTTGCAATACACTTGCTTTCAAATGCCAGGCTTTAAATTATGGATCTCTTGCAAAGCATGCCTGGGGAAGAATATGTCTGCATGCCATTATAAACAGGCTGGCATGTATTCCCTTGAAATTATTTCAATTATATGAAATCGGCGAGCAATTTTCAAATTAAAAACGTGTCAACGTTATGGTGGAGGAAGGAAAGAAAATAGAGGCAAGGAAAGGAGGCAAGGACACGTTTGAGATTTCATAGAACTAGAATTGATGATCAACTGAAACATACAGTATACTAAATATTACATATGGACATGTAGCCACAAACGTGCACATGCACACATACATTCATGCACTTGCATGATCATAGTACAGATGCACATAAACATACACATTATTATTAGGGCCCGAGCACTGCACAGTAGTGCGAAGCCCTATTGAAACTGCAATGATTCTTCTTATTATTATTCCGACTCTTCCCGATAATGAATCGGGAAAATGAGTGCCTAAACGTACTAAAAAAGTTGTGCAACTTTGCACACACATCACAGGTGGCGAAAGATTACGGATTTGAATCGTCTCAAAAAGGGGCGTGGCCTAATGGCTCGAGGCTCGATAGTAAAAGTGTTTTTCCAAAAATAAGCCACATTCAAATGGCCATAGCTCTGGAATGGAGGACCGCGGCTGGCCAATTTCTTTTCCCGACGCTACCCGACCCCCGTGCGTGTAACCAGCCGATCACAGAGAATATTCCATGGTTTTTCAAAGATACAGTAAAATCGCTGTTTTCGCTGGCAAGAGGACAGTAGACGGATGAATGAATTCCTGGCAGTGAATGAGTTCACGTTGATTCCAGTCCTATGTCTAATCTGATTGAAGCAGACAGGAAGGCAGGAAGGAATCATTGTCTAATGTAGGAGAGCAGATGCCTCAAAACCATACCCTACATGCCACCCCATTCCTACCAATCGCCGGCTTACCCGCTAGCAGCCCACCACGTCCACCCCAAAAACATAATTTATGGCTTACTCCCCTCAACTGAGCTCCGAGCACAACAGCCCGGCCGTGGCCTAGTTTAGAGAGTCAGACACGGAGCGCAGCATCAGACTGCAATCACGAGTCAGCTGGCTTAGACCACAGGGCCCCCGGAGACTTTCGGGGGCCACAGAGAAGCATCACTCCACAGCTTTCATGATGTATTCATGACCCTGCAGGGCTTCAACAAGCGCCAGCTGAAACAGTTTAAAAATAAATCATGCTTGTGTCTCTTCGTATCTCTGTCAAGTGCAGCGGCCATCAAATGGCCAAAGGATTGTAGAGGGTGCACAGCATACCATTGCTCTGTCTGGCAAAAGCATGCTGAGGTGCTCAAAGAAAGTGCCAACATTCTCCCCAATGTTCAAACAGTGCCAGCTGTGATTCTTTGCCTCTCAGGAGATGAATAGCTCTCTATGGCTGTGTTACACTATAACCATTGTGTGTGTGTGTGTGTGTGTGTGTGTGTGTGTGTGTGTGTGTGTGTGTGTGTGTGTGTGTGTGTGTGTGTGTGTGTGTGTGTGTGTGTGTGTGTGTGTGTGTGTGTGTGTGTGTGTGTGTGTGTGTGTGTGTGTGTGTGTGTGTGTGTGTGTGTGTGTGTGTGTGTGTGTGTGTGTGTGCGCGTGTGCGTGTGGTTGTTGTTTTTGTGTGCTGTTGGCAATGTTTCTT